>NC_083491.1:17461164-17811869 GCF_905332965.1 Bombus pascuorum | reverse complement strand
AGCGTGGTTACCTTCGAACAACGCGCGCTGCAAACCAACTTGCTTTTCTACATATTATCGCGATACAGTGTACAAGAACTTTGTATTCTTCCCGTGTTAATATTTGGCTTACAATTAGTTGATCCTTGCGTACCGTTCAAATTTAGATTTTAAGAACAGTTTAAGAAAAAATGGATAAACTTCTGTCTACGGAAGATGATAGGTAATAAGAACCATCGACGGCATACTCAAACTGTATTTTATATTAATACTAGAACTACCGAATCCTTCAAAATGACGGATTTCAGATTCTCTCTCTTACAATTACCAAGGACATGCATCTATTTCTACCAAAATTAATATTCATTTTTATTCAGACAGTGATTTAATTACATAGATCTATTTACTTTAATTAATATCGTTTGAAATATATTTAATGATATATATGTAGAAAATTTAGCTATAAATTACAGGTAGTTCTAATGTTAACTTCGCTATGATCAGAGAATTTTTAAGATCGAAGATAGCTTAGAAATGTTGGAATAGAAAAATCGATCTCCAGTTAATGTTGATGACCTTCTTATCGATAGAAAAAGTTCCATGCACTGGTTAACGATTTATTTTTTATTTCGTGTCTACATAAAGAGGTTGCCTTTGTCTTAAAATAAACTTCGCTCTAACATACATATAACATTAGACTATAACTGTATTATAAGCTATATAAGATTATAACATATTGCGTTTCTTTGTCAATAACCACGTAGATTCTTATAAAATTGATCAAAGGTGAAGTAACATATTATATTTAAAAGCTACTATCTGAGCTACTAAGTGAAATAACTAAAGATATAAATAAAACAAATAATCAAGGAAGTACTTGCGAATTACGTCACAAATAGCCTGCTATTTCACGTGCTGCAACTATGTATCATCTAATACAGATATATTTATAGATTCACGCGTTCTTTGCGTTATTCGAGCGAGTGAATAAGGTGGAAGGAAGATGAAAAAATAAGACGACGAATAAAGCAATAAAACGTTAATTGATGTGACGCAGTTTACTTATTAGAATAGATCGACTGTTTATATAACATAAACCGATCCCGAAATATTACGTCGCTACTGTAATCCTATAATTATACGTGTATTTGCAATCATGACCATGCAACGTGTTTTGTGTATGGGAAAATCTAACGAACCGAGAACATTTCGTTTTATAAGCAGAATATAAATGGAAAAATCATATAGCATTGTCAAGATCGTAC
This sequence comes from Bombus pascuorum, assembly GCF_905332965.1. NCBI lineage: Eukaryota > Metazoa > Arthropoda > Insecta > Hymenoptera > Apidae > Bombus > Bombus pascuorum. The sequence goes on along the minus strand of NC_083491.1, from coordinate 17,810,625 downwards.
ACGTTTTCCCGGAATTTTAGACACGAATCTGAAACCAATGGACAGGGCGCGATGCCAGGAGGCGCGATATCAAAGTAGAACATGATAGATCATTCTAAAGGCTGTACAAACTGTCGACATACCGAAGCAACACTTCGCAGACCGTTTGTGCCACCTGATCGCATACCGGTGCTCGTCGACAGCCACGGCTGCCGGACATACCGGAAGGTCGGATCCCGGATCTCCAGACATCCAGACAATGCCTATCTTTCCGGCAGATAGACCTCTGACAGACGACGAGCCGAGACTCACTCGATGGAATTTACCAGCCATAGAAGCGACGATTGCTTGCTGTAGATCGTAGATGTTTCCTCTAATTCGATGTAGACGCGTTGCCTTAGTACCATTGGTTGACACATTTTTTCAAATATTCCTCGTTATCGTAGAAATGATTATCGCGTTGTCTCCACGAATTGTGAAAAGATAGTTTCTCTGGATAAGCTATTATCAACGACGAATATGACAAGCAAACGTAGCAAATGCGTTAATGCTTCAACAAAAAATTCGAACAAGGTTTCAATTTTTCAAAAAATCATCTGCTCCCTAGACAAACTGTCAAAGTGTACTTCGCCCATGACAGAGGAAAGAGATTACTCTGTGTCTGCAAGAAACACAAACGCAGAACATCGTCGAGGAGGAAAATGTGAAATTTTCAATGTGTCGAGAGTGTCAATCGGTTTGCCTAGAAGCGTCGACACATTAATACCTTCTTCCTAACACGAGCAGGCTCTACGGCGAAATTGAAAAGTCCGAATCTCTGGATTTCGCGAAACATAGTCGAGCTGTCGGCCGAACCCGTTATCAACGAATGGCACGCATTCGACCGAGCTTGACTCGTCAAAAGAGATTCTCTACCCCGCAGTGTCTGCTATATCCCATGATCCGAGCAAATCTATCTTGAATTATCTTGAAATACTGCCAGTAAAGTTATATTTGTGCTCTCGTGACCCCTTCTCTTACCCTCCTTTGTTGCTTTTCGACGAATCGTAGAAAATCTGATAACAAGTACGAGCTCTGCAACTGGACATATGTAGGTATTCATTCCAGTCTGGATCCCCTCAATCTCGGCAGTCGTTTCAACCGATTTATATTTAGCCTATAGCGACCATGCAACGTTCGGATAAACAGAAATGCGCGAATTAGGGAAATAGCGAAAATGAATGGGGTGCGCAAAGACATCGGGTTGATTATGACGGTTGCGCGAAATAGCCAAACGGAGCTTCACTCATGGACATAGATTAGGCTTTTCAATGCTACATTGTTTTTTATATCTCGATATATCTCACTTTAGATTTAGTACGTTATGCAAGATTCCTTGAATGGTTGATTAAGTAACGAACGATAATTAAATCTATGTTATTTTACAATTAGAATGAAAATAACGTTATCATCTCTAGGGTAATGGTGAAATTAGAAACTTTTATTCTTCTTCTTAAAATATATACGAAACGATAATTTCAGAATTTAAATAGAATTTTTGCCGAGTTTATAATGTAGTTGAATTTTTAAAACTATGTATATCGTATAAAAAGTTATCATGTACTTTCTATCTCGTACGATGTAAAATGCGTTTGGCGGTAGATTTTTCGTTTTTACTTAATAAGGAAATACTTTTCGTAATGCATTTTAAAGAAGCATTATATTTTCATGATATACAGATGTGAAAACTTTTTAATAAGGCCACTTTAATCACGGCATTTAATAAACATGATTTTTAGTTACACACTTGCATATTTTGAACGATATTTCAAGTGAAACTTGTTCTCTACCACAAGACACGAGAGACCGTAGCTTCCTATCCTGTGATATCCTCTCGTTCCCACTTTAACTAAAATCCAAGCGTAGTTAGTATAATTTTCATCAATCTATAACATTTGAATCTACGCAAATGTTTTTTACGTTCATCTTTTGTTTTACAAAAATTACAAATCTTACGGTTTTTTACATCTTAAAATTTCTTCTAAATCCACAGACGATTTTGGGTATAAAAATTCAGAGACCGTAGCAGGGTTAACCAAGAACCTGCACAGTCTACCGTAACTCAACACCTGTTTGCAATCTATCAACGAACCTAATCTCCGACCTTGTTCCTCTAAATCGTTTTTGCTTTCGATTTCGTGCAACTCATGTTTCCTATTTCAATCCTTGACAGTAGGAGCAAAGATAAGAGAAGGGTAAAAGAATTGGAACGATGGTAGAAGCAACGGGATCGTGGATGTTTTAATCTAAAGGTCGATGTGCTAGTCGGGTTATCGACGCCAGCCGCTGGAAACGCCGGTGGTTTCCGTCCGAGCGATGATTTTCGAAGCAGGACGCGTTGCTTCGAGCGGAGGTTTATCGCATGTACCGGAAATCCGCGGAAAAATGCCAAACGTGTCGTAAATAATCGCGTACGCGATGCTCTTGACGCTGACGCTATGATCGAACATTTATTGCATGCGCTGCCACATTTTTCTCACGCCAATGAAACGTGTTCTTCTTTTTTTCCCCTTGAATTTACGCATACGTATAGGATATTATTCGTGGCGTTTGTATCATGCTAATGATTAAATGAAAAAGATCATTTGCTAATGATTAAAAATATTTTGTTGCATTTTATAGCGCATTCTTTGAAATTGGAGATTAACAGATTAATAGATTGCACATATTGTAGAGTTATAAGGAACTTAAGTTAAAAACTAAAAATTTAAACAAGGTAGGTACTTTCTTTTTTCTTTGGAAATGGAAATTTTTAAAAAATAATTAAAGATCTACGATAATCGACGATTGAAATACCTTATTGTTAGTCGATAAAAATATAATATCACTAGGAGCTCATGGCGATGGTTTCGAAAGAGGTCAGAGTGCATACGCGCACAGGTGAACTTTTAATCCAAGCTCCGGCCCGTGGCATCGAGTTATCAGAAACAAAGAGGGCAAAGTACACGGTGGTTTCCGGCGTCGCAGAAGCACCGAGTGACAACACGGGGAGACAGCGCGCGAGCTAAAGGCAAAGGAAAAGGGAAACGGGGAATTTATCGGAGCGAGGTAGAGGTAAAAAGCACGCGAAGCACGCCGTAAATAACCGCGTGCCTAGTGCCTCGATGCGTCGCGACGCACAACGTCTCTTGCAATCGAGTTTTCATTGCGCGTGCACCTGTACATTCGTTGCTACCACATATAGACGCGTCGTTTGGTCCGCGTGAAACGATAAATCATAGTTGAGACGGAAGACGCGATGGTGTTCGCCATGTGTGACTGCCTCCTGTAGAAATTCCCTGGATAGTCGAGTCTTCTAACGTTGTTAAGAGATAAATTACCCTCAATTGATTGGCAGAGAATGCAAAAACTAGTTTGCGCACGAGCATGATAGAAAATAGAACTTTTGAATATTTCTAAGGGACGTAATGTTTTAGAATTGATGATTAATACATTTTAACGACAAATCACAATATCTGCAGAAATAAAAGCATCGCACGATATTCTCAAGAATATTCTTCTTGAAAATTCATTTATAAAATCGATGTTTTTTTATTCTATGTATCAACTTAATTTCGTACGACTTGTGAGTTGGAGTTTAGTTGACGAAGGATTTGCGCACGCATGTTTAGATAATTAACTATATAGAAACGTTACTCGAGCGCGTCTTTAACTTTAGGATAGGAGTCAGCGACCTCCTGGTCTGAATCAACTAAACACTCGAATCTAGGACAGCTGAGGTAATATCCAAATGGAAGTTTTCGCTTTTAATTAGAACTTGATGTTGTAATATCCATCGATGAAGCGAGAAACTAAGTAAATTATACATTTCAGAAATGAACTAAGGATGATACGTTGTAGAATATATTTAGTTCGTTAATTATTTCGAATAAAAGTGTCCGTTCTTTAGAATTGATAATTCGTAAAATATCCACGAATATTCGTGCTGTCTGTAGAATCCCAGAAAATGTCCGAAGTTTATGATTCGAGTAAAGCGATACTGCCGCCCAAAGGAACAAACGTCATTTAACAACGAGATGAAATCCTTTAAGGATCTTCCTTCGTGACCAGTACACAGCAGTATAATATTTCAGCCGATGCTCATTTAAAGAAATGTGGTCTCTTTCTTAAATCTCCAACATATCTGCTTCTATTCGTCAGAGACTTTAATAATACATTTATTGTCTCCTGTTAAAACGATTAACATCATTGTTTATTTGGTGAAAAAAGCCTCTCTAGGTAACATTACGGGGAAAAAAGAATTATCGGTTAGTCTGATACAGGTAATCTGAACGAGAGTATAGCATTATTGACAGTTCACGTAACCATTACCTGGTAACTCCCACAGGGCCGAAACGGCAAGTTTCGTCAATTCATTAAACAAATATTCCTTTCTCTCTGTTCCCAATACAATTATCTCGCCATTCCACTCCTTCGATCAAAGCAATCACAAAACGCCACCTACTACCTCCTACGATACACCATGGAACAAAACGAAAGCCAACCACCTCGAAACCTCTCAATCTCACGGGCTCTATCCGAAACGTGGTTGAAACACGGTCGAACGGGTTTCAGCTTATTTCCACCGAGACGACGAACGGTGTCAATGGTATTTTTGCGAGGTAACACACAACCAGACAGGAAGCGGCGAGTTATTCTCGCGGAAGCAACAGACGCGTCGCATGCAGCTATATTAATCGCGATTCCAATTAACTGGTGCTCTTGTAATACACGCGTGCTAAGTCTAATGCGGGATAGCGATAAATCAACCAGAGGTTCATGGCATCCAAAGTCAGCATCTGTTCGACCAATTCGTGAAGCTGAAGTCTCGTTGTTAGCTACTCGTGCTCGTTGTTATAAGTTATAACGTTCGGTATTTGCGCAGTGCGTGCCAACTTATACTCAAAGGACCATTCATGAGTCCACGGACTTTGGATCCTGTTAAATGACAAAAGTAAATAGTTCATGACCATGATTATCTATCCATACGTGTGTTTCTATTCTACTATATCTTGCATCTCTGGTATTACTCTTTAAACTTCGCATGCGTGATTTCTCACATGGTAATTCTTTATTATTTGTTGAAGTGGTCGCCACTTCTAAGAAAACTTTACATCTGGTCTTCAGTTTTCTCAAGCACCGAACCATCGACAGCGCATAGACAAAAGACTGCGTCGAAGGCAAACCATAAACGGTACACATGCAACGTTGGCTTCAGGGTTTTTCAGGGTAACGCTGCTAGCGTGCGGATTTGGATCAGTTCATATTATATTCCGAACTTTGTACTTACACTTAGAAAATATATATATTTTGAATATTAATTTTCTACCTTACAATTTATCCACGCGTCCCTTTCTATTCACATACATCTAATAACCTTAACACTGTTACATAGAGAAAATGGAACCGCTTAAGCTAAAAAGCTTGCTGTCTAAAAGTCCGACGAATAAGTATTAAATTACGTACCATCCGAATATTGGCAGTCAGATAGTGGGAACGCTAAATGTAACCTCTTAAAAATAGCAGTCGTCCTTGACTGTATCATAAACCGCAGCTAACGATAAACTCTAACGCTGATTGCCCGATGTCGAACGATGAATCAAATGGTTGGCGATTCGACCTGCAACGTCGTTGAGAAACGCGGTCCTCGATTGCTCGCCAAGCTTCGTAATGCGCGGCCCATTGTCAGATAAGTAATGGCGTCGCGCGGCCCCATAGTTCGCATATGCGTCCCGAATAGCGGGGCTGCAAATCATCAACGAATCGGTGACCTCCCTCACGAAATGCGCGAATGGAACGAGACACACGGATCGCGGCCTTTATGCCGATCAGGCGTGTTACACTGGACTCTCGTACGCGATCGGAACGCAAACTCGGTCTGCCACACTCGATACGCGTGATCGTTGCTTCTTGCTGATCGGTGTTACGTTTCTAGAGAAATTGCATTTTAGAGATACGTCCTGGATGATTTGCGTACATGTCATCGCGATTAACACGTTTCATCACACGTGAGACATTGATTGGTACACGATAATTGAATTTGAGAATTTCATTAGACGAATCACTCAATTTTTTGAATAAAGTTGTACATTTCGATTTACCAATTTCTTCTAGAAATGAAAATACGAATTATACGAGAGACACAGACGTAGGTTACGCTATTTTGTCTACTGCAAATAATTAGCGATGTAATATTATAAATAATCAACGACACTTTGAAACAGAAAATTATGTTACGATGAAAATTATTCTAATACTCTGTTGCATACAATCATGTAACGTATATAATCAATGAACGTGATATTAAAGGCTGTGTAATAACGTCGTCTGCGTTATATTCACAAGGGCAGTTTTTAATACAACTATCGGCAAACTAATTGTTGTAGCAAAAATTGAAAAAGAAGAATTTTGAAACAATCGCTTTGCTACAATCTTTATTACACCAAACGGAATAGATTTAATAACGTTTTTCACTAGTTACATCACCGACTTAAACCATCCGATTCACACGTGTTCCCGTGCTTCGCTCGAATACAAAATTCAGATTTAGTCGCGTGAGTTTCTGTTTGAAAGGAAATGACAACGGTAAACCGAGTTAGGATAATTTCGGGCCACATCTGCGCAACCAGTAATGAACGATTCTTAAATAATGTTGTCTGATTTAGAATTCCAAGCGTAGCACGTTCTGTAATCCAAAAGAGATTTAACTTGGACCAATATGCGAAGCAACGGCAGCCACGACACCTGTGATAACGATATGATCCTGCTTAAATCACGGGATTATGTACCCTTATTGTTAGTTCAATTCGTGACCAACTATCGTCAAAGTAATGAAGATGAAAATGCATCTCGTAATCCGAATGAAATAACGTTGTTACTTTCCATTTTCATATCTTCATATTCAAAACAGTTCAGTCGTTTCCCAAAATTCGAAGAAATTTTTAAATGATTTATTATCGTCCCGTACAAAGCTTATCTTTGTTAATGTACAATTTTAAACATCGCACTTTTCGTATTTTCGTATCTTCATCCAAAATCCTCTAATTCTGTGGAACACACCCAGCTTTTAGCCAGTAGCGAACGTTCGCAAATATGCGGAGCAAAACCTGATGTTGGTCGTAAAAATTTATCGAAGCTGGCAGTTGCAAATAAGGAATTTACGCAACGAGGGAATGATCTGTATGAGGGAATGCGATGTGATAAAGGCATGGTATGCGAATGCAACGGCTCCGTGTTACACTTGGTTGAAAATACGAAAAGGTTACAAGTGCACGAAACGATCGCCACTGAACAGGCGACTCTTTCTACTATACAAAGGTGAAACTTTATTGTGATACTCATACCCCACTGCCGTCCATAGTATATTACTGAATTGCTCCTATTCTTCTCTTAAAAGCGAGAAATACAATTTCAAGGGATCGCGTTATATACAGGGTCAACGACCGTTTTCACGAAGCGTATCGACTACCTACCGATTGCCCCGCCAAATGAATTAAACGTTATGATTTATGTAAAAAGAAATTTATGAAATTATACTTTTATCGACTGTGGTATGTTTTTATGTTTCTATTTTGAAGTTTCGATCTTTAAAATGTTCAAGGTATATAAAGAAAACCGTTATTCCGGATAATTTGGATGGAAAAAATTGGAAGAAACGTTTTTAACGCTAATATAGCTGCTCTAAAAAAGAGAGCTGCGTTATCTAAATACATGCAAGACACATCGAACGAAACTCTTTTAAACAGAAATCCTATTTGTATCGCTTAGCGAAAATTTGTCTTTTTACGCCGAACAATATAACTTCTATTTAGAATTTTGAAGTTGGGATTATATTACGTCCTACCTACTTGCAGTTTATCGATTCATTCGATTACAAAATTCCAAATTCCCTTCTCTCTCTTCTATTTTTCCACCATTTTCAAAGAACCGATTTGCCTGTATTACTTTATCGATTTGTGATTAACTAATTAATAAAATATCTCAGTTGGAAACATTCAGAAATCGAGAAATGCTGGCGAATTTTCATTTTCCTGATGGTGGTGATAAAAGGGATGCATTTCCGAGATGTTAAGTATCAGAGGAGCGTGGTGCTGCCGCACGTGTGTATAGCCACAAATTGTCGGTATCTGGGTCAACTCGAATCAAACGGTTATTGTTATTCGCTCTTTCGGAATAATCCGGAAGTGGTACTGAAATTAACGTCGGATCGACGCCTGGCGGCTCCAAGATGCTCGAAATCTCAGCAATTACGCCACTTCCTTCGTTCACTGCCACGTCGTCGAACCACGTTTCCTACGCGCGAATTTCAAACACCCACGCCGTTTGACTCACCTTCAAACGAAATTCAGCTGGAAAATGGTCTCGCTATTCGCATCGAATCACGTCTATCGGCCACGAAATCGCGAACAGGATTACCAGCGCGCCTTATCTCTACGGTGTATTTGTGCCTCACCATTCAATGTAACTAACAAAGCTATAAGACGAGGTGAAAATGAAATCGAGATAAAGCACAACGAATTTTTCCTATCTAACGGTAACGAATTTTTCCTTACCGTTTCGTTATGGAAATCGATGAATTTTCCACTATGTCACAGTATCGTTTTTTTAACAAAATATGCGTAATAAATCAAAAATATTGATGACTAAGAGATTAACAACCAGTTACGTTGTTACACCCTTGGTAGCAAAATTTAATCGTTTAAGGAGTGTTGAGGTTATTAGATGTATGTGAATATAATTGAGCTGATCCAGATCCGCGTGCTAGCCGTGTTACCCTATGACTGAAAACCCTGAAGCCAATGTTGCCTATGTACCGTTTATGGTTTAACCTTCGACTCAGTCTTTCGTCTATAGGCTATCGATGGCTTCGGTGCTTGAGAAAACTAAAAGACCAGATGTAGAGTTTTCATAGAAGTGGCGACCACTTCAACAAGGAGGAAAGAAATTTTAATACAAGGCAACAAAAAAGTAACATTTCCATCTATCCATGAATATGAATGAGTAAGGTAAAGGAATATGGTCTGCGAGCTACGGTTGAAAGGGCAGGTTGCTGCGAAAGAAGTTGGAGAAGGAAGAAAAAGAATACAGCCGATCTTGTTTACGATTTTTCAACAGTATGAACCAGTTTTGAAAACAGCCGATCGAACTAAATCGCAAACAACGCGTACAGATGCACGCTGTATAAAGGGTTTTCGTATAAATCCGGATTCATCGGGATCGCGTGCTAACCCAAAAGCAAATATTTCTCGACGTGCGGATTTCGTTATTGCCGCTAGCCATGCCGTAGGCTATCATTTTTCCAATGAAAATTTGCGCACAAGCGCCGTATAAGCACTAATGACATTCGTATAAAATCTTATAGAAGCTTTTTGATCGCGGATCAAAGAAATTTTTAAATATCCAGTCGAATAAGGTGCTGTGTTATTTAAATTATCATTTTCAAAAAATCTGATTTAAGTAATTTGATTCAAACGAATCTGGTATGGATCCGCGAAAGGGTAGCTCGAAAGTGAGTTCAATTTCACGCATGATCGAGAAACAGGACGGAAAGTTGGCGACGTTTTAGAAGCTGAAATTACGACTTAATAAAAGTTCCCCGCAACGTTGTCCGTGATCGATAACCACGGCACATTCTCGCCTCTTCTCTCTGTCCGTATAATTTTCAGCACCTCTTGCACGGGAGTTGGAGAAACGTTATTGCACCACCAGCCGTCGCGTCGTTGGAACTCGATGCCACAATCGACTTCCGCGAAACAACTTAATCGCTTCCTCGTAAAAATTACGATCGACGGTCATGAGTGCGTGACAACGACGATTAGTTCGTGTTTCGAAGCTCGATCACGATTGTTTGGCGTTTGAGTTGGTAACAGTTGCAGAAAAGTGCGTCGACGCTCTTCTTTCGTACATACACGTACAATGTACACACATATACGTACATCACAGATATCGATATTTACAAAGAAACGAATAGGAAGAAGAGTCATCGACCGTCGAACACCGTATCGATTAAAGTCTGATGAAAAGTTGTTCGTCCCAACAGTGCATTAAGCTATTCACCGGTGAGAGAACGAGAACAGAGAAAAAGAGCTACTAACTGGGAGAGACGAAGTTCCAACCATTATTGCTATTTTTTACACGAGTTGGCTTGCCAGCTGAAAATTACACGCGCATTAAATATATATGTAGGTATAGAGGCAGATCGATTTTATGAATACTTATTCCCTGGCAAATCATGCTCCTATTCCTGCATGTTCCATTTCGAGCCACGTAATACGGTTGGAATTTTCGATGACTGACACGAATTGTACACCTGATGGTTCATTTAGCCAATCAACGAAAATAGATAGAATTTCATAGAACTTTTGCGGTCGGTCTTTTAAAATGAGAACCAATGAATAAAATAAGATTCGTGAGTCGTTATTAGGTCGAGAGGAATTTATTTTCCTAGTTTCACTCAATAATACGTACTATCCGTTAGAAAAATAGCAAACGTATTTCACAATGTGGTTTCGGTGATGATTTTCTATAGTGAAATTACCATGAATACTGATCATTGTTTGATTATCTACTTCTGTTTTCATTACATTTTGAAATTATGTTTCTAAAGTTCCATATGATGTTATTAAAGTTCATATTTTTCTTAATCAATTATGATCACAGCACGACTAAAGTACCTGAATATACGCGAGTGTATCAAGTATTCGGTACTTTTATTTATTCGTGACAAGCTCGTCCCAACTTTTAATACCTTTAGCCGCGCACCATTCAGACGCGTGCTACTTGACCTATTTCTATTAAATAGTGAAGTAGTTACGAATCGTGTCATCGAAGTGTGAAACGCTTGGTGTAAATTAATTTATTCCTCGTAGCTCCTACACCCGCGAAATAATAATGTCAACGCCGTTATTGATTTACGAGGGTGCTTCGAAATACTCGCAGCGGTGCTCCATAGGACTTCTTCAAACTAGAACTCCTTCCCGTTTCGTTTTGTATCGCATCGATGTCTCGTTCTTCGAATATTTACTAATTTATTTTGTTGCAAACTGAATGAAAAATATTATCTCGTATGAAAAACATATTACTAAATCACGAATATCAACTAAATCCGTAATTTATATTATATATTACCTTGACAATCGCGTGATTTGAAACGATTGAAAATCGGTACTGCGCTATGTACTTGGCATGCAATCGGATTTATTTTTAATTGGATATATTTAAACTGGTTAAGATCAGTGCCGTCAGCGTTCTAATTACTTATCTTTAGTGTCATGCTCAGTTACTGAATATATTTAATTTAAAGTTTATAATATAAAGAAAATGTATCCGCTGTACGCTATTCCAGCTAAAAATTCGGTCTTTCAGAAATACATTCTACTACGAGAAAACGTCTTTCCATAAAGTACGAAAACAAACTTCAGAGACTTTGCACATCCCAAAACAAGTTCTCCACTGTCTGAGCTCTTATCTTCCCCAATTTCTTTCAATTCCCTCATCTGAAGCCCCTAAACGCAGTCCTGGACGTTTCGAGCGAATTTACGACTCACATCTTTTTCACGAACCATCATATTGCCGTGTTCGCTCGTAGGTGGAATATCATGAAACAAGAAGGTTTCGTTCGACAAAATGACCATCAACAGCAACGAGTTGCAGGCCGACTTGAAGACGTTATGAGAAACCAGGGCAAAGGTTCGAAGAAGGTCGAGGTTGCCGGGGCAAAGTAATATCTTCCCGGTGGACCAAACAGCCTGGAACGTTGGCGGCAACTCGTTAGTTAGCACTTGGATAGCGCGCATAGCGAATCCTCGATAAGAATGGAAGGGTCGGCAACCGAGGTTATCTCCGGGCAATAAACTTGGATGGAACAACATCGAGTGAGAGAGGAATAAAGGAAAGAGCAAGAGGAAATGAAGAAGGAATGGTTAGGAGAGAGGACAGACGAGAGCATAGGAGAGAGCTAAGGAAGAGTCATGGAAGATCTTCGGTAGCTTGCCGCTGGGGCACGATTGTTTGCGCCACTAAAGTCACTGGGCCGTGTTCCTCTCTCTGCTCTACCAACTGAACATCCCGCAAAATCGATTTACCGAAATCGACGCTATCAATAGTATCCGACAGCAATTTCGACGAAAATAGAAAAGCCTCTATTCCTCGTCGACGGTACCTCGTTGGGTGTCCGCTGCAGCGAACGCTTACTGAGATGCCTTTTCATTTACTTACCATTCAAAGAAATGGCACGAGACTACGATCGTTCGCGCGTGATACGAGGTAAATTGTTTAAAAGTTCGAAGTCTCGGAGATTAAGAAATATAGAAAGGATCTGAAATTTTGACGACGTATGGTATACTATATCGAGCGAGGAAAGTGAGAAAACCGATCGATAAAACGTAAACGATAATATATATATATCTTCAAACATTGCCACACGATCTGACATGCGCGTATATTTTTCATTAGTTCTGAATATTTGATTTGTTTCTCTATATTATATCTTGTATATTTTTACACCTTTAAATTTTCCAGAAATGCATGAACATCCCTGCTCTACTCCTGATAAGACGAAAATAAGATTTTATCGCAATTTGACGGCAATGGCAGAATCACGAAAGTTCATTGGCATTTCGACGGTCGATTTAATAGGTCGCTAAGTGGCTCGAAGCTATTTCAACGTTCGATCTGCTAAATCTCGGTAAGAAGCAACCTCTGCTATTTGCATCTGTAATTTAGTTAGTCTCTTACTTGGTCGCGGCCCTCTGATGCAAAGTGGCATTATCGGTACGAATTTGCGTTACTCTCACCGCTCGACGTTGTATACCCGACTGTTCCGTTTAAACCTGAACCTCGGAGGAGGAAGTGCCTCGCAGTCAGAGCTATCAACCAACATGAATATTAATGCAAATCCAATAGCCAACGAAAGATCGATATGCTTCATGTATTCGATAAATTTCATTTCGCGGGTCAAGCATCGCCACCTTTGATCCTTCGTTTCGATTGACAAATGGAATAAGATGCATGCGATCGTCGTTTTATAGAGCGTCCCTGACAGATGTTGTTTCGTCGATCGTGTCAATTGTTTGTACAAATGCACACCGTCTTGCTCGAGACTCGTTATTATCAAAGCTTCGTACTCTATCGAGACGTTGAGTTAAGAGCAACAGTATACATATGCAATTCGATTTCTCAATTGAAAGTGTAAATAAAGCGTTATCGCGCGTACTAAGAGAGTATGAAAAAATTGAACAAACCCAAACATATCATAAATCTACAGTAGAAGGAAACGTTTCACCGCGTGATAAACCACGCAAATCTCCCTTGGAAAATACGTATGTACATACGTATGTGCGGCTTTAAGGCTTGTTAGCTGAAAAAGCTTAGTCGAACGTCTGCGTTCACGCAAGAGAACGCTTAAAACGCGTTCTAAAACCAGGTTTGATCTTTTTACTCTTCACGCGGATTTTCCCTAAATCCTGACGCTTTACGTTTTACTTTATAGATCTCTTTGTAGCTTCACACTCTGCCCGTTTTGATCCCGAACATCTGTTGTATTTTACTTCGCCTCGTCCCTTTCTGATAACTTATTTTCTATATAATGATTTCATAGCTATGACACGAGCAAAAAGCTAGAAGTTACAATAGTTCGAACCAAATGATCGTCACTTTATCATGATACGTATAAGTAAAGTTTTATAATATTAGATCTGATTTCAATTTGTAGTTTTATTCTATTCGTACTTCTCATTTATTATTATGTGCTAATTTTTCTAAGAGTTAAAGAAAAAGTTTTGTTAAAATACTACAGCGTTTAAAAGAAATTGCTGTGTAGTAATCGATATTTTATGTCTTTAAATGCTTTGAAATATATACCAGCTTTTTAGGTAGGACGATCTCTTCTATGGTTTGTAATATAGTAGAGACTCTCCAAACAAGTGGTACTTAAACATATGGAGAAAATTCTATATCGTTGTAGGATGCTTCTATTTGAAGAATACGAATTTTATTAAAAATTCTATTTGCTTTCAGTATTATAACTTTGGGGATATTTCGGTGATATTTCCCAAGTATCTCGCGAATATATGTATATATCTTCCTCTCCTTTGTTTTTAATAATTGCAAATAAAAAGAACGTGAATTCGAGAAATATCTCTAAAATTATTTTTCACAATTGCGATTGATTAATTATCGTTTAAATCATTCCTATGTTTCTTCGTATTCGTCTAAATGAAAAAAATACCAGAAACTAATAAGACATTTACCATAACTAACAAATACGTTGGCATCAAGGGTCGCGATTCACCGACGATCGGCCGGAGAAGAAACGTTTCACTTTACGTTGAAGAATGTCTTAATTGAATTATACGATAAGACCCAAAGAGAAAATATCTAACTATGGTGGAAGATAGAAGTCTAACATAGAAAAGTAGATATCCTGAATTGAGTCGATAAAAGGGAGATTGAGAATAATGGAAGTTATTGGAGCCGATTAGGTAACAGAAACGAAGATATGTCTTGAAAGAATGTAATTGAAATAGTATAGAATGCTGGGATTTAATTATCGGAAGAATTTTTTGGCCGATGATATAATAAATTGTTTTTTGTTTATTTAGTCCAATATATTAAGCATACGACTAAGAATTCTCCTCGTAATATAGATTTCTATTATTTACCTCTAAAAACTGTTGCTTCGCTTTATCGAAAATCCTTAATGCAATTTGTGCGAAGAATTTTCGTTCTTGACATTTATATCGTTTACTCCTTCAGCTGCCGGATTCGTAAAAGTGCAAAAACTCTGCATGACGCTGGTGCGAGTGTGCGTGCGCGTGTATATACATCACCATTTATAAAGTAGTACCCGAAGACAGGTTGGACACGAACAATGAAGGAATTTCCAGTTGCTCAGGATAGAATTTGAAGGGTTGGATAAGTTTCGCTCGATCGTCAGATTATGGTTCAACGAAGAGAGAATAACGGACCGGTTATTGGAGGCAGTTTCGAAAACGAAATATCCCAGCTCCACCCACACTCCCGCCTACCGAAAGAAGGGTGAATAAAAGCTTGGATCGAGGGGAAGAATGGCTGACAGGAATCGAAACGATCTAATAATCGAAAGAAATTAGAACGCCCACTCGTTGCGTTTCAGTACTTTACGATGATGTAAGGAAGATAGAAAAGGGGCGCTTTCAGCAGTGAACATTTTATGTTTACAGTAGATTCGTCCGTAACTTAGGATATCGAAAGATTTTTATGGTAGAATTTAATGTGTAAATGAACGTCTATAGGATATAATTCGTCCTTTTCTTGTAGAATAAAAAAATAGTTAATTGTAATTCCCCAAATTTCGTAAAATTAGAACAAATATGTTTCGTTTAAAACATTAGGGACATTAAATTAAATTAAGTGTCAAGAAACGTAACCGTATATTTTATCAAGTTCGATAAACTTAATTTTCACTCAACATTCGTTGAATCTTTTAGTATGAAATCAAAGTTTGACGGGTAACAAGGTTTCTGCATTTTCAATGATGTTCCTCGAATAAGATTCTTGAGCTTTTAGTACCCCTCATTCTCAAGGTTCTTATCATTGATATTCTCTTGGTTTCTCCAACATAGGCCAAGTCCTTCTGAAAAGTATTATGTACTTCGTTTCATCAGTATTTCATTTTTCAAGAGTTAAGATACACGCTGCGCTTGTATATATATACATATTTTGCGAATAACGCGTATGTAAGATATCCATTTCTTCATACATACATAAATCGAGTATCTCACGCTACGCATCATTGATCATCAACTATTGATCAAAACTACGGTTTTTAATTGGCAGGTTGATTAATTAAAAAAGAACCTGAAGAAGGCACTTCAGAATACGTTCGAGTGGCAATAACCTGTGTATCTACCGATGTTATCAGGGTGCACCGTCCTCCTTCCCATATGTATCGCATATTCTTGCACGTAATTGTTTCACATGTTTTCGAATAATTGCAAGTAACTACCTGAGAGAAAAGCAGATTCAGATACTCGTCGTAACGTAAATTGTTATTGGATAAAGCAACTAACAAAATCAGTGCCAGTAATATTTGCTCGCAATTTAAGTTGAATCTTTTTAAATCTTAATTTAAATTGAGGAACAAGCACGTGCTCGGATATTTTTGAGGGATAGTACACGGTACACGCATGCCCTCGAGATTACATCCAGAAAAGAACAATTGTGGTGAGAAAATGGGAGCACGCGAGATAGAGGAACAAGCTGGAAGAGTATAGAATCGCTCGTAAATATTACCAGCAAGATCTACGACATATCCGGTACGATTATCGGTGGGTGACTGCACCCCTGAATTCGCGTAGGGTGGGTTAGGAATAACCGGTAATATTTCGTGACTGGGGCTACCCTGACAATGCTATCGTGCCGACCTTTTCTTCAGGCCCTCTCCCCTATTCACCCCTCCTTTCTCTTTTCGATCCGATTCACTCTCCATTTCTTCTACTTGGTCTTACCAGTCCCGCCACGCGATTCTCCACCAGAGAATCTCCTCTTCTCTTCTCTTGTCACTGCGATTATCTTTCTTCCTCTAACGCACATTGGAATTCCTTCTTGTCCTCTCCGTTCTCTCCTCTCGCTACTTTCCCAGCCGTCCGAGCAGAGAATAATGGTTTTTCGTTCGATCGCTCGTCGGACGGGGTAGACGAAGGCAGATTGAATTGGAAATATGTGATTCGGTAGTGTGTAAAGTCGTCAGGCTTTTCCTTTCTTCCCAACTTTTCCAACTTCTATGGTTCTTCTTCGTTTTCTCTGCTTTTTCTTCGGCTTGCCTCTCGCTTACGTCGCCTTTCGTCCTTTCCATGTATTTCTCGATAAAATTCGACGTTTCTTATATTGGGCTGCATCGGCTGGGAGCAACGTGTCGCGGACTTCCACCGATATCGATACGAGAAAATGGAAATATTTCTGCTCACATTTTCTATACTAAATGCTAGAAATTCGGGCGATAGGAGGTGCCGTGTTTTGTTAATTTCGAGACACTTCTTGTATCAATTAAAAATCAAACGAATATCTTAATGTAGATGCATACTCGTTTTCGAAAATTTCCTAATCATATAGCACTAAAGTGATAAATGCAAAATACTAATAGAATCTGATGTACGGTTACATCTCGTATTAAAATTGTACAACAGGAATTATAGCAGCACAACAAATACCAGTAATTAGGTAATCGAGAAACCAGATGCGAGGAACATGCGACATAATTATTCATGCGAATATAGCACACTGTACCAGTTGAGGTTGTAAATGAATAACGAATATGAAACATCATACACGTTGCATGACATAATCATCTGCTTCCATTAATCCCTTTAATCAAACAAGTTTCGCGAGCCACTATCTTACGTAATTTATTAGAAATATCAAAGATATGTATCAAATCGAACAAATTAACGTTAAACGAATTATCGTAATTAGGTTCAGCAACGAGTACGAACAAAATTTCTACCTACCATCACGATCTACCCTCTAGCAAAGATTTTCTTTCCCAAACATCAAGATCGACTCACTGCGTAAAGGAATTCGCAAAATCGGATCGAGAGGAAAGATTGGGAAGGACCCACGATAAGGCTCGAGTGGTCGGTGAATATTTATCGAGAGCACTCAGCCTCCTCGTAGGCAAGAATGTTGGAAAAGGCATCGAGGAGGAATAGAAAGGAGAGGGCTGTTCGAGGAGCTGTGCCGGCGATAATCCAAAGTAGTCGAACAAAAATCACCAAGCATTGGCATCGAATCGTCGCGAAACGGCTCTCGGTAACTGTCGCGTGTAGTTAGTTTGCCGGTTTTTCTTTGTGAAAAAACGTTCAAAAACAGGAAGAAGATATCGCGTGCGCGTGCGCCAATATCTTCACCAGGTCAAGCGTACGATGAATGACCAATAATTGTAGCTGTACTTTCGTAGCTAAATCGCATACGGGTTTCCATGGAAGTGGAACACACATGATGTCGCGTAAAAAAGTTTCCTACAACATTGGTTTTGTTCTTTGACATGTATTAGATCGATGCAGCAGAATTCTTCTTACTGTATGGGTTTTCTTGAGAAATTCATGATTTTGTCACAGATCTAACATTGGCTTACGACGAAAAGAATTGAATGTTTTGATACACATTTATGCTGCAAAGAAGAGAGGGGAAAGCATAAAGAGAGGGCTTTCTTTCTTTCGTGTCAGGGAAATGATCCCTGACAAACAATGTTCGAGGGATATAGCTGTTTCTCTTCTTGTATTATGTTGGTTCTCTCTTGTACGCGACATCATCCACGAAATCGTTTATTCACGCCGAAGGTAATGTTACTTCGTATCGGTTCGCTATTGGAAGGTTCTGATTTGGCGTGCTTCTATGTGAACACCGACGAAGGAGACAACCGATGACGGAACTTTTGTATAGACCGTCGTTTTCTACTTGCAAGTAGCGTCTCGTAAATTTTCTCTATCTCCTACAGTGCCTCTGTACTCTTCTAGCAAATTCAGGGACAAAATATTTTCGTCTCACGTGCTCGACGATCTTTGCACGTGACACTCTAGACAATGTGACGAGAAGAATGATGCAATCTCTGCGAATTATCCATGAATTCGCGACCTTTATTCCGGTAAGGAGTAAATATGCCAGCGGGTATCGCTTGGTTTTCGTTTTGTCGTGTTTGATTCGTGCAAATGTTTCTCTAGATTTTCAACGCTTCCATGATCGAAGAGCGCTATATTTAGAGGACCATATATTTTTGGCAAGCGGAACGGCGCGCATGCATTTATTAGATGTAAAAATCAATTCTGTTCTCCCGCAACTATACGTAGAAAAGTGGTGGAAAAATGATTAGATCAAGTGCAAGAACATAAGGAATATGCTGTGAGAAGATGCTGGAAAAAACACGTGCGCCCTCCTCTCGTGAAGGAGGAAGTGGCGCCATAAATCAAATTTAGGATCCTGTGCATAATCCATAACGCGCGCTTGCGCAACGATCTTCCTTGGTGATCATCTTGACCTTTCACAGGAACGATTTTGCAGGATAAATTTTCGCTGGCATTGCTCGCAAGCAATACCGTGTAAGACAGAGCTATTTATAACCAGCCAGCGTTAAGTTCGTACTCCAAAGGCACGGGGTGAGTTTACGCCGAACTCAACGGCGAACTTTCATCCATGTTCGAAAGAGAGAAAGAGAGAGAAAGACAAAGGTAAAGAGAGAGAGAGAGAAAGAGAGAGAAAGTCGAATGCTTAGAAACTCTCGAGTAGGAACTTTCGAAGCGTTTCGAAGGGATAAAAGAACTTTCCATTCGGGTAAACGCTTTTAATGAGAAAATATGATGCACCGCCCCCTTTCGTTGTTCCCCCACGACGCCAATTAGAGGAGAATAGCTTCCTCCCACCCTGAGGAAAATTCACCCTAGTCACTGCCACCGCTTTCCCTTCTCTACTTATTTCTCTCGTCTGTCCCTTTCTCTTGGTCGGTCTTTTCCTTTCTATTATCACGCTGCGAGAAGCAAGTAGCCCGGATCGGATATTTTGATGAAAATCGTAATGCAATAGGCATGTAATACAAAAGGGAATGAAATGAAATACTCCCTATCGAAGTCCCCGATAAGACGATCGACCCTTCTTATTCGTGTTCATAACTACGTACTACGGAACTGATAGGGTATCAGGGGGATTTTCAGCTTCGGGGCTTGGTCATCGGGGGTCTGTTACTTCCTCTTCCTCTTTCTCTTTCTGTTTCTCTATCGAGACCAGTTAATCTCCAGATTTGAAAATTGATTTCCCTGGCTGGAGAGCGTCGCGTGGGTCGATTGGGAAAAATACACGTAAAATACGGGTTAGGCTTTGTCGAGACGGTCGAATAAGAAATTAACGAGGCAAGTATCGAGATTATCTGAGAACCGAACAGATTAGGCGACTGAGTGGGATGTTTAGCATATTCCGATTGTCTATGGGGCTCCTAATCGATGAGTGGATTTAGTAAATAGAGTAAAGAAACGAGATGCGTGATTTATGAAGATAGAAATATTAGTCTCGCGATTAAATTTGCGCGTAGAATGTGATCACGTAAACATTTTTTTTCTCGTTAAGTATTTCACATTAGTAGGATGTAATCGTAAATTGTATTTAAAAAAATATAGAAATAAGAAAATCGGTAAAATTGCAACAGCGAACGTTCTCGATCGTTTTGAGACACCGGGCCACAAAACATCGGAAAACATCGGGTGCCAGGTTTCGAGGAAACATCGTTCCCTGTCGGTGGCAGGTGACGCGATTTATCTTCGTTACCGACCGGTATAAAGTCCGTAAATATTTTTACAGGCCGGGTGAGAACCACTGGCTAGCAGGTTACCGGAAGTGGAGTGGCACAGGGAGAGGAACAGGGTCGGCTCGATCGACGGCTATAAATCAGGAAGGACATGCGAAGCTCGCCGCTCTTCCCACCTCTATCGGGACAAAACTCCTTCCAGGAGCACGCTTCTACCTTTCCACGGAGTTATCGAGCGATGGATAAAGGAAGAAAACTGAACTCCCGCCAGTGTATTCTTCGTCTATGCGACGAACGAACATTCTGCTTCCTTGAACATCGAGTTTACGACAAGAATGCTTAACGCTTCCCGTTGTTCGCGACATCGTTATCGTGCAACTCGCCGGTAAGAGCGACAGAGAGCCCCAGTAATTGCCACGACAGACATCTCGATCATGCGATACACCTGAGCGACGGAGAATTTCCGGGAACGTCGTAAGGATCGTTCAAAGGTGAGAGAAGAAGACGCGAAAGATTTTAATAATTCGCTTCCTGGGAATTTTGTTGCGTATAGAAAAATATTTCTTTTCACTGGTTCTAAAGGTTACTACGGTGTTGCGTAATGGAAAAGAAGGCTTTCGATTGGAGCGCGCAAATAACAACGGAGATTAAAATTTCCGATGATTCGCCAGCATAAGAACTTGGCTGATTTCTTCTCTGGTTTCCTCTTTCCGAAATAATTGCAGTAATTCGAACTTCTCCGCAGAATCCGTGGTTCGTGAACATCGTTGCTTAGGTAACAAGTTCACTCGCGCGTATTAATGGATTTGTATGGGAACGAGTTCAACGCGCGTATTTAATTAATCCGTCGAACAAAACCACTCGCCACGACTACGGTTGACCCAACGCTACACACCCACGCGCGTATCAACGGTTTCCAACTTTTTCGCTAGTTCATTTGTATCGGCTGGAAACGCCAAAACTGCCATCGTTCGAATTATGAATCGAGTCAGTGTGCCGAGTGCCGTGAAATTGCCCAACACATGTTTCGTCCTTGTTATTGACTGGCGATTTGCCGGAATAACTAAAGCAACCAGCTGACCGAAAACTAGTTCAATTTCAGGAGAACAAGCAAACTGATCGATGGAACTTTCGTTTATTCCGAATAACCGTGCGAATAATTATTTTTACTTAACGAAGCTGCTAATCCTGATATTATTTTTAACATTGTTCGAGTACAACGAAACACCATCGGTTTACAAAAGAGAGAATTATAATTGGCAGGAGCGATAAATACATGTATATATATGTACATAATATATAGGTACTTCAGAGTAACAACCTGTACAAACATTATTCTGAAACACGACCAAAAACCTCCTACATATTCAAATCCTATCCAAAATCTCCAGCAGAACACAGCATAACAAGCTCCGCAACTCCCTCGATACAACACTCATATTTCCAAGTCGTAAATCATGCTAAATACTCGCATGTATCAAACCACGCGGCTACGACTGGCCATTGTTTCCTCGAAGGTCAGTCAATCACGCCGGAAAATTCGAACTCTGGCGGATAGGGCAAAGGATACGTGGGAGTTTCGAAACAGATTCATAGAAACCTAGCTGCATAGACGCGCACACACGCGTTATTCTCAAACTGATCCTTCTCGGCCAGTTTGTGCGATAACCATTTGAGTACCGTAGTCTGACGGACAGTGACGCATTGCGTTCGCTTTAGCTCTGCATAGGCCGCTTACCATCGCTCGTATACCATCGGCACATAACTGGTAATTACGCGGGCCAAGCGTCATTACCGCACCCTGACCCTTCCTCCTTTATTGCCCCGCGGAAACGACGGAACCGTGGAAATGCTATTTGTACGCAGCCACCAGCGGAAAACGATCGGCGATCTCGCTCGACCAACCAAGAAACGACCTATCACCTGGGACGCCTATTCTTTCCCAACCACCTGCGTCCTCCGTGCTTGATCCCACCTACCCTGGCACAATTCCTCTTCTCAAGCAACCAATAGGGAAAATAGCACGGCCGATTCCATCGAACGTTCCCATATATCGGCAAGCAAAGGGTGTCGAGAATTCTGCGTAATGGAGAGGAAAGTTAGTTTGTCGGGCTGGGAAGGTATATCGGTTGCGACTAGCTAAATGAAACATATGACTGCGGATAAACCCGCAATTCTTTCTTCGTACGTTGTTGAAAGATTCCTTGGTTGGTGAAGTTTATTCGCAGCTTTGAGCTTGCAGAATGGAAAATGAAGATTAAGAATAACCATCAATTCTATGTTTCACAGAATCGTTTGAAATCTATAAACGTACATTTTCACGAAGATGGTTCGACATTTCGTAACAAGAATATATTTTTGACAAATTTATATTCAGAACGCAGTTAATGTACGCAATCAATTATTTCAGTCGAATTGCGAAAAATCCATGCGACTACGTTCCTCCTCTATCGGAGATGATCGTCTCCGCGCATTAACTCACAAATTTCATTCACATTACCCTCAGCTCTGTCCTTTGTGCACAGCAAGTCACGCAATTTCATTAAAGAAGCTTATCCGGAAAATGAATGAGCGATGATAGAGTGAAAAGACTACAAAGAGCATGGAACAGCGTATTTTTCGGTTTAAGCTCGAGGACGGTAGCGTCGAATGAAATTGAACCAGCCGGTCGGACATACTCTCCGTCCGACGCTTCCGGGATTAATGCACGTTTCAACCTACGGTTTCGCAATACGAATATTCCCCTTTTAATAACCATTAGGAAAATAATTAAAACAATACAATAGTCACAATTTTCCGCTGTACAAAATTGAATTCATATTGTTTGCGTTTAGCAGCAACAACGAACCGCTTTTAGAGTCGTCCTGATTAACTGTAATTTTTAACGTTACTCTTGATAGACTGGAATATTTACAACAAATCGAAGTTTTAATTAATAGTTAGAACACATAAGCACAAGTTTTCACGACTTGGCGAACTATTCGCAGAGCTACCATCTCTTACGAATAGTAAAAAAAGAATGAGGGAGGAACGCAATATCCCACTCAAGCATTTTACGATTAAACAAATATGGTCACCAAGTGGGAACGTCTCTCGTATTTATTCCAAATCGTTTACAAGTGAACCATCTCCATTTTGTCGTACGTTCGATGCGTTCGAGTGGAATCCAATGGCCGATGGCAATCAAGCGAAATCGCGTCCTCCAGTTCCGCAACTGGTGCTAATAAACGGCCGTATGATTTGAATTCTCGTGGGCTATGCCTTGCGGTTTCCAATTACAGTATGGCCACGAAGCCAGCGACGTTTCACTGACCTCCAAGACGAGCTCTCTCCTGCGCATTGCACACTGTGTGCCGGCGCGAAGGAACGACAGTAAGGGGGCGGGAAAGCCAGGGATGTAATTAACACGACCAGCTTACAGCGAGACACTGACGTATCTATCTTCCAACCCCCACGAGTTGCCTGCTGGGCTTATCCCTCCACCAGTTACGTAACCGTGCCTACGAAAGACGTACCGCGAACCTTACGCCCCATGATTCGCGTATACGTTCTTCGTTCCAGTCATCCCAAGTACGCTTTCCTTGGAAACCGCAATGCGGCGCAGTTACGATACCTCGGTTTCGTGGTTAAATTCGATTTGCAGATGAAGAAGGGAAATAAAGTTTTAGGTATCTTTTTGTAGGAGGATGAAACATCTCTGTGCTAACCTTTTCGTGTAATGGATTTTTATTGTAAGCAAACGTGTCTATTGAGATTATTAAAGCCTTTCACGATATCGTATAAATACGAAAAATGTGTTTCTATCGTTAACAATTGACAAAGAGAAAACAGTTCTCCTTCGTTAAAATCTTACAAAACAAATGTTTTGATTTTACCTAAACTCTTTTTTCCTAAACTCTACCCTTCGACAGTCTTCTTTCTTCAGTTCTATCGAACTTAATTTCGTAACGAAACAAATCATTCTCGCCGTAATAAGATGCTTGAATTTCATTTCCCGTCTGTTGCAACGCGATTGAATCGCGAAATTGATTCGGTCTCACCTACATCTTTGCTATGGATATTTTTCTTCCGGAAATAATCCCAACCAGTCGCAGTCCTCCTTGGCGTCGTTCAACATGCTGAATTGCGCGTTCTCCATTTGGCGAATTGCAAACTCAAATAGCTATGAGACGCGCAATTCCATTCTTCGATGAACTGATTCCTAGAAAGTCATCTTCCAATTCTTTCTCTTAGAACAAACGGCTGACCAACGAAACTGTGTATAAAACGTGTTTCTATTAATTTTACATAGTATGCAAAAGTGGGATAATTACGATGAAATTTCCTTCTTAGATGAAACTATTTTTTGGAACGTGTACCCTTTGCTTTGGCTTTGTATTAAGAACATTTTACGCGAGTTAAAAAATATAATGAAAGTTCTAATTAAACTCTAATATTCATAAATGTTTATTCTACGTTTATTTTGAGTATGTTATATATTATATATTAGACTACATCGTAAAGTATATTAACGTGACTAAAAGTAGCTTGGTAACGTGCTCTCGTTGTTAGTATTTTCTGAATCAGCAAGTTTAAAAATATGCGCGCAAACAATAGAATTTCTTTTATATTCAAATCTTGTACATATATTGGATTAAAATTTAATATAAAATTTTTATCTTAAAGTACGTAATGGCCCAGTGTTATTTCCATTTATCCTACGTGATACATACAATTTCCATACTTAAAATCAAATTAAAAATGAATAAATCTTTCTGTTCCAATCGATTAAATATTACGAAGATGCAAGCAACACATAATACTATCAAGCATATAAAATGTGGTAGAAAAGTTCGATTTTTAAACGATTTGCACCACTCTCAAATTCGTTATCACAATTTACTATCATCGTGACAAATTCGAAAACGCGAATGAAACCAAAAGTCGAAATATTCAAGACCTTACTTTCGTTACGAATTCAAGACGTGACCGTCCGACCGACGTCCTCCAGCCTGCCTCCTCGCCAGCATATCGACGCATCGGATAACACTTATTCAGATCCTTTCGGATCGTAAATTCGAAGCCGCAGATTAGGGGGACGGAATGATATTAAGCGGAAGGTTCGTAAACTCGAATATTCGTTCGCAATGAATGCTAAAATGATCTCGACAAATGGATAGATGTAGCGGCAGCTAAAATTCGCTTCCACGTCTACCGTGACTTACAGCTCGCCACGGTTCTGCGCGAGATACACGTGAACCTCGCGTTACGTCGAGTTACGGTTACCAGTTGAGACGACGTGGCGCGGCGTCGTGCTACGTGTTTCGGCGGATTTCGTGCATGGAACAGCTTCGAGTTTTTCTTTCTTGACTTAAAAACACGACTCCTAAGTTGGAAAAGCGCTATAGTGCTGTGATGTAGGAAGAAGAAAGGAAGAAGAAAAGAGAGGGTAGGTGTGTGTTTCGTCCAGATCTGATAATGAACTGGTCAGGAGGACAATCTGGCGAGCCCGTACATCGATGCTGGGATATTAAAAGCCAGGTCAGAGGTTGTATATGTTGAAAAGGACATTAGAACGAGTGCTTGCGAGAATTGTGACTTCAGTATGTATGTACTTTTCTGGTCGCAAGTGCAGGAGAACGACTAAGAATTTTATACTTCGTGACTGGTTACCTTCCAATTTAAGTATCTTAAGCTTTTGAAGTTAACCAACAAACGTAGAGAATACGCTAGGTTTACTTCTGTCCATTAAAACTTACACAAGCGAATATAAAGTGAATCAAATACCTAATTGCGTGACATAGAAGAGAACTGAACGACGGTGTCCATTTTTCTCATAATTAGCTGGCAAAAAATGACTTCGCTATGTAACGATAAGAAACGTTCCTAAATAACAGTTCGTGGCTCGGGGAAGTTAATTTGCGAGCTCCATGATACGCAGAGCACTCAACGCACAATAAACAGGTGCCGACCGCATAAATTAAGTTGGCTTGGCGAGATCGACGAAACGAGACAAGCATTTCTGTTTTCTTGCGCCTCCTAAAAACCGTCTCGAAATTTGTCATCGTATATAGTTTGTCCAATGATATAGCGAGCTGGTTATCCCTACAGACGATGCATCTATACTATGCTAATTCTATACAGCGAAGCTGTATACTACGCTGTAATTTTGAAAATAATAATAATAAAGATAAAGTATCGAACGAATTCGGGAGATCGGCCACGTTCCTCGATCAACCGATCTTACATTCTTGCTTCACAGAAATTTGTAACTGATCGAAACGATTCGCAAGAAATTCTGCATTGTCGAGTCGAATTGCAGTCTCGCGAATTTCGCAATCGAACACGGAAAGGAGGGGCGTAAACCGAGCGTATGCAAACGTAGTTGAAGCTTTGCGAACCAGTAGCACCTGTCGTAGCCGGCTAATCTTGAACACGTGTTTCCTTGTGTTAGCTGGCTCCACGCCAACGCGCAGAGAATGGTCATTGTACGGTATCGTGTCTCTCCCCTCCACTCTCTCTCTCTCTCTCTCTTTCTCTCTCTCTCTCTCTCTCTCTCTCTCCTCTCTCTATTTACGAGTATTTTGTTCGGACGTTGCGATTGTGAAACTAGTCGAACCTATATCAGTTCCTTCCGAATGGTCCGCATTTAAGCGGCCCAGGAACGATTGGTTTTTGGGGCATCGATGATGTCTGGACGGGCGGCGCTCTGCAAGAGCTGTCATCATCGACGTATTTTCATTTGCGCTGTTCTCTGTCAACGTTCTTCATGTTTCAGTTATGTATAGTGGTATATAATTAGTTAACAAAGAACCAGTATTTCGCTAGTTTGCGATACGCGATATTTTGGTCGATGCGAAAGGGTGATTGCTTGGAATAGAGTTGTCGAAGCTAAGCTACCTGGCTTAAAGACGCTTGTACTTTGTTAACGCGACTACAGAACTGCATTAATCCTAAACTAGATCCTTCAGCGGCCTCGAAAACAAGTGAAAATAACCGAAAATATGCATATGTATATGTTTTGTTGCATCTAAGCCGTGAAAGAATAAGGCGCGAAGAAGAAAAGCCAATTTTAGTTATTTTCCGTAGCAATAACGTTAAAACGTTCGTCAACCACTGTACGTGGCAGAGTTAAATAACGAAGAGAAAACTGTCAGGCATGGTTTTCTTTTATTCAGAAAGTGCAGACGCTTATACTCCTGTAGAAAATATCGAGCACGATAATCGTAAAGCAGGAAATGGGTTAGAGAGCGCATTTTACGACGCTCAAATTTCGCAGCTCGTAAAGCTTTCGATTTAAATTCCAAGGGGACAGAGGCAAGGGCAGAGGCTTCGTGGAAACGCGACGTGGAACGATGTACGCAACATCGATAGAGACTTGTTATATTGATGTTTTCGCGGCCATATAACCACGTAGTTAGTGTTAAATTTAACCAGTTCACCAAGTACAGTGAGCGTTAAACCGATGTGACATATTCGTGCACCGAATGGCCATGGTTCGACGTAAATATAGGGACAGCCCAGTGTTGTTCGTCAGAAATTACACGTTAATGATGTAAGCCGCTGTCGAAATTTAACGTTGACTCCACTCGATTAACCTGCGCTGCTTTGTTTCGGAATAATTACAAATTTCTACGACTTACTTAGAAATGGGATTAAGAAAGACATAAATTAGACGTGAATTTATTGTAATACGAAATAAATAAAATAAAACCAATATTATTCTAACAAATAGTACGTATTTATCTGAGGCAAGCTATCGAACAAATATTTAACCGAATTATAAATATAAGAACCAATCACCCAACAATTTTAGGATATAAGATGCGATTCGGACAATTTGAATACTAATCACTAAGATTTTTTATTTTCTACAGACTTTTACTTCGATTTAACTATTTATATCAGGTTTTTAATTAAATACTAAAAAGATTATCCTTATAAATATTCTACAATTAATAGTTTGGGATGCTCCTTAACTATCGTGAAACGACGATTATATGGAACGTTAGGTCGGAGACTAATTAATAGAAATGTCAATTACTACGATCGATAGCAGGAGATAATAATGAAGAAATCAAAGCAAAAACGAAACGCTTGGATGTTAAAAAGGATGATACGTTGCACGCTCGATTAAATTAATTTTGCGAAGCACGCGCGTCGCGTTGAACTCCGGTCTCGATTCTTCCGCGAATCGTCGCGCAAGTTCAGGCTTGGTCGCATTAGAAATTCTGGAAATGCAATTCAAGCAACAACAAGAACACCTCTTGGGCGGGTAGACGCGTTTCGCGCTACATATGGAAAGTATGCAGAACTTGTCGTCGTTGCTCGCGCGTTCCCACCTCGCAAACTGTTCCACGCGCGAAATTGCCGATGAATGCGCATTCACCGGACCCAGCGAAGGATACAACTTCGCCCAACACGTGTCGATATGCTTCCTGCGCGCTAAATCGTGACAAAATGTTTCTAACGAGGACGCTGGTATTTAGGGTCGCGTCGCGCTTGAGAAAATTTGTTATGCAAAATTCGTATTAAAGAGAAGAAATTTGTGTCGGCGATTCGCGAGAGTGGTATTTCATTCTTAATAATTAATTTCCAAATTTTTCGAACGATTTGACGGATTACAATACGGATTACGTAAGAACCAATTACTATAGTATCGAACTATACACTTTGTCATAGAATCTATCTTCCTTTTACGAAAAGAATATTATTCATCTAAAAGCAAATACTAACATTTTTATCTGTGCAATTTGGGAAAAGCTTAAGAATAATCCGATGAAACTGATCTGAGAATATTAAAGCATAGAACTTTGAATGTAAAATCATAAAATAATTTGACAGTGTCTAAAAGCAGGAAATTTCATTTTGTTTAATACGTAAAATAAACAATTTTAATATGATAATTAGGGTATCAAGTAAATTTAATACGATTTAAAAATTGCTGTTTGCTGCAAAACCATTAGAATTTTACAGTTCGTATACTGTTCAGGATTTAAAGTTGTCCTCAGTTTACGGTACGGACAAACATCTGCTATTTTTTGAAAAGTTAAAATTTTCCCCATTACGCATTATAAAGTTTACAACTCGGATCACGTCGAGAAGTTAATTAGTATCTTAACACTAGGTTTACGGGCGTCCGTCAAATTGACGGGTAAACGAAAATGTGCATTTTCTTTAAAAAGTCGATTTATTCAAATTAAGTCTAAATTGAACAATATTAGGCTTCACGTTTAAATAAATTATTAATAAGTAAAAAGTCTTTTTTTTAATTATCACGGAAATGATAACAATAATATTAACGGTGTAGGGTAATCATATTTATTGAGCACATTTTTTACAAATATACTGAATTTTGTTTGTGCATTTTCCGCATACGATCTTTTTGCAATATATACAACAATTATTACTTCTATCTTTTTTTGCAGTAGCCCACTTGGCAACTTTTTCGTCCTTCTGACCTTGAAACTGACAGAAATGAAGCGTCTGATCTTTGGCAAATGTTCTTGTTTTCTCCAGCTAATTCCTCGGCTAAACAAAATATGAACTCCTTTCTGGATATTTTCGATCCAGTGCACTCTTTACATAATATCTACGCGTTTATCACTGCCAAATCTAAAATATTGAAAAAAGCTTAAAGGAGTCATCGAAAACTTCCTGCTTTCACACTATATTTGCGTGCCATCTGGTCAACGACACGCCATAACAACGATCCACACCAAACTTTGTTTTATTATAAAAAGTAATGGTTTCTGGAACATGTTTATAATTGTCTTCTACTTGTACACCTGTGTGTTTGGTGTTTAGAATGAGGACTTTTACGTTAGGTTTACTTTTATACACAGTGAGCGTGCAGTTTTCTGATTTATATAAATGTGAGGAAAACAAAGTCATCTTGTCCTTTTTTCCTTCGCTGATTTTGGTAGTTCTTGTTGGAATATAACGATATTTCACGCTTAGGGATAAGTACCCATACACAGACACCCACACAGGCATTTGAACAGGACACTTACGCAGGTCATACTCATTACTGTATAGAGAGTGGGGCTCAAAGTATTTAAGAGATCATGGGTCACTACCTAGTCTAGTCTGAGAGTAACTGGCCAACAATTATATCACTCGCTTGTATACATCAGGTTCTGTAGTTCTGTTTAATAAACATCACTGAATATTATTTCAACACAAACATTGTGTCTTCCAAAGGTTATTAACCTTAGCTTCTAGATTAAATTCTAACAGTTCTTTTGTTCGATCGAATGGTCCCAACCAAGGTTGTTTTCCTGCAAGCAATTTTTCAGTTAGCGGGATGCTTGTAAAGAAATTATTTGTCGTTATATTTCTGCCTTGTTGTAAATATGGTTTGGCTATTTTTAATGTTACAAACTCGCCCAACGATTTTGAGCATCGAGTTTCATCTTTCCCCATATAAGGGAAACCATTCAAAATATATTTTGTTCGGACGTCAACTGCTAACCAAAACTTAATGCCAAATTTATTAGGCTTATTCGGCATATATTGCGTAAACCTGCATCGAGCTTCCGTTGGAAATAATTGTTCATCTATTGAAATATTTTCATATGGCTTATAACAAGCCTGGTTATTACTTATAAATCTGTTCCATATTTCGGATACCAGCGCAAATTTATCTGTTTGTAATCTTTCGGAAGCTTTCAAGGATCATATTCTCGCTTCATATGCGCCCCGGGCATGTAGAATCCCTAGAAAACTACGTAACTCGGCAACTGTGATTGTCCAGTTTTTTTTCCAAACTCGATATGCCTCGGTTTCAGTGCAATCTTTTGTGTGTTCCATTATGTGTCTGTCAATTATCAATTCGAAAGCACTAGTTACACGACATAAAATAATTGTGTGTATAAATTCTTTGGATGAAATGATTAATTTATAATGCAAAATGGTCAAAGTTTATGCTATGGTTTTTGGAGTATTTCATTTCGAAGTTTGAAATCCGTCAAATTGACGGGTCCCGTAAATCTAGTGTTAAGCGCTCGACGGATCCGCTCAACA
The DNA here is from genome assembly GCF_905332965.1 of Bombus pascuorum. NCBI lineage: Eukaryota > Metazoa > Arthropoda > Insecta > Hymenoptera > Apidae > Bombus > Bombus pascuorum. The sequence goes on along the minus strand of NC_083491.1, from coordinate 17,779,355 downwards.
GCAAACGACGTGTCAACTTCGACCAGATGAGAACTCGACAACAGACCAAGGACGATGTCGTTAACTAGACGTTATGCTCTGCATCCTCGGTCAGGTACGCACAAAACGCACCACATGCGAGACACAGGGTTGAACAGACACAGATTCCCATCTCACAGGAAACGTTGACGACAACACACCCTCTACACTGACATTTAGAATATAAACACCAGGCGCTTCGAGAGAAAAAGACTCGTCACACACTCGTCTATACTTAAACTCTATTACTTACGTTCCATACTCTTACGTTTATACTAAACACTTCAAATAAAATCTATAAATACAGAAATCCTTTAATCTCTCTCCACCTTGAACGTTAATATCGTTCAAGGTTTGCGACCTCAACCGAACAGTTGCAACCTGACTGACCGTCACCTAGTCGAGAGGTCGTAACATATACTTATAGTCGCACAACTTTCTATAGTTAGTTACAATCTCTTTTTTTTTTTATTATTATTATTTTATTTTGGTTTTTTACAATTTGTCCTTATGGACATTTGGTAAAGTGTTATATATTATTGGTGAAAAAAAATAAAATAAAAATAAATATAGCATGTGGGTGGCTACCCCCAGCGGAGTGCCAGCTTCGTTTTTTCTAAGTTATATCTTTTATGGTTAGTTACAATCGTCGAAAAAATCTAAAGTTATCTTTTTCCATAGATACGTATTCTACTCTTTTTAATCTCTCGTCCAATTTAGATAAATTTTATAACCGGGCATATAATGCATTCAACTTATATGTATATACTTAACGTCTATTAGTTAACAATGTTTCTTAAACATCTATTATCGAATTGCTCAATTATACACTGACATTTCTATTGTATAAATATATTGCTCGATATCGTGTTATGTTTATCGTGTTATGTTTATCGTGTTATGATATCGTGTTATATTAAAATGTTCAGTTGACTTACCACTATGATTTTGCTAATTTCATGATTTTAATACAACTCCAGGTTACTTACCTGAAACAGAAATTTTTATTAATCAATATACAAGAGTAATTTTTTCCCTCGGTAATATAGTATAAGTATTATAGTATTAATATAATATATTTCATAGTATATTACATTGTTACATCGTCATAAGTGAAGCATTACACCAGGACATAATATTTTCTCTTACATCTTTCACCGCTTTAATTAACACCCCTCGTACACTTCTCTAATTCCCAGTAGCCTTAAACCGATTCCCCCGTAAAAGACAAGCGACGATAAAATTTTAACGACGCCATTATACCCAGGATACCATCCATGCACCTTAATTTTCGAAATAACTGTCAGGATCAAAAAAAAAAGAAAAAAGAAAAAACGGAAGATAAAAAGGGAAGGGAAAAAGGAAAAAACAGGCAAAACGAAGGAAAAAGAAAACAAGAAGATACGAGGGAAAAGTGGAAACTCGCGGGCAATCCTCGCGAATGTGTTCGGGCATAGTTGGTGTACATACATAGTTGGATCGTATCACGTCCAATTTCCAGGGAGTAAAATTACTCGAAGCCAGGCCACGAAGCGTAAAGCAGTAATTGCCATTTACTCGTACCGGCCAGTGGTCACCGAATATTCCATTAATGATTTAGGGCGGCACTTTCGTCGGTACAGACCCCACTCGTCCGACAAAATTTCCGGAACGATAATTCATCGAGCATTTAACGATCTTTCAATAAAGAGCGAGTCAGCGGCACGGCAAACGAAACGTTTAATTTACGTTAATGACGTACCGCGGGGAATTAATTAGAAATTGATACCGGTGCACCACTTGTCAACTTGAAATCTATACAACGTGTCCCGTCCAATCCCCACCTCCTCACCCCCTTCCAATGAATTTATTAAAATTTCGATACTTGCCACTCCATCGAATTTATTATTTTTTGGTGTGTCGGTATTTTTGCTGCGTCAATCAGTTTCATAATGGGACAAAATAATAACGCTAATGAACGTCACATACGTTCCTCGTGTAGGGGAAAAGTCATGCATGATATGAATTAGTTGGTAAAATAATTGCCCTATTATGGATACTTCTAATGGGACACATTGAACGAGCGAACGACTATTCGTTTCTTTTACATATAAACCTTTTGAAATATGTCGAACATAGCACAATGGTACCGCGAAGCATTTACGAAGTTTTTTTTTATTCGTACAGTATAATATTCTCATAGACTGTAAAAATACTGAAACGGTAACAATTTAAAGCGTATTAGTATTACGTATACCTCAGAAATGAATGCTGACTATTCATCGCCGTATGTTTCTGCTTGAATTGGAGCACATTAATGAACAATGCAATTCACATGCAATCTTCCCAACGATTGAAACTGTCACATTCTGCGATAAATTTTATAACTCTCCATCCTTATAATGGGAATATTCATTATCCTCTTTCCATTATAAATGATAACATCTTTTACCCAAATTGATCAGAACCTTGCCGCATTGGATTATAAATTATCAAGATACAAGAATATTCATTTTCATTAGGTACAGAATATACTGAAAAATTTCTCTGCACATTTGTTTAAAAAAATATTGTTTCCATCAAGCGAAAAAGAATTAAAATCACGCGAAGCATCAATTATCGTATCTAATTTATTCCTAGTACGCGTAATACAAACGATTGGTGGAACATAAAACTTTTCTTTTTTTTTTTATTTTATTTTGGTTTTTTTACAATTTGTCCTAATGGATATTTGGTAAAGTGTTATATTTTGTTGGTGAAAAAAATAAAATAAAATAAAAATAAATATAGCATGTGGGTAGCTACCCCCAGCGGGGTGCCAGCTTCGTTTTTTCTAAGTTATATCTTTTATGAGAACATAAAACTTGACTTAAATCTTTTGCAATTTGCAACGATGGAATAATTGCTTGAAAACAGTTGATATTACTAATCTTTCACGTTCCAAAAATAGTTAGAAGTTACTATATGATCGAGCAAGGCAACCTGTAATTTTTCCCTGATAAAAGCTCAGTTTTCGACCATTTTTCGTTTTATGTTCATAAGCAATTCGATAATTCGCACCTACGTAAAGGCAACCTTCTACGTCTGAAGGAGATTTATACTCGTCGTTTCTCTGCTGTATGATCGACGAACACATCGTACCTCGAGTCGACTTTTATCGATGTTTGATCATTGATAACTCTGGCGCTGGAAATTTCCATTCAAACACGCCGGGACTAACGTTTTGATAATCAGTATCGTAATATAACGTAACATGAGCCAGCGGCGCGATACTCCAGCGCGCACGACACGCCGTGACGTGTCATTCGCATTCCTACCAAGTCATTTGGTACAACCGACTTTCAAGAGTCAAAAGGTCCATATTGAGTTATTATGAGCAATATCAATACCGAGTTATTTGCCAGAATATACAGAAATGCAATAAACCTGTGATCGAATATATCAACAGTAATCTTCGCTTCGCGAGTATATTCCCTTTTTGTTCTACTCTTTTTTTGCTCTTTTACTCTCTGCATAGTCGTTAAAAAGTAGTCAGGAAATTAAAATCGAACGGGACTACGGCCGCGCGCTTACGCGTCTCCCGCGTATTCCGGAACGGGGTTCGATGCGAATGAAACTGTATTCCTGATAATGGAGAATTTGCCGCGCAACAACAGCGAATTTTAATTAGTTCGAAAATAACGACGCGTCATGCATGAGAAATAATGAGCATTGGCTGGCTAATTACAGAAGAGGGAATATCTTCCGCGATAGCGGAGAGATTTTTAAAGGGGATTACGTTCTTATTTCGAAAGTAGCCTACCATATATCTTACAATTTGATTTTTTACTTTTCGTTATATAACTAGTGGAACCTAGAACAACATGTGTATTAAACATCGCAGCGAAATTGTTCTTTTTGCGTTGACACCAACTACGAACATTTCACCCTCTCGTAATCGAAATTTGTACGAATGAATTACTTGGTGTTCGCCATGCAACTCATAGTTGGCGCATACCGGAAAAGACCGCCTCCTCGAGGAAAGCGGCGTCGCTGGAGCTGAAAGTGTAATACCGCGAGTTAAGACGCGGGCAGAGAATTGCCATGAAACTTCTCTCTCTCTCTCTCTCTCTTTCTCCCCTGCCCCTCTGTCTCGCTCTTTAGAAGAAAGTCTGGCACGTACACAGGTGAGCTCAGTTGCACCGGGAACAAGGGTGTTACGGTGCACCGGTTATTCGATTATCTTGCCACGTTGTCAACCGTGTCGTAACTGTTCTTCTCACCACGTTCACCGGTGACATCACTTTTCATAATAACGTTTCAACCTTATCGAATTATCGTTTCTTTCGTCGCGGATTGCTTCAAAAAGTAAACGAACGAAAAACAGGAGGAAGATATTATTAAGCTATTTAAGATCGAATGGTTTTCACATAGCGTACTTGAGAATCAAAGAAGTTACGGAGTAGTCGATCGAACCGTTTTCTCCGTTCGTATACGTTTGATAATGATACTAAAATTAATGTTACATTATATATATCGTAGAAGCGAATCACAAACAAAGGAGATATATTTTGGCGAGGAAATTTTGTCTATTAAACTAAAGGATCGAAGCAACGAAGTTCTTCAGAGACAACGAGTGCCAACATCTAAGAACGAGATAACTCAGCGGAAGATCGAGAAAGCGAAAGAAAGAAGGTAAGGGTGAAGAATAAAAATGGACACGTGAACGGGAGAGACGGGTTTACAAAGGCATTAAGAATATCCCCGCTATGCAAGAGCATCTGCGTTCTTAAAAGCATATTTGGCTCGGTATTTCTGCGAAGGTTCTTCGTATACGTGTATATCAGCACCGGAACCGCTCGAATTTCTTTTTCGCGGCGCAACATCGTTAGAGTTCCCGGGAGAGCCCTCGAAGGAACCGGAGGCGCAGCTCCGGCGATGCTGTTATAACGTCTAGCCTCGGTTCTTTATTCGCCGGTAATGGTATTCCCGTTCGTCGTTGTCGTTGTCGTTGTCGTCGTCGTCGTAGCGACGAGCCGCGAAATCGCGAAGCGGAGAACCGCAATCGAGCGAAAAATTCCGTCACGACAATGTTATCAAGAAATATTTTTACATCTCGACCAGGACACGCTTCCACCAGAGATCTCACGTGGGATCACGATTCTCCACATTTTCCGCGCATTATTATTCATATCGTTTCCTACGAAACGAATCGCTGAATAAAGATAACGTTTCGTGTCACCTTTGTTTATCTTTCTTTTTACAAGATTTTAGTTGACAATGAGTTTTGAACAAGTCTCGGAAAGTACGCGTGTATCAACCCTCTATAATGCAATGTAACTTTCTCAACCGATAACTTATTTTATTTCTTCGTCATTTTGTCGTGCAGATTCGCCCTTGCGGAAGGAGTTAATAATGTAACCTCCGTTAACGATATAGAATGTAAATAAATTTTATCTTCCAAATATTTAACCTAATTCCTTTCTTTTTGCAGACGCAGAGAAGCTAAGAAGAAAATGTAAAGAGAACGAACGGAGGAGAATCGTTCAAATATTTACACCACTTCCCCCCCCCTTTTTTTTTTTTTTTTTGACATTGAGGAACTAAGGAGAGAAGAAAAAGGTACGACTTTTAAAAGAAAAAACGAAGTAAGATCGTTGCTCCACGCATACATGCCAATTATTCATATTTAATATTTCTATGAACGTTGAATACTTAACTCGAACGGGAAAAAACGTTATAACGTTATTATCTACTTGGACCAATATTTAAGGTACTCGAATCAGAAGAGCGTTAGAGAAGTATGGTAATAAAAATCCTTTTCCCCCATTCGATTATATCCTAAAATACAATCTATATGTAGACTCGACGAAGAGCGTGCAGATGATGATTAAGCGATTCGTGGAAAAGCCAAGATCTTAAATATGAAAATAGTACAGTTGCGGTGAGTCGTGCCAAAAATGTCGTTCGTTCAATCGATACAGGTCGCAATACTCAGAATTTCAATCAGCGAAATCAAAAGGACGGGCTGTCGAGCGAGTATTTTCGCCTGTCTATTTCAACGTTCTAAAATGGCGCTTGCGAAATTCTTTCGTACGTTCGATCTGTCTAAAAGACATCTTTTTTATTTGAACTTCAGACTGCCTTAACGTTGTACCTTATTGTTAGGATGTCTTTTATCTTTCGATATTAACGTTAAAACGTCTTTTCCAGCTTTTACATTCGAAACAAAATACAATTTCCGAAGTCCCCTTTCGAGATACGTTCCCATTTTCCATCGAATAATACAAAATTCCATTTGCTTGCTGTCCCATCATCGCAGGAGCGAAAGAAAAATTGATAGGTTCCCATCGTGAACCCCAGAAAAAAGCCGTGCTTTATCTCACGGTTCAATATAGACATCTTTGATAAGAACGAATGCACGGCCGTTATCTTATCGTCTCGTACAGAGAGCAGTTGGTGCGCCATATGCCGCTCCATCCGAAAATGTATCACGCAGGTTGCCTCTAGGCGAAGTTATTGAATGACCGCGCAAAATCGTTGATACGTCAACGCCGATAATTCCTATACATTTTTTCCTCGTTCCCTCTAGACTCCATTCTTCCCTCGTTCGACCGGCCAAACAGATCATCGTTCTCGTGGATTTTATCCACCAAGGCTATTCGCCCAGCTAAATGTGCTCGGAATTTTACGAGGACACAACGCGCGAATCGCCCTGCTCAATTCCTGACGTATTGTAATGGGCCAAAGGGGAGGAACCATAAAATCGACCACCTCCTTCAATTGGTTGTAACCGTAGGTTTAATGGATAATCGATAAAAGATAAGAAATTGGAAGGTGACGAGCGAATTTCGACAAACTTATCGTCTTGTATCGCTGGATAGTTGTCGCTTTTAGTTGTTTATTTTTTGAACCATCGATATAATAATATCGTTTCCTGTACTTTACTCTTCTCCACTTATTTCTCTCTTAATCTTTAGAAATGAGCAGAATTTTCACAAAAGGATATTGACTTTTATTCCACGATAAGCACATTACAATCTGCTCAAGGAACATTGCACTTGGTTCTGTCTTTATTCCGTCGAAAACATAACTGGTTAAATCTCTTATGGCTGTAAGGGTACTGTATTCGTTGATTAAATTATTTTCCCTATTTTTCTCCTACGATAGTTATCGCGTTCATTGTCGAACAATCTTGTCTTTCTTTATCTTACCTCGTGATAAGATAGTTGAATCTTGAAAAGCAACGATTAAACGAATATCTGCCAATTACTCTGAAGCAAGGTCGAATCTAATGATCCTACGATATTTTTTCCCTTTTAATGGATTTGTTCCTAATCTTTATGCAACTCCGTACAATCGTATTTACGAGTGCTTTTAATAGAGTTATCTTCTGCTAAAAGTATTTACGACGATAAGATTCCATAAAAGTTCATAAAAATGAAATTATCGTTTATTAATCGAGGAATAGCGTTGTTTCAGGGTTACGAGAATATATTCTCGATCCGGTACTCAATCACGGTTCGTAGAGAAGCGATTCAACGCTATCTTAAGTCAAAAAAGCTAGATCGACGAACTGTAGCAGAGAAACTGGAATTTCATACAACACAGCCTAAATACCCGTTATCTCGGATGACAAACTCATTTTTCATTACTCGTCCTCGCTGCGTATGATAGATCGAGGTTTGTTCAGCTAAGACAAATTTAAATTTAATCACCTATCAGGGCACCGAGAATCCAGCAGGACCAGTGGGATCACATGCGCTTGAATGATTACGCATTCAGGGGTGTACCGGCGTATAGAGAGATTGCCAGTGGTAGCAGAGTAACTGCCGATCGTTAGTTTCCAATTAGGTGCTACACATTGGCATGTACATGGGTTAATTTACTTTCTTTGTAAGTTTTCGAAAGGCAAGCACGCGAAAAGGAAAAATACTCGTCTTTTTTTAACGAATCGTTCTTGAAAATAATAACCTCCTCTCGTTTCGTCTCTTTGTATTATACGTACATTACTACAAATCATAATTATGTTAATCATCTCAGCACTCCGTTATTTTATATCCCTTTCGTTTCTCTCTTTATTCGAGTGGATGATATACTACAAGCACCGTTATTCCTTCGAGCAATACTCTTAATAAAGGTGCGTAGTAACAAGAGGATCCTCTCGAATTCGCATTCGTCGGATTTAAGATGGATTCGAAGTAATCTCTTCAATTCCTGCCTATTCAACATTGCCACGAGAGAATCGTAGAAGGAAGTCGTTAATACAGCTTTGCGTGTGCGCGTTTGAGGACACGGTGGAAACGCGAGGATTACGCGGAAAACCGGAGAGAACATAGGGTTGAACTTCGTGATCGGTCGCAATAAAATGTCTCTGACCACGATTGCCATCTAAATGGATGCAAAAACACACGGCGAAATATGCGGTGCACCCTCGTACCAGCGGTAACGACAGGAGAGGACAATGAGAGTACGGAAAATAAACTTTAGTCACGAGGAATCGACGATTTCGAGCTGACAAAGGAAAGACAGACCGATAAGGAATTAATCATAAAACCGTGAGGGAATGATCGGCTGTTATCGTTGCACCGTCATCGCGTCCTACGTGCGCTTAATCGCCATGGCTCTCTGATTAGAAGGAGAATGTTGTTGCAACGTAGCAATGAAATTATACAGTGCTAAAAAATAAAGATCTCAGATTTGTAGATGTTGTGACGCCGAAAGAGATGAAAAATACTTCGTTAACTTAGAAACTGAAGTTAGAAAATAATTACGTTGTTGTATATTGTTCTGTAATTATCACGTGTAAAAGCGAGCGAGCAAACGAATTATGATTTTAAAGTCGAATACGTGATGTAAATATTTACGTAAATTATTTTTTAGTGTGATCACGAAAGCCTCGACGCGACGCGACGCCTTAAATCAGTTTATCGTCGAATAACGTCATAAACTAGAATTCCAGGATAGCTTTATGTCACATCTATTTAGATCATGGCAATGTGTCACTCTTATCGCGTACAAACGATATGTAATACCTATCATAAAATCTCTTGCTGGATGATCTCAAGAGGAAACCCGAAGTAAAAAGTGTTTTAAATGTATAATTTGACAAAATCTAATTTAATTTCCAGCCACTTTCGCTTCAAATTATTCGCAAGTTTAATCATAAAATCACTGAAATTGAGAGTGATGAAATTTTGGAATAACTATCTTTTTATGCTGTCGCGAACCTAAAATTACACCGATATTTCGTAAAAACCTGTACCAATAACTTATTTACTTGATCCCCTTCAAACATTGGGAACGATCGCCAATAACGATTACAATGCAAAGCTTATTTCGTCCATACAGCGAGTTCGCCGTAATTTCCGACCACGCGTAAGCCTGGTTATCCCACGTGGCGTTTAAAATTTCTGTCACAGGGTCGAGCGTGGAGCGTGGTCGCAATTTTGCGCTCGTTAGCATTCGATTCGCATAGATACGACTGTCTCGAAGCCGGTACTTTCGGACGGCGCGTGCATGCCGGCTGGTGGTTGTTGGTTGGTTCTGGGGCAGAGAGAACCAGGTACCTCCCAGTGGAAGTTGAACCGAAAGCACTGGGGGAATTGCCCCCTAATTTCACAACCTCCACCGGCTTTCGCTTATACCACAAAGCTCTTCTAACGACTACGCCTCACGCCACATGATTACTATGGGACTTTTGGGGCTGCACGAGATGTCGACAGTCTCTTATCGATCTCCTTCAATCCGTGGACAATCTTCTGCTGGTTGCTTAGATTGCGTAAACGCGTCAGAGATTGTCAGTTGATAATTTATTTCTATATACTTAATTATCGATTATTAAAAGAGATTAAACTCGACTCACACGATGACCGAGTAAAAATAAGTTGGATTAAACGATTATAAATAGCAACGATAAAAACGTACGAGTATCAGAAGTATCTGACAATTTCCAATAGGAGAATCTCAAAGGATTATGCACGATTTCACGACTAATTTGACGCATCCACCGTTTATTATTTCATTGTCAGATACGGAGCGAAAGTACAAAACCACCCTTATTTCAATCCGTTTAACGGTAGTAGCGAGGTTGGATAGATTTCAAAATCTCATGGCACGCGCGGCATTTCTCTCCGTGCATATTCGTGTAATTGCGAAAGTTATCGCTGCAGCGCAGAACGGGTGGAGCCGAAAACGCGAGTGACCACCCGAGGAAGCACGCTACGCGTTATTACCGGCCAAATATTTCCGTCGCGACGCCGAACCGTTCTGCCACGTCGGACCTGTTTACGTAATTGACCGTACGAGAATCGCACCGTGACTGCGATCTGCCAATTTCGAGTGACGGATGACCGCGTGAACGACGACTAAACTTAGACCACGTTCGATGGATAGCGATGGGATCAAGTTCAATATGCAATCGCGAATCCAAGTGAATGCCAGTATAAAAGTTTGCAATTACCAGATTCGACCATTATCTCGTAGGAGATGATATTTCATTTTCTATAAACAGTGACGGACAAAAGAAAATTTAAGAGACATAGAACCAAGGAACAGATATAATATTCCAATATAGATAACTATCGCTAATGTAATAAAAAATGTCTAGCACGGAAGTATTCATACATACATACAAGTATTAATATCAGATTTCCTTTTGTCTGCCACTGTACGTTTATAAAGTAACTTGTCGACTACTTTTATTAAAAATATTCAAACTTGTTGCATCTAATCTTACAATTAAAATCAGCTTTTTCTCAAAGTACTTATTCGCGAGATATACGAAACTTTACAATTAGATTCAAACTTGCTTGCAATACACTTGATTCCATCGCTAGCGATAGATGCCGACAGACATGGACGTACGAACACGTTGATAGCTTATGCTGATTCGTTTGGTGCATGGTGTACGAGCATTTTTCTGTTGATGGTCATTGTACGCATGGATCTCTAGATGTTTCGTGTTTAGCGAATCGAACGTCGATATTGGGTTATTAGGCTATTATATGAGTGGCTATTCGTTTGTTTCTTTACAATCAGCGAGGATAATTTAACATACAATATGTTCGTTTTAACTGGATACTCGAATATCTCGCGAAGAATGAAAGATATGAAAAAATTATTCTCGAGAAATATTATATAATAGTATAGTAACACGAAGGTAAAATAAGATTTAAAAAATACGTATAGGTACACGAGTATGTTTACTTCTTATAGCGTTATAGACGCTATATGGCTTAACGCTTTATGGCGTTATATATCTCTTTTGATACTTTTCTTCGAGGTTCTTCTTTTCAAAGACGACGTATTTTAGTACTCGTGTATCTTTGGTGTTTGTAGTGGTATAGTGGTATAGTACTTATGGTAGTAAGTGAAAGATTTCTTAAGGTAGATTTCACAAGATAAGACTTCTTAAGTCTATTTTTGATATATCTGTAGTTTTTAGTATATCTGCTACCATTTGTTTCCGTCTTCACACTTCTGTAGATAAACTTAGAGCAACTGATTCACGATAGATTGAAATTAAATCGAAACTACTATATAAAATTTCACGATTAGGTTAAGTCTTAGCATCGAAGGGTTAAAGTGTCGTGCATGAGAAAAAAGAAATAGGAGAAGACGCTGGAAAATGGAGGAGAAAAGAAATGTGATTAAGCAAAAAAGGGGCTGCGTGTTTAAATAAGAGTAGCAAACACGGCGACCTGTCCAAAGCTATTTTCACTGATGCGTAACATCGGTAAACGCACGTACAGTCGACGATCGTTTATGCACCGGGTATATTCGGGGGATGATAATTTCTAGTAGTCTGGCAAACGATCAACATCGTACGCGCATTCGGCATGTACTGAGCAAACTCGTCTGATTCCCAGTGGAAACGAGGGCGACAGAGACCCAGCGGTTTACGTTGATACAGCTCGTCAAATAACAGTTTCATCGTCTACCGCATTTACGCGACAGGTCACTTAACGTCCTGGAGCGTAACGTTCTCGCGGAGAACCCGATCGAGGGACTTTTCAATTCCATTAGATATATTTTGACACGTGGTTAAATCGCCATATACCTTTGTCCCTGAATTCGCTCCGGGATTACTTTCGTTTTGTCGATGTCAGTTTTAGGTATCGTTGAAAACGTATCGTTTGATCTTAGATCATTATCGTACTCGGTTTAGCAAATATAACATCCGTCAACCAACAAGACTAAGAAGCGTAGCGTTTTAACAGCCATAATTTACGCATGGGACCGTTATTCGAGAGACACACCATACATATTCATGTTGGAAACATCTTAATTAAAACCACTTTTCGCGTCTTTCTTTAATTTCCCTTTACTTTTATAGTACTTTGCAGGTGAAAGAGCTTCTGTAGATATTGTTTTAGAAACGCATTTATTTAGTAGATACTTTGGCATTTTTTTAATTGCGATATTCGTGAATATCAGAATGGTCCACGATTAAAACATCTGTTTAAAAAAATTGATAAATAACCACATGTAGGCAGAGATTGTTTTACGTATTCTCTAAAACGTCTGGATATCGTACGCGGATAAATTTACAGCCAATTAAATCGATCCAATTTATGTTACAACATAATAATTACTGACGTTTTGGCTACATTCCTAATTCACGTCACAACTTGAGTTGTTACTAACGTAATTTATTACGTTGGTTTGAATCACGATCCTTCAGAACTTTATACTAATCGCAAAGAATATCATTCGATACGTTTTTCGTACTCAATTACCGTATTCAATTATCGTATTCAATGTATATGAAAATAACGCAGGCTTAAGCCATTGCTGCCATAGACTTGGAATTTGTTAAAAGATAGCAGCTCTTAAGGTTATCTGGTTTTTATCGATTTTTGCCGTCGCAAAAGAATTTCTGCGCATAGATAATTAGCGAAAAATGGACTGAAACGCGATGAATCGGAAGATAAGCAAAGGGGCGGCGGTCAGAATGAAATTTATGGGTAATTTATAAAACACGAATTTCATAGGAGACACGCGTAAAGTTCGCACGCGGTAAATGCGCCACGACATTTTCACGGGACTGTGAAGTACGAGCGCGCAACTAATTGTTCTGATTTATGCGCGTCGCGCGTGTCGCTTTGTCGATCGAGACAGCAATGTATGTCCGGGAGGGGGGAGACGATGCTCAATTATACGGCCAGCTGGCCACTGTCCAATCATACTTTCGTTGCTTTAATTCCATTCGACCGTTGATCGTCGTTGCCTCTTCACGCTGCGTCAGCAAGGGCGACCGAGGGTGACCACTCATCCAACAACTGGGACCTCCTCCTGTCACCGACCCCTTCTTTCTTTTCACGTTTAATAATTGTTGATATCTTCGTTCAGAAAGGAATTTAATATCAATGTACGGATGTATTACTATTACACGGTTCGTACAAGGCAATGTATCAAATATCCCTGTCCCACAGACTTTCCTCCTTTTTTAACTCTTTGGTTCATTTTCGATTTAATCGTACAGTTCTATTGTTGTTCTCTCCGGTGATTTTCATCCAATTGCATTTAAGAGAGTAAAAACAAAATTTACAGAAGCATTTCACCGGATATTTGAAGCATCTATCTTGAGTTCTACGTTTGCTACTGCTATTGTTTACGGAAAACAATGAATCGTATAAAAGTTGTGTTATTTGAAAATTAAGAGAACCCTGGAAGAAATTCTGCAAGGAAATACGAATGATAATTATTATAAAAATTAGCAATTAGAATTAATATGTACCAATTATTTAACTCGCTGCTACAATAACCTTTCGAGATATTGAATTCTCCACATAATTACACGTTATCTATTTATATTATAAAAGAATCACACACACGCAACGTAATTGTTACTAAAACTACTTAGTCTTTTCATTATCTAAACATTCGCTATTCTAGCATTCTATTATTTGAACAAGTGTCTGAAATTATTACTTTGATAATCAAGGAAAATAGTAGAACAATCTACAGTAATAAGTAATCTAACGTTAGCAAAATGTACGTCATTTGTTACGACGAATTACCACAAAGCAATATTAATTGCTTGCATTAAATAAGAATCTTGCTATATATGTACAACAAAACAGAGAAAATTCCATTTTGTTCTCTAAATTTATATCAGTCAGAGTAAAACAGAACTCCATCCTCGGAATGTTCCTCCGTGAAATATTGTAATAGGCTACGTGACCCAGTTTCCACGCAAAAACCAACGTAAGAACCGCGAGTACCCTCCAAAATTTTTAACACTAATACCCTACATTAATTTCGACAATGTAATTTCTACCGCGCTACAAACATCAAAATACATTCTTGTTTTTACACGGACGCGATTCTTTCGAAAGGCGAAGGTCTTGAAAGAAAAACGAGGGGGTAGCGATTCTGGCGCTTAGTAAGCAACGTGGCAATACATAATCGTAAATCGATTCCGTCAGAAAATAGTTTAATGATCGTGCCATATTTTAAGAGCTTATGTCTCTAGGCTGCAGTAGGAAGAGGTAGCTCGGGTTGGCAGTTCTATCATTGTCACCTAGAAACCGCTCTCCCTGGGTTTTGGATTAATGTCGCTCCGCGTCTATTTATCATAGAAACTAACCTATCTCTTTCCCAACGATGTCAAGCGTGTCAAAGCACTTGCAGTGATCGATTCGCCGAATTCGAAGGGATGAAACTTTAGAATTTTAGTGGTTACTTATTAATCGAACTAAATTCTTTCTCTCCTCTTCTTTCCTCCATTATTTTTTTCATCGCTTTTAAGAAAGTCGAAATTTCCAGGATTTCGACTCATTTACTGATCATTACTGATATTAATATATCAGAAATATTGATCGATGAGACAGATTACCGTCTATGCATATCCATAATTTCATTTCACATGCAGAAAACATCGTCAAAGAAAAAACGATGCATAATAAACTTATTGCGAGTTAATGTATGTACAAAGAATTAGCGAATAAAGAGGGGGAGGAAAGAATTATTTACTGCATAAAAATGAGAATCAACATCAAAGGAAACGTAAATGGATAAAAGTCATATTAGAGACAACCAAATACGACTCCGTTTCTTATAACTTGGAAGGTAATCGGATTAAATACATTTAGCATGAAACAGAAAAAAGCGTTTCTGAAATACGTGATATATGATTTATGCAAAGTTTCATGGAACGAATGACGTAATAAATTTTAAATAATACCATCGATGTGTCTTCGTATAATCGCAACGTCGCAAATTCAATACATTTTGTACCAAAAGGTCTAAAAGTTTCCTTTCAAGAACAAAAGAACGATGAAATCGGATGTTGGAAATCAGTATTTGGATGTTCCACGAAATTATGGCTCTTCTTATAGACGCAGAGTATACGGAAGTTTTCGCTTTTTTATGTCACATAGCGTTATTAACCCCGTGCAGGTGAACTATTTAGGATTGCCATTTAATCTTTTATGTTTTGTTATTTGTCTCTTCACCGACGTGTAATAATATAAAACGAAAGTAAAATGTGGTAGAAGAAACGCGCATACAAATTGCGGAAAAGACAGATACGACGTAATGGAGGGGACGGGGGAAAGGGGTCAGGAAAGTAATAACGCGAGAGAAAAATTGACAGCAAAAAGATTGAAATTCCTCGGGTTAAAAAGTTCAGCGCGGATAATATCCATCAAAGACGACAGAGGCGCGTGAGGATGAAAATCATCCTGCGTTGAAATCCCTGAAATATTTAATCGTCGAGTCATAACGCAACATCGGCGCCCAAAGAATGATTCAGTGTCACGAATTACGTTTCAAAGTGATGCGTAATAGTGCCAACTGTGACATGGACTATTTTTTCGCGACGATTTATTTTCTATGGTATTCGTCTGACGTACGAGAAAGAAAATACCATACATATTTGCAATTTACAAGAAATTCGTGGTACAATGGAAAGAGATATTGCTATTTGTAAAATTTTGATACGGAATACAGGATATTCACCTTATCCTAGTTCCTAGCGATTAAGTTCGTAAATAATAGATTTTCAAGAAAGAACGAACGAAGTTTTAAAGAGGAATTTTTACCTTTTTATTAGAATTTTTATCAGCAAGGTATAGTAAGATTCATGAATTTTATAAAGTTTTTCTCGCAGCCTTTCGATTAGGAGTTATCTTAAAAAATTCTTTACATAAAACAGAAGTTAAAGAGTCGATAGAAACTTTTTATGTAAGTTTCTAATTTGAAAGTTTGAAGAGATTGATTAATGAGAACACTGTGTATATTAAATCTAAGTGGACACGAATATACATAAATTTGAAACTACGAAGTCTGAAATTTCCGATCGCTATAACTGATTTCTATATGTGTGTATCAGACTTCGAGAACGATTTCTTTACATTACCGTCCATTTCCTACCAACTCGATAAAATCAACCGAATAGCGCTACCAAAATACATAATTTCATTTTCCTCGCGAAGGAAGAGCAAAAATAGTCTCGAGTTTAGTCCAGCAGGTTCGAACCGTACCATAGGAAAGCAAATGGGTCCCGCGATGAATTTATCGCCGCGAGATGCTTATCGTATCGCGAAGGTTCTCTAGAATTTTCAGATCGCTCTCAAAGGCGGAATTCTTCATTCGCTCGAGACCTTTCGGCGAGATTAAGCTCCGCTGCAAACGTACGGAAGTTGGGTAGTCGCTGCACCTTCTTTTTCGTCTTCCATCCCCCTCCCCCTCTTTCTCTCTCTCTGTGCACTTTCAGTGAAGAATTTCGATGAAAGGTCGTGGCTGTAGGCGCTGCAGGTGATTGAACGGTATAAACTTCGCCACAGAAAAGAAAAGATTCCCAAGAAGAAACTTAAACCAAGCGAAGGTTTGTTTTAGGTAGGTGAAACACCGATGTGCAAAACGTGATCGATCGACGCGTGTTCATGTTCGATTCTCCCTCCAGCTATTTATAACAGGATTTTCTTGCCGTGCGTACCAATATTGCTGTCGACTAACGAACTTGTCGCCAAATAATTTCGAAATTAAGCGAAACTAATAGGAGAGATTATTTATACATACGCTACTGCTCGAAAGTATCCGAGTAGTCGCTCGTTTCTCACAGAATACAATTTAATCTAGACACGTTCGAATATCTTTTTCACGATGTTTCCTCCAACAATATTATTTCCGTCTTATTTGGAATTTAAGTTGGGTCGACAATTAGTATAATTTAGTTCTCTCAGCAAATACAGGAATTCTACGTCGCAAGGTAAAAAGAGAGTTATTCTATTCTCGATGGGGACCCTATCCACGGAAAGGTAACTGTGACCCAAAATGTAAATTAGGAAGCTTATCCTATGGATAGAAAGCAGAATATTCTCAGAAATAGGTATAGCAAATATATAACAGATATCATTTTCGATACAGTTTCAGAATATCAATTTATACAATTTCGGTAGAGGCAGCGGTATCAAAGGCAGAAATAAGATCCAAATTTTCTATAAAAATAACTGACATTGGCGTGTTTCTCGATTTTTAAATCTTACAAAAATTATGTATGTAAAAATATATTAAGAATATGCTACTTGCAAATTTCCTCAAAGATAATTACATTTCCAAAGACGAAATAGACAATCGATAACGATCGAAGAAAGAGCAAAGGTCGAAACAACACTCAAACTCACAGCTCGAACGACAGGTGGATTGGAGAGAATGGCAGCGAGTTCCAGGCCATTACAACCCCTGAATATTTCAACGGCGAGATGCTTGTTGAGGGGTGACTGAGAAACGGACGACCCCGCCTCTATTATTTATTACGTTACCCTCGCGCGGCGGGCTAAACTCTCTCTCTCTCTCTCTCTCTCTCTCTCTCTCTTTCTCTGTCGCTCTCGTCTCGATCCGTCGTTCTCCATTCCTTCCCACCACTATCCGACGGCTGCATCATTGCACATTATTCATACCACGAAATTTGAATTATACATTCAATAGAACGACGCGACGTCTGGTACAGACGACGCTGCGACTGCAACCGCGACGCCGTTAAAGACGCTCCAGCTACGCGCTCTCTTGCTTTCCTTATTCCTCCTTTCGTTCCTCGAATTGATGACAATCATCGGAAAAGTGTAAATTTACGGCTGGCGAACGTGAAATCAAGGAAACTAACGGTGCGTTCGATTATTTGATAAAAATACGAGAACGTAAAGGGCAGAGGTTCTTTTTCGTAATGACGAGATTCGGTGGTATAGATCGTTCTTCCAACGAATCGTAACGTGAGAAGTCGAAATGGCAAACGTAAATGATCGACGTAGAAGATTCAACATAAACAAGAAACATATTTACATTGATAATTTTCGCCTTACCTTGCGATAATCTTAGAACCTAAATGCGTTTAATATGGAAATTAATATTCTTTTACGCTAATATTTTATTTTTACTTGATGAATAATTTCGCCTGCGATCGCAAACCATATCACCGAACCATTCACACCGAAAAACCTCGATCTTTAAATAAATCATCGACGCAAGAATTCTCACTGCTCTTCGAATAATTACGTATTTGGTGACAAAGCTAGAGGAGGAACGCGAATGGTAAAATATGCAGAGTGACAAAAGGTAAGATATCGTAAGCGAGAGCAAGGTCCTGTCACGGGTGCATTAAAAATTGCGGCAAGTGTAATTGCTGGTAGGATAAAATAATAGAGAAACGCGAGGCCATTTCATTCCAAGTGCGGCCGCGGAAATGTTAATCTGGCAAATATTTAGCGGTCCAGGATGATGCAGAGTAGTCGGATAGTAGGGTGGTTCCGCTTTAATTCGAAGTATTCTCATTTTTGCTTGGTCGCGACACAGGGAACGCTTTCGCGGAGAGTAGCCGCGTTCCAGCGCGCGCGCCGTGCATTTTGATAAGGAGAGTTAATACGCTGCGATGTCTTTTCCTCGTCCCGTGTATTACGCGCGACTTTAAGCCCTGTTCCCGTTCCCACTGACAGAAAATACAGATTTGTGGAGTTCAAGTCTGAGCTTCCCTGGAACTAAGCTTGAAATTATAGAGTTGTAGTCAAGCGATTCTCGTATCCATCGTGGAACCAAATTATATATATGTCGGATCATCTTTGGAAAACGGGGTGTGTAATGAGTCTTGTTGCTAGTTGTCCATAGTTGTCTTGTACCAGATGATGTTTGTTTATGGGAATGTATTACAAAAGTTAACAAGTGACATCGATGATCGAGCGATCGAGATGTCTATGACGATGAATTTAGGTTCGATAACAAATACACGGTCAACGGGATGACGATTGCGATTAGGAAGTCGATGTACGTGTTCACTGGGCTAGTCGAACTTATCGAATTGAATCTCAGTTCAAGTGGAACTGTCCTTATATACTCCTCTCCGTATTCCTTGGGTCAATCCCTGTTTTTAAGGAGAGTTATTTAATTACTTTATAATACCTCTATTAGGTACACGTCCCTCCCGTGACCATGGCTACGTTCAGTGACCCGTTATGTCACTTCGAGCCCAAGCCCACTGTCACAAATCTCGAATAATCATAATTGACTTGACTCATAAACAGCTATTTCTCAGTTTTATGGATTAAGTACGACTATAATAAAAAATCTGGACCAAAGTATTGAGGACCATCCCAAATATTCCGAAAGAAAGGCTCCGGCGTCCCTTCATCTCCGACATATATATATATATATATATATATATATACGGTAAAATATCGTCAGTTTGCTACAAAGTTTTCAAAATTGTTAAGAAATTGTTATTTATTTTAATTTTATCAGTCGTTTTTCTAATAATCTATCATAACTCATTATTACATTTTAATTCTAGAACCAAGAAGCGTAATAATTATGAACGGACGATAACAGCGACGTGTATAGCGGTAACGTAACTCCGCACCTGTCACAGATTTCCCGACAAGTTAAAACGCATCGATCGAATTTTAATTCGCGCACAAACAATTTCTATCCTTCACGACAAACGAGCAGCCGATCCAGTAACAGCAAACGAAACGTATGCCAGTTTTTCACGGTGAAATCGACAACAAATTTTTCCGCGGAACGACGCTCGATACAGACCTGTCGTATCGACGAACGGCGATCGTGGGGCATTCGTTATCATAAATAGTGGCGTGCCGCTGTATTTCACGGTGAAAGGTGGCCAGCTGTCGTCACGCCTGCGACATCCACCTGCGATCCGGAAATTGCCTCCGCAAATACAAAACGGTATCGCCCAATCACTTCTTCCGTGTTTATTAAGTCTTCCGAAATGAGCAAATTCTAAAAATCTATATACCTTTGTTCTCTTTTTTCGATCGAAATTGTCAATTTCAAACGATATATTGAAATTTTCATAACGGATTTCTTGCCTGAATACGCTGTGTAAGCAATGAGAATATCACGAAACACTCTCACGTAGTTTTCATAAGCAACATTTTTGAGAATAATTTACATAACCTGTGTTCCATTATGATAATTTATCAGAAAGTGGAAAAGTGCTTTGAAAGCTTTGAACAAATTATTGCGGATTATATGGAGGAAAATGGGGATTCTCAGTTACATAATAAATTTACGTTAAAAAAAATGTTCTGTATAAAAGAAATACCGTAAAAATGTATAATAGAATATTTCGCAACGTGTCATTAATAAACTGTGTTCTTGGATACTTTCAACGTCTCGCAGTTAGCTATTGTTTGTTCAACAAAAGGTATGTCGTAAGCGATGATACAGTATCCACAACGATCTTCATTATCCCTTATTGTTGGGTGAAGTTCGTATAGAATAGAAACGTTATCCTCTGTGTTACACAAAACCGTGAACGAGGTGTTCATCATTCATGGAAAAAATACGATCTCGAAACGATTCATACGTATAATTTCGTGGAATTTAATGTCTGACATTTAATCTATGACTGGATGTTTTGCATTGGCTATTATTTGATAGATACTTTACAAGAGTACATTGAAAAATGAATCTAGGATTACCAATCTGATACAACAAAATTTATACGATTAGAATAAATACACTATATACTAACGCAGGCAAACGTTTTTTAATTATTTGATTTGTAATCGAAAATTTCAATCTAATTCTTTCGACTAAGATCTTACTTGTTATAATACATTATTACTAATATTACTAATCGTAATGAGATATTATTGGAGGAAGAACGTTTCAAAGGTTTCATCTACGATCTATAAAATTTAATGGCGAGTTAATCGAAACGCGATTATGTAATTTATTTTAGAAGTGCATGAATTTAATTAGATGGTGTTTTGTAAATTATGTAATCTATTTCTTTGCACGAATGCATTCGACACACACACTCACATTACGAAGAAATATTTTTTATTAAATATTAATATTTAATATTGAATAATACAAATTACACGAGCTAGAGAGATTAATATTTGATCCGCTTTTAGATCGTAAGAGTGCCGATTCATCTTTTAACGCGATTTAGGAAAACTATAATTATTCTCTATAAAGTGTGTCACCATAAATGATCGTACAGTCATTCAACCCTTAAATTTCTTTGACCGTTCGAGTCTCCGATTCGATGCGAAATGGAAGCCAGCTGCTAGAATTCGAAAATCTCGACCAAGCCGATTTCTTGAGAGCATTCTGCTGTATATTTTTGTACGATTTTTCATCCCCTCGCCTTAGGAATGGTCGATCGCGAATAGCAATTTTAATCTCGATTCAATTCACGAACTACGGAGCCCACGCTTCTGTCGACTGTTGCGCGACACCCTCCGACCATCAACCAGAATACGTAATTTCCCCACGATCTTTTCAAACGCTTAATCATCGCTTCTTCACGAGTTTTTGAAACTTATTCATTGTCATTTGAGGGCAGACAATGCGAAGCGAGCGTAATCGTAATGGTTGCTTTTTCGAAAGAATATAAATGTATTCCCCATTGGAGACTCGAGGATATATTAGAAGCTAATAATATAGTTAATTAACAAAATATTGGTATGAAAGTATGTAATACTTGTAATAGCATTTATAATATAAAAGAATTCAAGATAAACGAAACACGTCGTAATGTAATGGTTTGACCAATTGACTCATTTACTGATTTCTATCTACCGCCATTATTCGTTAAAATGTTTCTCGATAAAATTCTTTCTCAATAAAATGGCATTCTTTAAGACACACTACTAAATAATGAATTAACCGACGAAGAAATAGAAATGAAATTAAAACTGAAAAAAAAAGACCAAGAGCGGTGTGTGTCGCTTCTCGTGCAAAACGCTTGATCCTCGATTGCATGAGCGCGCGGAGTCGGCAAGCGGAGCTTGCGGATTGCAAACATTGCAGTCCTGAGTGACATTGGCGTGAGAGCAAGAGGAGAAAAAAAAAGGAGGTGAAAAAAAATTATTTCCACAGGTAGTTTATTGGCAGATCCAATTTCCGGATCAACGGTGGATGGCCAGCGTTGTTTGCGCGTCGATCGAATCGCGTTTTTCGTCGGCCATGTGTATACGGTATTCGTTTTACGACGGATATGAGAGGCGAGCGTGCTTGCGCGACCATTTCTCTATGAATTTTTGAAGCGTTCCTTTCTCCGTAAATAATCTTAACCCTGCTTCGAAGGGAACGAAACAGTGAGAGAGAGAGAGAGAAAGAGAGAGAGAAAAGGCTGACGAAAATAGAGGAAAAGAGGAGATAGAGTTACTTTTCTAAGGGTGAACGTAGTAAACGAAATTTATGAGATATCCTGCGTATTTCTTATGCTAGGAATGTCGCATATTTTATTCCACGGTGTTCTATTTTCCTTAATTCGACCATTAGCGATTCGGATGAAACTGATCGAATTCAGAAAATGTAGTAAATCGTCATTGGTTTGTTATTTGCAAAGAGCAGAAAAAGTATGAAACTTTGATTCTTTTAACCCTAACAAATCCATTGATAGCATCGTAACGCAACAGAACGTAAATCTAGACATAGATCTCGTTAAAGTTTGGGTTGGCTGTGGCCTCGTTATACCATTCCCGCAAAGACTTCAATCGTTTCACGACTCGAGTCAAAATAACTTTACGAGCCTGCGAGCAGTAAAAGTCTCGAAGCAGCGTAAGAAATGGTAAAAATGGCGCGAGATCGCTTCCTCGTTTCAGGTAGGGAATGATTCGAAGGTTCGCCACTGTGACGCGGCTGCCACGAATTACCCTTCATAAAGCAGAACGCCTCCTCCTTTGTCTTTCTCTTACTTTTGGTTATTCATCCTAACGACAAAGCATTTTTCTATGCCGCCAATAGCAGAGGACCGTTGCGACGGAACGCCAGCTTGAAATAACGCGTTAAACTAAAAGGGGTGGGATGGGGGTTTGAAGCAACGAAGAAAACAGTTCTCTCCGTTTCTTGCCTTCCCCTTTCATTTTTTTTTTTTTTTCTTTTTTCGTTTAAACACAAGGCACGAGCGGAGATTGAGCCTTTAATGCGTCACGCCTGCGACGAATTGCCTCTTATAAAGCAACGTTTCCCTCCGCCGCCGCGCTGCCACTTTGTCTTTCTCCTTGATTAATCATCTCTCTCCATAAGACTCGTTCCTTATTGCGAAGATTGCCTGACGAGAGGTGATCGTCGAGCATCATGATATACGAAATGTACAAGTACGGCTACGTATAAGCTAAGTATAGACCGATAAACATTTTCTCGAGAGAAATAAAGCTTTTGTGGCCTGTATGTTTTATTCGAAGGACAAGAATACTGGACAAAGCTCGTTACTGTAGTAGTGAAAAATTTAGGTAACGCTTTGCGATTATAATATCTTTGTATAATTTTAAATATTTTCTTCATACGGTCCACTGCGTAAAACCACGAAATAAATAACTTCCTTTAATTCTATAATGTGTGCCAAAAACGAATATACATATATTATACTTTGTTTCCTCTCGATTTTCTCGTAAAACGTAGAACGTAGAACGTCCTATCTCCTCTTCTGCATTCTTTGATCAAAGTACAGCAACCATGTATATATGTAAACAAATGTACGCGAAGCTGGGGTACTCTCGCGTTCCGCCATTGATTTAAAGCTTGATGGAAATTCTTATAAAATTTGTTTTCATCGCGACCGTTTTATTTTGTTTCGCTTTTCATCGTCAAACTGGGATACGTACCAAATATTAAATGACGAATACACGCTCATATCCATCCGTCCAACGATACGCATTCTTTCGCTACGAGGACAAACGAAATCGCTTTTTACAATTAGAATTATAGTTTCGATTAGAAATCGTAACTGCAGCGTTGATAAAGCCGAAACGTGAAATTGAAATCATTTTTGTGACTCTATCTATCGGATTGCCGTTGATCACGTTCCGCCCGGGGAAATATGGGAAAAACGAGCACGTATTATTTACGAACAAATGAAAATGTACACGGTACGTCGATTTATCGTAACGGCGTTTTTGTGTAATTTTGTTAAAGATAAATAAAACCGTACGGTATTAAACGACCGATGCTCTGATATAATATTCGAACTTTTTTGTTCTGTTTTTTTTTTTCAACCGAATAGCAATCGCGATCATATTCGTTATTTCGTCGATAATACTATCTATGTTTGGTATACTGTTGCCTTGTACAAGTGTTTTTATTAATATTTAAAATTTTATAACCATAATATAAAATTAATCAAAATAAAACAATCTTTAATTGAACTTTTAACGATTTGTTAATATTACGTTCTTTACTTTGAAACAAACATAAACTACCTTATTTATGGTCCAGATGCTTCTTTCGGCGAGTAAATAATGTTTGAGAAGGGTACAGGGAATATACCTATCTATAGGGTGACGCGATAACTTTGATCATCTTGAGTACCTCCGTCGTGCGTTCAAATGTGGAAAACTTATGAGAGACACACAATATACAGGGTTAACGCGTGTTCATTCATTTTCGCAGCTAGAAATCTAGTGGGTGTGAAACAAAATAACTATTTCGTGCAATAGTTCTTTCATAGACGAATAAATTACGCAATCGTTCTGCGCAGTCTTTCCTCGCTCTGAGTGCTTGCGTATTTAAATCGAGTAAACAGTCTTTGTGTTGCGTCAATTTGCGTAAGATAAGTGTTTTGATGCTCTTCAACAGAAATGCATGCTAGAAATTCACATCATTTCCTTCTTTACCATTCGGTTAACTATAAATAGCACTGTTGTTAATCGGAAACGATTCGATGACTGTCTGATTTTTATTTCGCGAATTAACAAACATTTTAACAAAAGACAATAAAAGGATGCGATAAAATGTTCAGAGAATAATTTAAAAAAGGATCTTCAGAAGTAATTATAAGAATGGAAAAGAGATAAGTTATGCAAAGGTACAAATAAAATTTATATTTCAGGTAAAAGATACAGGTATTTATACCAGCTTGCTTTCTTGTTGTCGCGAATATGTAAGTTTTTACGTTTTATCTAAAAGGGACTTTAAGCAGAATGTTTTTCCTCTATTTTAACGGCACAAACTATCTTCTACAAACAAAAACCAATACGAAATAAAGTTAATTCTCTGAAAACACACGTTCAACGTACAATAGCATACACGATGCGTGTAAAAACACAAAGATACACGCACATGCGAATTAAGTTAAATTAGATCAGGGAAAGCAAGGGGATTAGCGGTGTCGGAAAAATAGCGTGCGGGTACGAGTACGTTGTACGTGGAGGCACTGCCAATTTGTTATGGTAGGACCGACTATTAATTCTTAATTAAGCCAGGTACGCGCAACTCCCGCCCTTTTGGCGGCTCGTATTGGCTTCGCCTCATTGAGAAGTAACCCTGATATATCGAAACTTGGCCGAACTTCAACTGCAAATGATTGGTACCGACGAACAGCGTTATAATAGCGACGCTCGCGTCCTTCCTCTCGACCCATTTTGGATCGGAGCACGACTGCACGACAGAGATGACACGTTGGGACCATTTTGTGGACGATAAAAAAGCCCAATAAAATAAAAAAAAAGGAGGGAGACAGGGAGAGAGAAAGAGAGAGCGAAGGAGAACAGGAAAAACTGCACAACTGACCATGAGATGTACATCCTCGCTCAAAACTATGAAAACACTTGCTTGTTTGTAACCAGATTCGTTCAAATTTGACTTGGAATAAAATTTACTCGAAACGAAATAGTTATTATTCGTTGGCATGAAATTTGCAAAACGGGAATGCGATTTAATATCGATAATTTGCATTCCAAACGAAGTGCGATCGAAAATGGTAAGTGTCCTCGTACTTTTAATCGAGGGTGTATACGTGCATACAGAAACAAACACAGAAAAAAGAGAAACAGCGGCAGACAGGGAGAAAGCGGGGGTTCGAACAATTCGCGGAAAAATCGGGGTCGCCGTACCGATTGTACGCCTCTCGAGAAACGTTTGTATTTCACGTTTTATAGCGGCGACCTTTCAAAAAACGGAAAAATTTCATTCTCCACCCCTGATTCGTTTCGGTGGCTGGCGCTCGACCCCCTTCCACATCGAACGCGCGTTACTTTCTGCACTGAAAATTTTATATTTTCCGCGGTGAATGTAACTCCATCGAACGGTATTAACGTAACACGTGCGTACAACGCATTTGCGCGCTTGTTTGGAAATAATCGAATATCTGGCTCGAGTTTCATTGTGTTCGTCCTATCGGTGGGTGAGATGGAAGTTTATTGAATAGAAAACGATTGATGCGAGATAAAAAGAATTCCAATCAAATTATCTACACATTATAAATTTTCTAAGTTTGTCATGGTAAGTAAGCGCGTTGCGGGAATTCCGAAAATCGAAAGCAACGATGGAACTCTTTTTGTCGAATACAAAATAGCTGTATCGATTCTTCCGAAGCACGATATTAAGTACGTTAAATACAACTATACAAGTTCGCACACAAACCCCATTTCTTTCCGTGAAAATCCTCCATTGCTTGATTGGTAAGTACGATTAGAATGATTAGTATACTTTGGTACTTGGTTAATTCGGACCGTTTTCAAATAAATAAAGAAGATCGATCCGAAACCGGTTTCGATGTAGCGTGCCGCACCCATCGACCAAAATGAACCAGACCAGTTGCTGTCGCTTTCCTACAAAATTGTGCTGTAACGACCCAATTGCCGGCATTTCTATTTTCACCCTTTTTCGTCGAAGCCTGTGTTTACGAGTATTGGTCTCGAAGCAAGAAACACTTGGTAAAAGTGGTTGGAGAATGTAGCCAAGAAAATTCGCGATAGAAACAGAGGACAATTTGCACGCAATCAGCTCTTATGACGCCCGAACGGTTGTTGAAATCGAGAACGTATTAGGGATACGCCTGAAAATACAATAATTCGAATCGTATTCCGATGTTTATACGCTAACTAGGCCTAAAACACGAAATTACATTTCAATTTCGCTTTATGAGCGCGTCTCAAGCTCTATCAGATCAGGATCTTCTATAAAAATTAGAGGGAGAGCAATGGAGTATTTAACTTGCACGCTTATAACGTTTCCTTTGACATACTTGACGTTTTACACTATTCTTCTGAAATATGTATCTGCCCAAATGCGGAAATAAAGAAATCAGTCGATATGGTAACATTTCACAAAACACGTGAAAGCAGTGAAAGAAGGAAATCACTCGAAGAAAAATTACGAGGATATTGAACAGTGTTTCGCCGTCATATTCGAATCATACCTCATAAAAGATATAACTTAGAAAAAACGAAGCTGGCACCCCGCTGGGGGTAGCCGCCCACATGCTATATTTATTTTTTATTTATATATTTTTTTTTTCTTTCTTCACCAACAAGATATAACACTTTACCAAATGTCCATAAGGACAAATTGTAAAATAATCAAAATAAAATAAAATAAAAAAAAAACGTTTAAGCATTAAAAAAAAAAAAATTATTCGAATTATACATATGTATAGTAAGCCATGAATTGATGCTGCTACTATTTTGCCACAGCGAGTTTTTTGGTTTTCGAGTAATCGCAATGCTTTGTTTGCTACTTATTTCGTCATTTTCCTAATTATTATTTGAATAACATACCGATTTTGTATTGGTGTGTTTAAGGTGATCGAAAATACTTGTGTAGAATATTCTAGTCTATAAAAACTTTGAAAGAGATATATAGATATACGATAAGAAGATATAAAAATAGCAAACAATATTTTAAAAAGAGCTAGATATAATATTTTAAGGGGAAGAACCGAATTTGGTTTTTGCAAAATTTGTCTCATATTTTCGCCGATGTTGCGCCTTTCGAAATTCCTCGATACTCTTTCCTAGACTTGATCAAAGAATCTCTGCACGTGGTCAGGATGGAAAACGGTGAGGCCCAGACAACTTTGTTAAAATTTGCGTGACAAATCAACGTTGTGCCCGTAATTCGACACTTGTCCGGAGGTAGCCGCCACATTAGAGCTTTCTCGTAAGTGGGTGGTAGGGATGACACGCAAATTCCGGAATCTAAACATACCCAGCAAGAGAGAGGAGCGAGTATGCAAAGCAACGGAAGACGAGGAAAAGTTCTAACGCAACGACGCATCGCGACGTCTGTCTCGTGTTTCGAGTGACTCACTACGCGGAACTGGACCACCAAAAATAGCCAAAGTGCTTGCTTTATGAGACCGTTTTTCACAGATGCAAAACCAACAAGATTATGACTGAGAAACCAAAACGGTGAACGAAAGGAAAATTAATGTCTCGATAGCGCGTTCGACGACCACGGTGGTACGTACGATCGCTTGACAAATTTTCGCAAATTTAATTTGTCTGAACGCGGTTAGCGTATGGAGTTCCGTTAAATATTTTAATTTCAATAATAACAGTGATATTACGATATTAATCGTCTGACAGGTATTCTGTTTAACCGATAAAGCAAACTAATAACTTGTTTTCACTAATAAAACAATCTTCGCTGATAAGGAGCATAACAGTACGAAGGAGAACTCGAGGTTTTGATATCATCGACAATGAACGTGCGGTTATTTTAACATAAGTAGAAGAAATAAATGGAAGAATATCATGGCCATCGTCAAGTTAGATTTTATCTAGCCAACAGAAATAGACACGCGATATCGTGATCCAGAATCGCTTTGGCATTTCCAATTCGCTTCGAGCGAATTTCCTCTAGGTTTTGCAAGTACGTACTAGCTTTTGCAATTTTTCTTCCGAAAGAAATATTTCGCAGGATATAAGATAAAAATCGATAAAAATGATGGATTTATGTTAATAAAAATAATTCAAACAGTTGCTCTGTAACCATAAAAATTCAACGTTAACTATTTAACGACGTTTGTAATGTATCGCTTGCATTTATTTGTACAAGCATCCCATCACCGACTAAGTCGAATGCAAGATAGCGTACAAAAACATTTCTTACTCCCAGTTGAATTTATCCCTATTCGGATCGGAAACGAGCGAATCAAATATCAATTCACATGGAGTATATAGAGGCATATAGTTGCATTTACACGTTCTCCAGTTGGAGAATAGGATGGGCGACTCGCGTCACCCAGCGTCCTCTCGGTGGACCGATTCTCACGCTGAAGATACGATTTTATTTACACGTTGGTGTCAAGCCAGGTTCCACCTATTCACGCCCGCTGCTTCTATTAGTCGTTATCTGCAGGATTTCGATCCGGCCGCTTCGCCCTCCCGCTTCCCACCTCGTCCTGTAACCTATAAAACGCGAGGTAGCTCCATTCGACACCGGAACGTATCCTTCTAGCCGTTGCACTGTTTTCCTGGTGCATTCGCATTCGTATATATCTATCTGTGTACCTACATACATAAGCGTCTGTGCGCGCGTATCACTGGGTTTATTTGTCTACGCCACGTCATTCCGTACGAAGCTTCTCGAGATTCCTGTTTCTTCTTCCTCTATTCTGCTTGGCTCGTTTACAAAGGATGTTTTGGAACTGATAAGTGATCCAAGCAAGAGTAATTCAAGATCGGGATAATCGAAGTAGCAAGGAAAGCAATGCTTTTCGTTCGAATCCTGTCCCTCTTTGAATCGGAGCGTCGCGCAATATACATATTTCGCACGCGATTTAAAATTAAATAATTCCTGTATGCAATCGATTTACTAATTCAGTTAGTTGCGACATATCTAAAAACGACTTGCCTCTGTCCGGGTAACCCGTGTACTTTGGCAAAAACTAGGCCACATCGATAGTTTCGTAGATTTCTAATTGTATATAGGTACAGAAATCATAGCTGAAATGTTATTACGGTTTCGTTTTTCCAAACTCCTCGAATAAGTTACGTTTAAAAGCACGAGATGACGAAGAGATTTCCATCTCTTTTTCCATCGTTTCTACTGTTCGTCTTTCCATCAATCTGTCTCTGTTCGCCTCAAGATACGGACTATGAATCGCAAAACGGTTCTGCCGACCGAAATTCCGTCGTAACAAGTCTTTCAATAAAGCGACTGCTTTATCCCTTAAAACTTTTAACGACCCGGCGAACGTAAACTTTGCTTAGATTTAACTTTTACGAACCAACAACTCTCCGACCACCCTCGGTTTCCTCCTCTCACTCTCTCTTTCTCTTTTCTTCTCTTTGTACGGTGATTTAGCTCGTTCCTTCTCCAATTCGCAAAGACTGCTAAGACAATCAACGTGCGTAGCGGTTCGTTGATTCGATGCTTATTTCTGATTCGGGTTTAGCGAACACTCGCGAGTTTCTTCGACGTAAATTGCTGCATGCCGAGTTACTCGAAATCGTGACTAATTTATCGAATCGCCTATGGAATTTCAGGTTGTATATCTTCCTCTGCTCATTACAAAGGAAAAGCAGAGAACGCTTAATCGAGATTTAACGATTGTTCGCGTTTTAGCTTGCTATTTCTTTCCTTCGTTTTCTTAATTTGCTATTGCTTCCGAGTAAGTTACAAGCCGAATGATTAATCGAATCTTCTCTTCTTTAAATATACGCGTTCGTTCAAATTACTGGATCGTATTATCCTTTTACGGTAGAGTTTAATTTTACTCGAAGCATCGTACAGTGATCTTCGTATAATTCATTTTCGTATAACGTAGATACGTCTAACGCGGCCAACATGCTCGTATACCGCGTCAACATCCTATAATGCTATTTGCTAAATTTCCAATCAACGCACTTGACACAATATATCCTGCTTCGTCTAAAATATCACGTTCTATCCCTTGTACATTCGAATATCCCATTCACAGCAAACGAAACCGTACATCTTTCCCCAAAAAGTGTCGTTCCGTTTAAAAAATACAACATACTCGAAAATCAGGAACTGTCCTATATTTGTGTATCGAACCATTCCAAAAGCAAGCTTTCCAACGGGACTAAAGTTTGCCTTTCTCTTTCTCTTTTCGCAACATCTTTCTCGTCTCTTAGGCGAGCGACTTTCGTTTGAAACAAGACGAATAAAAGAAAGCGACGTTAAAAGCGACGAAATAAGAAAAAAGCTTATACAAAAGGGACGGTCGAGGCAGAGTCGAAAACTGACGATGACCGAAGGTTGTAATTACCGTGACGTCCGCGGTTGCGCGTTCCCCCAAAATGCTTCCGCTCGAAGCGTTTCCGAATCACGAGAAAAGAGAGGATTTGTCCCGGTTTGTCGGCTTTGCAACCGCGATTTAAGCAAAGAATGTCTGCCGACAAGAACCTGCGGAAAAAGGTACGCGTGAATACTCTGGCAATGTGTGTATTCAGTCTACGCCGTGTCCAACGTTACGCGTTGTCCGACTGAGCTACGAGGTTTGAGTTATCAGCGATTTTTCTCGATTCCAGGATCGTTTTATCGAACCATTCGAAACGATGTAATACAAGTTTCCACAAAACGTAACATTTACCTGTAAAAGAAATTTCTTGCAATATTCGAAATATTATGGCAAGCGGACAAATTAGTTCCTTTAACGATCGTAGAACGGATTGATTATCGATTTTCGCCACGTAGAAGCGCATTGTATCACATTGCGACAGACAAGCAAACTTCATTTATTCAGCAACAAATTTAGACGAGATGAATCTTCGATCGTCAATATTTTCTCGTTAGTTTGATGGATAGCTTCGATTGAGTTAACCGTGTATTGTGTCGCTACTATTGTCACGCCGTTATTTTCGACGCGTCCAACGAAAACGAACCCTAACGTCCGAGCTCGACCATTGTTTTAAACATTTTTTGTCGGCTTTCTCGTCGAATGGCTCGGTTATCCCGATAGATAAAGCAACGGTACGAACTGGTTGAGCCTGATAAAGCTAATGATTTACGCACAACAGACCAAACCGGACCTCTCTTCCATTTTCACGTTCGGGCGAAACTAACTGTGCTCAAAACCGGATACTGAATTTACGGCTTGATAGATACTACGCAACTGTTTGTGTTCTTACTAACGATGCCAATTTCGCGTGAGAATCGTCGGCAGAACATGTTTTAAGCGGCGAAAATATATGCGATTTGACTCGTCATCGGAGCGTACGACTGTCAAACATATTTCGTAAGATTGTGAGATTACCCTGTCTGAAAAACATTTTATAAACGAATAGTTATATCGAGTAATTTCGATCGTTAATTTTTAAGAGAGCACGTTTTTAAGCGCGCGCATTTTTCAGTGGATACTTTATAATACCTCGTGCGATAGCACTGTGACTCTATAACCAAGACACACGATTCACTCTGCGTTGAACGTGTTGAAAAACCTAGTATCTGAAATCGAAAGCATTTGAAAACATCGCTGGTAGGAAGGCTGCTACCCACGTTTCAGTCATCGTCGTGCGATAAACCGACGTGCAAACACCCAGCCGGGGACCTTTTTAATTAACAAGTCCTTTCGTAAAATCAACACCGCCGGATTCCCAGAGTATCGCGTTCTTCGCTTCCAGCGAACGGATAAAAACAGACGATGAAAACAATAACAACGAGAAAATTAAGAGGACAGGACGAGGGAAGAGAGAGAGAAGGTAAGGGGTTTGGGAAGTGGATCGCGGAGAATCGCACAGGCTGGAAAGAAGGCAAAAGAACGAATTGGAGTGGCACGGTGGAAGGTCTGCCGCCGTGCTATGCCGCATCGCACCGGCTGGAACATGTACGTGTAGGTAGGTATGTACATTTGCAAAGCCGACGCGACGTTTCTGAAAGAGAAGCGCGAAACTATGCTGTGTTCTGCGAACACGCCTCTCTCCTCTTCCTTTGTTACGTTATTTATTCGTTTAATTAACTCTCCATCTTTCCAATAAACTTGCCTACGAGACTGCTTTGTAAGTTCAACAGATTTTAACGCCATCCGGACACGCGACACTGTCGGAATTAAAACTGACCGCTCCTACCTTCGACCTTCTAACAACGCATTTATTAACCCTCTGTCGACCGTGACTGGATTTATTTTCACCTTCGTTGTCAACAGCTTCCCCGATCTTGCTCAGTCGTAATAATCTCCTCGTCGTAATTCTCTATGTTACTTCGACTGTTTTTCGACCCAAGTATCTCTTCACCCCTATTTAGATACACATATATCAACATAACCGTACTTTAATTCGTGTAATTTTGAATAGGACGGATGAAATGAAATTGTTTTTCAGATGTTAATGAATTCTTCCCAGAAGAAATTAAGCTTCTCCGGTGATATTTTCAACTCTATCCCCATATTCATCCCGTTCCCTTAGTCTATTTCCACTGGTTTATCAAAAACAATTAATAACCGACTATAACGGCGAATTATTTTTCTCTTTGATCCTCGTGCACGGTTCTCTCGAGTTTACACAAAGTTTAGCAGATAAATCGGATTCCCATACACTATGGCGCATCGCCACCCCTTACAGAGCTCTCTCTCCCTCTCTCTCTCTCTCTTTCTCTCTCTCTAGTTCATCACGATCTCATAGCTAAATCGTTGGCGCCGGAGGTGATGATTAACCCGAAGTAAACAACCGCCCAATAACATGCTAATGCGAGCGGGTAGCCAGGTCAGGCGGAGGAGGAGATGGCGACTGGCAGAGAGACAGCGAAAGCTCGGGAATCGAAAATGAAATTTGATGCAGATCGCGTCGGGATCTGCGCTTCTCCACAGTACCGTGGCATTATTAATCGACCGGGAGAGATCTGTCTATCACGGTTTCACGTCAGTTGAATGATTTCGATGAAGCAGTATGGAAGGTAAACTATTTTTAACATTAAAATATTTTTATCGTTTACGAATCTTGCTGAAATTCACCACGAAAATTTGTATATTTCGATAAAAAATGGTACTTTATAAAAGTTTCGTTCATCTCGAAAAGGATTATTTGGCGAACGAGGGTTCGTTAGAAAGTTAACCGGATGAAATTTCGATGAATCACGCTATAAGCCAGCCGGCAAGAAATTAGGGCGCGTGATTAAACAGTGGTGAAAATAACGGATCAAAACACCATCAATTTAGGAGTCAACGACAAGTCCGATGAGTCGATCACTCATGATTACCAGTCACAGAAACGATATATTATTATGCGTAACCATGATAGGGGTGGAAAAGTTTCGGCGACGATGCATCATGTACGAAACGTCCGCGTTATCGTTAATCATGATGCATTAGACACTGCTAATAATGATTTCTCATGTCGTCGCTCCGTTCGTTAAGCTTCACGGATAACGAAATATTTTTAGTAGTTTTCGGTTATTTGGTAATCGATTCGTGAGAAAATTCACCGCATCGCGAATAATACTTATGAATTTCGTTACTTTATAAAAATATTAATTTACTTTATAAAAATATAACACATGGATTAAAGAGTCAAAAAAAAAAATGTTGCGTTCGTGTAATCAACGGTAATAATAATTTTTAAACCTATTTGATATATCGTAATATCATAATCATATTTACATTTATGTACAACTAGTAATTTAGAAAGTGGAAAACGATATTCATTAGTACTTGTTAATTGGTACGCAAATTATTTGATATTACGCTTTAGAACTTGCAAACATAATTAATATACGCGTTAAAATAATTTATGAGTAATATAGCAGAGAGTATGTGCTAATTTTAAGAAGGATCGATAGCATATGTTGTTACGTGTTTCCAAGGTATAAGACCACGTATGTCTTTTTCTAGGTTACGTGATATATGTACACGTACACATTTACAGTATCGAAACATTTATTCATACGATACATGGTATATGTATGAATATATATATAGGATTGCATTTTTCGGTACTAACAGAAACGCCAAGAGACAATCATTTTCACGTCATATTTTACAGAAAAAAGAAAGTAAAAAGATACAATTAATTATCGTCACTCGTTTCGTTTCGACACGTTTTATGTCAACGGACAAAAAGTGTTGATTAAATCAGCCGATTTCCAAGAAACTAATTATGCGAGAAATCATGATAGAAGTGGGAAATACAGGCTGGAACCAATTATAATAGGAACAGAGATAATCGTCGAGCAGATAAGAACGTTATAAACAGCAAAAACGACGTATCTGTAATTATATCGATCGTTTTTCACCGGGACCTAGATATTAAACACCAGTTACGTAGCAAGTAATTTTGAACAGATACGAAGAGAGACAGAATATAGTTAATTATTGCTTGCTTTTGTCGCAGAAAATATATGTCGAGCCTAAATCTTATTCTTCTTACCGTTCTCTTGGTAACGCGATATTTCTATTCTGAAATAGTAAAATCTTTTTTTCAACGGTTTTCATTTTTGTCGCGATCGTCTTAAACGATATCTGCCAGAAATCTAATTTACAAAAATTAACTTACAACACGCTTACATCGTTGCTTATCTTGAAATCTTTGAAAATTCAAAGCCCGATATTTTTTATTTTATTTTTCGAGTATCCAATAGAAAACAATTAACGACGTAAGTACGCGAGTCACTGTATCTCTAAAGAAAGAGAACAGAGCTACGGATTAATTGAACAAGAAAAATTTATAGGGAGAGGAATAGCGGCGATGTTCGACTATAAGCACCCTTTCGCAGAGACCTCCCCCGGCTGTTTGCAAAAGGGTCTTTGCTGTAAACAACGAGCGCGAGACAGGAGGCAGCGACAAAATACGATGGACGTAGGAAGTAGGTCGTAGGTACGAGCAACTTTTCCTTTCTCCTTGTAAGGGATATGTACGCGGTTTAGTATTCCTACAACTCCTTGTAACAACGGGGATGTCGCTTTGCGTTCAGAACAAATTTAGAAACCGCAGCATTGGGGAATGGTCACAAACAATATCGCGTTGGAATGTCATCGTCCCCTGTCATTGCAATAAGCGCGCATGGTGTTTCATTTTATCGGATAAACGAATGACCTACAGAGGGTGGTTGAATTGTAGCAACTAAAAGTATAAAACCGAGAAAATCCAAGGTAGTCGCTGGAATTTTTTAAGGAAATGTCTTTACGAGAAAGCGTTGCTAACGTTTAAGTTGTCGTTTCCAGGATTCCTGCACTGTTTTTCCAACGATAATGGAAAAACTGCAATAAGGTAGGTTTAATTGTCCTACATTTGTAAATAGGATTTTTAAACTTCTAGAATATACTTCTCGTACCCACAAGCCACACTCACCCGCAGTCTCAACCTACCTGCATCGCTAACGAATTTCTGCGCGTTTTAAAGATAACGCAGGAAATATTTTAAAATACACGCAAGAAACTAAATTAGTATCCGTGCACACACAGCAACGAGTATAAATGGACAAACTACGTACCATTTAGATCATAAATGGCTCGATACTTGTTCGTCAAAATTTTGTGCAAAATTTAAAAAATCCTATACGTTTAGAATGATCGATGAGACGAAGAATTCTAAATAAAATGAAATTCCCTGTGTTGTGGCGTTAATGAGTATCGGCATAATTTTCCAGTTGGAAACTTTATCTACGAAACAACGTAAATATCGCAGATTAGGTTGGTAGTTGCCTGGCGCGCGCGCTCGCGCGATATCGATCCGTTTCTGGTTTCCGTTTAATATCATTCGCATATACGCGGCGTGAGCACGGGAAGCCCATGCAGACGCGTCAGTTATTCGATTTTATGTAGCCACGATGACGATGACAACGGCGATAGCGATGGTACTAGGAATGCGTTACGAGTCATATTACTACGCTCCTAGACTGAGCACTGAGCATTCATCAGCGGTTGTGTTACTTCGCGGTCGCTTTATAGATCTAACAAATTGCGCTAATACGAATGTCTCGTGCTCACTTCTGTCTCTTCTCTTTGTCGAGTCGTTTCGCGATACCACGTGCTCGTTTCTCAAAGAATTACCGTCGACAGATTACTAGAAACCCGTTAAAAGCGTTTTCATTGGCCAGTTAACCGCGTAGAAACTCACGAATTAACGAACGAAGCAACAATTCCATTAAGCGCCTAAATAAATTCGCACGTGCGATCTTTCTGTTGCAGCGCAACGATACACTGTGATTCACGAAAGTATTCGAACACTTAACACAGAATTCCTTTATGGGTATATTACGTACATTGTACGAAACGTGCTCAAATTTCCTTACCATTGCAACGGCACACGACTATCGTGATTATAATAGCGAAATTTGAAACCAACCCGAAATACGAAATTGCATATAAAAGTTACGAGATATTTATTGCGAACATACACTTGGTGAAACATTGGTATACAGCGTGAATAGTAGTCTGAAACATACAACGAGGGCTACAGATGGTCTCGCTAAATATCGTGGCGTATTATTTCGTAGCTGGCACGTTCTCCGCACTTGATGCCACTTGATCACTTTTTTCAGCGCGTATAATATAGCGTATAATTGAATTCGAATAGTTTGGTGATTTTTGCAAAGTTATTTTTATATCCGTTTCAAATTTGGCTGACATAAGCAATATAGCAACGACAGTCGTGTCTCGTTACAGTGCTAATGAGATTTCAAAATGTTTTCTGTAATTTGTATATGTATATGTGAAACACTTCACCTTTTGATTAATTTTTTAAATACGACGATGAAATTAATCCATATGGGCAAACACGCGTATCATGGAATTGTAAATTACCTAAAAATAATAATTAAGAAATAGTCGAAACAACAAAGCAATTTATTAAAAATGAATCCTACATGAATGGAACGCTGTTGCTCTATAGAAGCAGAATTTAAATTAAAACTCGAACACTTTACTACGTGTACGAGCATAAAAATGAATTGTTGAAAGAAGAAATAAGGAACGAGTAATAACCTAATTTGCGTTGCTGGACCAGGACAAAACAATTAGCACAGACGTTCGTTTGAAACAGTTGTGAAGCTTAAGCGAAGAATTAATTAAATAACAAGCAGCTTTCGTTGCGACCCAATAATTTTAGATTATATCTCAAACAACAAAGATGTTTTAAATCATCATCGTGTTCTCTGTGCATTACAAGAATTATCAAAACAGAAAAATTAATACCAAGCAAGATATTAAAAAAAAAACAACTATACTATTACGTATAACAAAAGAAAAATTCCTTTAAATATTCTAAATATAAATAAAAAGCACTCTGCTATCGATCGAAAGGCATTCGCCTCAAACGTTGCTGCTTAATGTCTATTTTTCTTATCCTCTCGAACGAATGATCCATTAGAGTCTCTCTGCGAAATCGCAATAAACTTTCCAAAGTCTTTGCTCATTCTGTCTCTTTCTCTCTAAATCTCACCACGAAATCTTCGATTATGAACCGACAACACTTTCGTGGGCCAGCAGCCAAGCCGCGTTCTCATTTCTCAAGTGTTGGACGTGCCGTCTCGATCGTGGCAGGAAAAGCTGCTAGAGCCTGTTACACCACCGTATCCTCTCAACATTCACCCTCTGCAGCTCTCACGTACACACATGTACAAGACACACGTGCTAGATACAAGGCAGGGTGTCAGCTCAAAAAGAAAAAGGATCACTCGAGCGTGTTGGATGTTATTGTCGTTGCCGGTATAAGTAGCAATACGAAAGAAACGGGAAAACACGTGGGGGAAAAGCGGGCAAACGAGCAGGAAGGATCATCGCTGGCACATGCAGCACGCGACGACGATACAATTTGGAGCTTTGCACCAGAGGCATGTGACAATATCACGACTACGTGGTACGTGCTCGGTGTGGAGGACACCGCACAACGCTTATATGCCTCCCTTGCGACCATCACGGAACGTGGTTCAACTCCCACACCGACAACCGTACACATCCGTAAATAGGGAACCTGTGGAAGAAGTCGATAGTGGAACAAGCAAAGAAGATGGTCCGAGGTTACAGATAGGCGCGTATTTTCTACGATCTTCCGCATTTGGATTTGTCGGATTTGTCAGATTTCTTAGGCGGTATCGTTCCAGATACTTACTTTAGTCTTTCTCTGCCAGATTACCGACGACGAGTCTCGAGTTTCATTGCTTCTCCTTATTTTCTGGCACAATATTTCGTATACTTTTCTTTTCTTTCCATTTTTTTCACTTGAAGTACGTATATGTATGTTATTTCATTTTTATTCGTTTCATAGCAGATTAATTTAACTTTCCATTTATAGCTGCTATACTCTTTTTCGAGTGATTTATTTCAAAAGTGCAGGCTTCGCCTTTGACGCGGAATTCTACTTATCTCTGAGAAAACAACGATAACGATAAAAAACTAATCTTAGATTACATAGAGCAAGCTTGCGAATCAATTTCACAAATAAACGTAATAGTAAAGTGCAAGTTAGCCGCTATATATCCATGGTATGTATGCGAGTTCGGTAGAAACGAATACACGTTTGAAAAATGATTCTATAGGTTTTTCCCTTCCCAGATTGCTTTCCTTACGTCAGTAATAGAAGTTTCTAGTGTCGAAACATACATATTGATAAGATAACGCGGTAAGTAAATACGATCTAAAAATCTTAAAGTATCATGAGTATAAAATAGAATTATTCTTGCTATAAAAAATTAAATGAATTATCAGAAAATGGTAGTCATTTTCTTTTATAAAGCGAACATTTCCGTCGATTTTTCTTAGCTAAGATCAATTAAAAATGAATGGGACATTGTATCCGGTGAAATCTCCAAATCTAATTGATTTTGCAAAAGCATACGTATACATACATATTTCATACATACATGCATTAAATACTGTTTTAACGTTAGCATCGTATTTCTCACAAATACGTTCCTTTAACGTAATTCCTTCATAACTCATTTCTGCATTTTCATGACACAGTAAATGGTACTTTGTCTTTCGTTTTATGCTCTTTTAAGCCTTTCCATAAAATTCCCAAGCAATTGGGGCAGCCACTTAATTAGACCAGTGATCTGCATGCTCTCAACCCGTCTTAATCAACTAAAATAGACCATAGTTTAAAGGATCAAAATGAAAAATTCTACTTTACGACGCTTAGCTCAAAACCTACGCTTAAACCATTAAAGACTAACGTTACGTTAGCGCAATATTTCACTTATAACTTTTTCGTTACACAATTTATTACCGGCTATTATTTCTTTAACATTGGTCTTATAAGAAAGGATTTCAAAGAGAATTCGAAGATGATAAAATATTATTTAAAGCGCGACTCTAGCTAATTAAAACAAAAATATTACACAATTATCCGAAAGGAACGTTGGAAATCTACAACAAACACAAATTTCTCAACTTGCAGAGTGGCAACGCTACTTCACGGACAAATAAAGATTCTTATCGATATGACTCCAGACTCGTCACGATGCGATAAACTCGACTTACGAAGACGCTGTTCGTGTTAACAAATATTTACGTAATTCACGAGACGGGACGGAACTATGGTTATACCAGCGCAATTTCGTCTGAACTACAACGAAAAGATAGAAATCCGAACTTGTCGACAAGTGGAAATTAATTTCGGTGTAGTTTCCCGATACAAGTAAAGCATTCGAATCTAGATAAGAGAACCCTCGCACGACCTTTAG
This sequence comes from Bombus pascuorum, assembly GCF_905332965.1. Classification (NCBI taxonomy): domain Eukaryota; kingdom Metazoa; phylum Arthropoda; class Insecta; order Hymenoptera; family Apidae; genus Bombus; species Bombus pascuorum. The sequence goes on along the minus strand of NC_083491.1, from coordinate 17,738,603 downwards.
GGTCCTTTAGTGACCCTTTTGTTAAGCGAATTCCTCCCCGGAGCCGTACATATCACTTAACCCTTGCATCTATCGAGCTCCCTACACGCGTTAAACGCCTCTTTGCAGAACTTATGCGCTCGATCCAAGCAACTCGCCACAGACCACCAACGCTGCCTAACACTTCCCATAATTAACTACTCGTTGCGGCTGTATCTTATTATTCTATGAGCAGCCGAGCTAGCGCAAGTTCCGAGCCCGGCTGCTATTAAGCATTAAGCAAGATTTACGTGACGACTTAATACAACGTCTTCGCGTAACCCGTAATCGAACGTGATCCAGTGTATCGTTGCTGGTGTGCGTTTGTTAGTGCGATTACTAGCCAATTTGCCTGACTTTTTATGTTAAATTCCTAACGCGATAGAATTTCAATTATTCGAATATTATGGCGCGAAAGTGAATTCGATACGCGCAAAACTGTCGTTAGTTCGCATGTTACAAAACGCATTAACTATGTCAAAAAATGGAAAAATATCGCATTCGTTTAGGGGTCTAATATGAGGGAGATTTATTTTTTGTTGTTGTGATTTTTGTTGAGACTTTGGCGCGACTGCTTTTAAATTATCTTCCCCTTTTTTTTTTTTTTGTTCTTTTTTGGTGCATTATGTAGACTGTTCAAGTTCGTGCTCTGCTTTCTACAAATGAAACAAATAATTTTGTGTTGTAAAAATTTGGAGAATGGTTATTGTTGAAGTGGTCACCACTTCTAAGAAAACTCTACATCTGGTCTTTTAACACGCAAAGTAAAATTACACTATACAAAGCCATATTAAAACCTATTTGGACCTATGGAATCCAACTATGGGGAACAGCGAGTAATTCCAACATAGAAATTCTTCAACGATTCCAATCGAAAACCTTAAGATCCCTAATAGATGCACCTTGGTACGTCACCAACGAAACGATACATCACGACCTCAAGATACTCACAGTCAAAGGAGAATTATCCAAATTTAGCAATAGACATAGCACAAGAGTTAACAACCGCCAAAACCCTCCAATTACTCAACTACTCGACACGTCGGAACAGATTCGCAAGCTAAAAAGACATTACACCTTAGACCTAAGCACTAGATTCAAATAGAATCAAACATACTATAAACACTTATTAACCATGTCATAGTACCACGCCAGATAAATTTACTTAAAATTCTCTAACGAGAATTGATTGTAAAATAAACGCAAATAAAAAAAAACCTGGTCTTTTAGTTCTCTCAAGCACTGAAGCCATCGACAGCGTATAGACAAAAGACTGGGACGAAGGCAGACCATAAACTGTAGACAGGCTACGATGGCTTCAGGGCTTTCAGTCATAGGGTAACACTGCTAGCGTGCGAATCTGGATCGGCTCAAATTATATCCCCACTTGTATTTACACTTCTATATTAAAATATATTTTCTACATTACAATCTATCTATGCATTCCTTTGTTCACCTCAACAGTTATAGTACGACTGCGAAAGTTCTTAGATAATTTTATTTCAATAGTATCGAAGAAAAGAGTATTTTAAGCGCGAAATAATAATTTTTTTATAACAAGCATCGCGTGCAAGAATATCACAGGAAATTTAATCTGTTAGTTAATTTACATATCTGATCATTTCAATTCATGGCTATGATAATTGTAGCGTAACAAAAATCTATTCCCAAATTATGTAACGGCTGAAAAACTGTTGCACGGAAAAACCGAATGATCTTAATTCTTTGCCGGTGCTGTACATAAAACACCTAACACCCACAACACGTTTCAAAAATTGGGAAATCCGAAAAATGCGACCGAAAAGAGGGCGAAAGTCTCGGATCGCGAGACGACTTAATTTCATCGTGCGCTACCGGCAGAATCCTTCCGCCCGCGAACAACTGAATTCCCTCAGAATTCTCCGAGTCCTTGGACCAGGAATTCCGCCCTTCGAATATCGCATTTTATGTTAGCCGGGTGCATATTTTAGAAGCATTTACTCCGCGAGGGCTGGATAAGAGAGATCTTGGTACAAAGGTGAGAACAGGCGCAAAGAGGGTCGAAAGAGAGACGGAGATTCGCTCGTGGAGAACGATGCCGGGACTATGTTCTTGCCCTCTCTCGTATCCAGGAATGTCGCCGAGTTATTTTAGGCTTCCGTTCCCTTCTCCGCGAACGCTATTCGCGCGAGCCACGTTTACGCGACGTAACGAAATAACGAAGAAGGGCACGCCGACGTATCGGGTCCCGCGCCTGCTCGCTGTGCCCTTCCGCCTGACAACCAAAGAAACACCCTTCTGAACTTTGCACCTCTTGCACGGTTCCTTCGCGACGAGTCGACGAATGATGTTTTGCAATGACGGAAGATGCCCATACTACTTGACGAGATAAACGGCGTCCGCTCTTGCCGTCGCGTCGGACTGTAACGTGTATCTGAACAATGCTAACCTATCATTTGCTGAAACTACATTGTCATGTTCACAATTGCAATGATTGAATTAAAACGATAAATTGACGTGAGTCGATTGATATGATTCAAAAAAGAGGAATTCTTGAACTTAAAGATTGAAATACAAGACTCTGAGTTAGTCACATTTTACGACTGTTCTCATCAAGGATTCGAGATTCCGAAGCATTTAAACGTTAAAAAACAAAATTACTTCTGTAAGGAAAATTTATATTATTTGGAAATTGAATCTTTTAACGTTACAACTTTTTGCTGGAATCAGCTTTATTACTCAAGTAAAAGAAGTATATATATTAATTAATAAGTAGCGTTAATATGGAATCTATTCGTTTATTTATTTGTACGACTTAAAGCATGAAAATAGTTGGAAAAAAGATCGCTTAATTAATTTAAGAAACACCGCTCCAATTTACAGAATCTACGTAACGCATCGTCGCAGCTGCTATTATTCACTTGGCTTTTTCTCAAGGAGGAGGCCACTCGCATCGTGTATTCCCGGAGGACAACCTTTCCATTAAGCGAAGTATCTTACTCTCTGCTTTTGCAAATAACACGATGATGGAAAAAAGTAGCGGGTGTAGACGGGAAGTGGCCCGTAACGAGCATTAAATTGCATTTTCATTGTTATCGCGACATTGCTCGCCGTAATTTAACTAGCACAGCACCATGAGTTTTGATTTTCTTATCTTGTTTATCGAATAAGCTCAACTACTCGAACCTCTTGTTTTTCGCATGCAATTACATCGTACAAGAAATAAAGCGGGTATAATCATATTTCTTCGTCTCTTTGCACGATCCATTACGCAATTTTGTCGTTCAAAAATCTACATTTTATATTACGTTACAGTAGCGCAGTGGAATTATTAAAGATGAAAATACAACCTTTCTCAAGTTACGTTACTGTTGGAATACAACGATATTACACGCATAGGGACAAATACTCTTACACAGACACCTACACAGATCATACTCATTACTGTATAGAGAGTGGGGTTCAAAATATATAAGGGATCATAGGTTACTACCTACGTCTAGTCTGAGAGTCAACAATCCATAAATTCTTTACCTGCATACTTTGTTAATTATACCAGATCACTCGCTTATACACATTTAGTTCTGTAGTTCTGTTTAATAAATATCACTGAATATTATTTTAACATAAACATTGTGTCTTCCACAGATTATTAATCTTAACTTTAAGATTAAATTCTAACAGTTACAATCATCGATATGATTTGTATATTCAATTTAATAAGTTTCAATAAAAACCCTCTCATATTTCAAGTATTCAAAACATATGATAAAAAAAATAAAATTCTATGTAGTATTTCGAGATCGCGATAAAATATTTTCGACTTTTCCTTTCTCGAATTCCTTTACTTTTACACTTTTGTAACTTTTAACTTTTCAGCTTGAGAATTCAACAAAGTACATTCTGTTAAATTGTCTCCATACTCGCCAAGTGTTCTACGAAGTTCGAAAATTTTGTAGGATTGGGCAAGTTTGAAAAATTCATTTTCATAAAAGGTCGTTTCAAATAAATTGTCGCTGTTCCATAAAGAACGAAATGACAGAAAAGTGATTTCGTGACTGTGTTACTCTCTTTACCCCACTTTTTCCCACCCAACCAATTAATTGTTTCCTATCGCGAGCATATAGATACGTCTCTTTGATGCAGTTTCGTTCTCTCTTACAAACTTGTTCCATTCCGAATTTTTCGTATCTTTTGTACCTAATTGTAACGTATAACTAGAAGATAACCGGTGTGTTTATAACGAATTATTCGACTCGCGTTAAAACTTTCAAATTGAATTTAAATTCAAGTGTATAAGAGATTCTTTCATCTTGCTGTAACGATTGAAAAATTAACACAACACACTCGTTCCTATACATTTGAGACATGGATATACATATGTGTATATCCGCTTATACTATATATATATATACTATACATGTATAGAGAAAAAAAAGTATCAAACTTACGTGTTTTCCTTTTGGTCGCCGTTGCTCGACTGCGACGACGGCGACGGCTGCTGCGCCTGTTGCTTCGAGTACGGATGATGATGATGATGCACGACGTTGTTGTTGTTGTTGTTGTTGTTGTGCATGTGCACTTTGTTTGCGTTGCTGTCGGTTGGCGAGCCCGGCGAGATCTTACCCGCCAGAGCATTCAAAGATTGAAGCATTTTCATAGGAATCCTCCTTGCGACCGGTTCTCGGTGCCTCCCTCCCTCAGCCTCGTTTATCCTTGAGGAAGACAGGATTACTCGACGTTTCCGGTTTGAAGGTATCAACCCTCAAACACTAACTACTACACACGTGCGAATCAACCAACGGATTATGGATATACAAACGGAACTTTCATCAAGAAAACACACTTTTCGTCTTTCTACTCTCCTTTTTCTTTATTCGAACAATTTCACCGAATCATCAATCGTACGGTCACGAATTATTTCTTTTTTTTCTTTTCTTTTTTTTTGAATATTAGACACAGAAAGCATACACTGTTCACGAGATACGGTTGCACTGATACAGACACCAATCTGTCTCTAGGGAAATCTGTTCAATGTTACTACTGTAGACTTTTGGCGTAACTTTGGCGACGTTTAACGTTCGATACGAAGCTGTCGAATAATCCCAGCTATCGACCACGCGGACCCTCGATTGGCTACACAAACAGAAATAAAAACAGAAGGTAGTTACATTATTCGAACGTTTTGCTTCGAAATGAGTGATCGGCGCATCGTAATCGCGCCACGTATATGTATTTTCAAAAGCATTGCTTCGTTTACACAGGATGAATATGAAACTCTCACAGGTTTATCGTTTCGAATTTAGAAATACGTAAAATTTAATGATGACATAATGATACAATTTAACGTTTATACAGATTTCTACGTTTACTCTACGGTTTCAAAATCACTTATGCCGTGGACAGAGTCATAGAGAATATTGTTAAGTCGGTACAAAAGTTTTATTCGTTTTGCCTTTCGTCACGTTCGAATTGGTGACCCAGATCTACGTTTGTTCAGATAATTGGAAAATTTCAATTGCAAAGGACCTAAATGATAGACAAGTCTCTGAGAATGTAAATAAACTTTCACAATAATACACACATTCATATTGATTGTGTGAAAATCGAACCATAAAGATAACTTTTGTTACTAATAAAGAACGTGTTATCGTTTTATCTAGACATTCGCTTCGTTAAAGGAGCAACTACCGAGGTCTTCGTAGATCTTAAAACGAAATTTGAAATGTTACGAGCATTTATCCGACATGTACCTACGTATCGAAAAAGTCACGTTACTTCGAAACCTAATAGTTCTTCGACACCAAGTAGGGCCACTGCACTGGCCTAACACTTTCATCGTTATAGACTAAATCGTTTCACCTACAATTATTTCCACGCATATATATTTCGTTGCTAGGCATTCACAGACGCGAATATCTCATTTTATTCCTAAGTAACTCGCAGCGAAGTGGTCATAAAGAAGGCCCATGGTTCTTCCAAAGGAGGATACCCTTTACGAAGATAAGGTAACAGCGTGAAACCACTCACGAATCTAGGAAGAACACGGAGAAAACGAATAAAATTGAAGTAACGCAGATAGTTGGAACGCGTACGTGGGACACCTTTTGCGCGAAACGACCTTGCAACGAGTCAATTAAAAGTTTAAGTTTAATTAGAAACTCGGCTCGTATACAGACCGCGCCACCACGAACCACCATAGAGTCACTGCTCGATCTCCCTTAACGTGCTCTTCGTTCGCTATTTTCTACATCTTACCAACATCGCGACTTTCGCTTCGCTGCTCCTCTGAGTTGCCTCTGTCTTGGTTTCCAGCTCTGTTGCTTTCAGACGCAGCTTTGTTCAATAGCACGGAATGTCTTCGAATGTAAAAACTTTCGACTAATTTGAAATGCGATAGGAAATATGATTTTCCGAGTAAAGAAATTAGAATAGATTTTCCAATTCTATGCTGTCAAAGCGATAATTTACAGTCGCAATTAACTTATAATTCAAAAGGACCAACAGCTTCCATTGAATCTTCCTCAAAATGAAATTTTCCATTTAAAAAATTCTAAGCTATCGCTCATACTTTGAAAGACACTCTATGTACGAGCTGCGCTTTCATCACCGTAAGTCACCGTAAGACGGACGTATTTACCGGAAGCAAAAGCGTTAAAAAATGGGACAGAGATGAGAAACTGCGATGTTCCCTGTTCGCTCGACGATCTGCAGCTTGTTCGGGGATTTTCGGGCGGCTCGAGTGTCCCTTTGTTTCGAACTTAGGTATCGTGCTCGAAGCTTCGCGTTCGAAGACGCTTGGGAAGCACCTAGGAAAGCTTCCGCCCGTTATTTACCGACAACACGATGAAACCGAACGAAACGACGCCCAAGCGTAATGAGCGTACTGGGAAGGAACGAAAAGCATCTGAACGAACGTCCAAGTCCGATTTCGCTTCACTTACGGTAAACTGTATTCCAAGAAACGTTTAAAACGCTTCGACCAGTTGTTTGTTATCCGCTTTTATATATGTGTAAACGTAAGTGAGTCGAGGACATTGAACATCATAATCTGGAGGAACGTCGGCACCACAGGGTAGCAAGACGAATCGAAAAGAAGCGACGAAGAAGAAAAATAATCGGAAGAAACGTGTTAAATTCTGAAGAGATTGACGCTTCTAGCGAAGGAAGTGGTTATAAATAACCTTAAAATAAAATAAAAGAAGATGGAAATGAAATCATGAAATACTATTTAAATTTTAACTAAATTCGATCAAATAAGATCTCCACCAGAATTGAAGTTCTGGTATTCGAAAGTCACGTGTATTAGAGCAATATCGTGTCGAGAGGAATTTTTCGAAAGCTGATCCAATCACAGTAAAAATACACGGTCCAAAATTTCCAAATATCTCCGCATTTCTATACAATTTCAAAAAAATCTAATAACCATGAATTCCCCATATTTTCTACCTTTCCGTTATATAGAAAACTTTAATTTAAAAAGTTGTACAAACATCCAAGGTATCTCTATAGAAGATAGTAAAGATAACGATTCCTATGAAACACACGAACGGAAATCAACTGAATGTGCAACGTTAAAACGTTTATTCTAGAATTTCTGGATACTCATAGTAAACAAAGATAAAAGAAGAGGAACAATTCCAGGTAAGATGTTCATCGTGTTCATGAACACGAAGAAAGTCCGACTGAAGATTGGGGAGTGAAGATAGAGGCACAATTACCGGAACTACCACCACTGTCAAGTGTCAAAGGGGTCACGAATAATTTAGTAGGCAAGCTGGGAGCTGCGAAGTTCTGGCAGGAGAAGAAGCGAGAAAGAGAGTGGCGAGTAGAAGAGTAGAGCGTTGCGGAGCAGAGCAGATGGAGCGGAGCGGTGATACGACGGTGAGAAGAGGGCGGGAGGGGAATAGTAACGCCCGCGGACTGAGAAAAGCGCACAGGAAAGAGAGCCTTGCTCTTTCGGGTTACCCTCCAACGCTTTTGTCCTTCGCGCCGCTCGCTTTCTTCCTTTCGCCCTTTCTTTCTTTCTTACCCTGTCTATCTCTCGTTGCGTAGGCTCGACCGTTTTACGACGACCAGCTCTTTCTAGCTACTCTATTCCCATCTCGACATCCCTTTACCACTGACCACTTCGCGCGTTAAAACGTCAAATTAAAATCTCGAGACGTTTTGAGGACAAGACGATTAGAGAACGAGTCGGGAGAAAGAACCGTTTCCGCGCGGCGCTGATTCTACTTCATCCGTATACAAGATTGCCGTAACTTGTGGATAATAATCCAAAGGTGTAATGTAACACGTAAAAACAATGACAAAGCTTCGTATGTCGCGTTTCGTTTCATTTACGAGGTTAATATTATACGTTATCTTCTAATTTCTTTTATTGCTTGTAGATATTGTATCAGTCCCTTTATACGTCATGTGCCGAAAATGTGTATCATCGATTTGCTAGAAAGATAACAGAATAAATAACATTGCCAGGAAATCTAATCGAAACAAAAAATTCAGAATGTAAAATTTATGCTAGTAAATTCGAGATACGTGGCTCTTCTAACAAACCGACGATATATCTTCGAACATCGAGCGTCCTATCGTGTGATTTTCCCATACACAGATCCCAACCTGATTCCTCTTGGTCTACTTCAAGGTTGTCGTCGTTCTCAAGCACCCTCCGCCACCTGGTCGAGGTCCTCTGGCGTTTCCGTGGCTGCGTCTAATTCAACTGGAGGTCGGTCAACCGGATACGATAGCAGCGATGATACTCGTACGTAGAAGAGACGCGAACTCACGATATCGGCGTGAATTAAAGCGAACGGCGCTCTTGTCGACTCCACCTGAGCACTACGACTGACGACAAGAGCCGAGCAGCCGGCCATCGTATCTTCGGATAAGCCTTATCGGTGCCCAAAGACCCCACCCTTCGCCCATGGGCCGCATCCCTCACAAGCGCACGGCCGCGTTTTCACGTTCGAGCGTTTCTAACGTTTCGAGCCGGCTCACGGTACGCTTGCCCGCGTGTAAACTCGCTTAAGCGCCCCTACGAGCATTTACGCTCGACTTTCTTTCGTACTTTCACCGCGACACAGCTGCTACCGCGACTTTACTACGCTTTAGTATCTCGCGGCTTTTCCTCTTTTCGTCTTCCACTTTCTTCCTCTTCTTTTCCTTTTTTCCTTTTCTCTTTCTTTCTTTCGTTCCTCCCTGCCCGGTGTTCACAAGTTACATAGGTTCATGTACGTTCGCCGATATACCGTGATATTAGTTACGGCGTTAAGCGAACTAATTGATCGACTAGATTATTCTTACGTGTCCTTCGATCGAGTCATGATGATTTTCTTGACGAGCAGAAAGCGTATCATGGAGATGGAAAGCTGCGTCGACCCTACGACGACGGAATGCCAAGTGTCATCTGCAACGAACGAGTGTTCTTAGTTTTCTGGGACGTCTTGAGGTATGGAGGGTTAGTCGTTCGTGTTCCATGCTAGCTTCTATGGTTGCAGCGGGAATTGGAGGGCAATCGATGCTCGGTACAAGCAGAAAACGGTGGTTTCCGGACGATGGTTCTGAGTGGGATTCGATTCGATTCGATTGGAAGGAAGCTATTGTAATTTGAAGGTTTGCGCATGATTTCGGTACTTGAAATTATGTATAAACGTTTGACAATGTTCAGAAAAGGACAACTATTTTAGAAACACATGTTTTCACGTCGACGTTAAATAAAATCAAGAAGAAAGCGTTTCGAAAATATCACTGCGACATCGTAGGAATCCTGTAACAGGGACAGGGAATTCAGCTCAAAACCGGATGCGCATGGAAGGTGAGGCGTGTTTGCGAGTAAACACTTTTTCACTAGCAACGCCAGACGACAAGGCAGAGCCACGGAATGGCTCTCCGAGATTAGATAACAGTTGGAACGTTTTGTACCGTCGACTTACTCAAGCGAGCAACATCCTCGAGACGCGACTAGGTCCACGGTTTCAGCAGATGAAACGGTATAAAAGATGTTCGACGTTTATGGCGTAAGCAAATGCTCAACGACGCGCACAATGGACATAAAGAAGCCAAGAGGTATTTAAAATTTAAATAAACGTGTTGACACATTCACGTCCACATAAATTGCGACTTTGTCGTTTACGAGTGAGAACAAAATAATTTCACGAGTTCGTTTTTCTTTTTCATTAAAAAAATCATGCTTTGCTTCGACAGAACAATAAAGATGTGTCTTAGTCTTTTAATAAAAAACTGTACTGTGTGATAGTTCCATGGGCGATTATATTACATCAGAGCAGAAGAAATGAAAAAATTTGTACTTCGCGGAAAAAGTATTTTTCGATCCATTGAGTATCAAAGTATTCGGCAAAACACGCGAGAAATAAGCATCAAATATAAAGCCTAACTCGATAATGGAGAAGAGCAAGTTTAGTTTCTCGTAGAAATAACAATGAAAACGTTGGTATCGTTATTGCATAGCTAAGCACCAGCAGTTGTTTGCCGGCGCGGAACAGCCGTTTGCAACTCAACAAAGAGGTATTGTTCAGTCAAGGGATTCATCTAGCTCGACTGCTACCTTCTATTTACACGGCCTAACTCAACATTATGTCACAAACTTCACGCAGTTCCTCACGACGTCGAATTTCCTCCTTCAAAATTGACTTACAGTTTTGACACGCGTTACCTACTTATAGTATATCGAATTAGTGCGCAAAGGCTACATCGATTTTCAGCTTCGTGTTGACGTAAGACGTAAACGATTTCAAATGTTTCATACTCCGCTGCTTACGATTTTAGTTTGCGACCTTTTTCGATCTTTACGAAATTAATTAAACACGACCGTACATTCAAGTTCTTATTTTAACCTTCGATTTAAGTACACGCTAAATTTGTTTCAGATCAACGACTGCTTGGATATAACATAGATCTACCTACATAAATTTGAACTTTGGGGATTAAAATCGATCGAGCCTCTGAACCTTCTAATTAATTATTCATTACGAAACAAATTTAACTTTGCGGTTAAAGTTAAGTTGAAGTAACAAAGAGCAGAGCGATGAATAATACTTTAGGAAAATAACTGGCAGAACGAATCACAAACTCAATGATTTACGAGCAGAAGATGGCTGCTTATCCAACGAACATATATTTCCATGACGATACAACAATTAATCATTAGCGTGCGTAAAACGAGATAGCAATAGTGACGTAAGTTTTTCAAGCTTGCTTTAACAACCTATGTTTAAGAAACGTTTAAACTCGGATCAATAAACGGCAAGCATCTTCGAGACAGAGTTTTGTCTAGCTCCCCAGCTATACGCTTGGACGAGAAGCGAAGTCGCAAGAGAATTTCGAACTGGCAAACTTTGCCAAATGTATGGAGGATCGAAGAAAGCATTTTTGATCAAACCTCCAGGTTGCGATGTATTTTTAACCTTTTGTGGCAATATTTCGCAGTTGTATTTTAAATTTATGACGTATATTGCTGGCAAAAGTTAGGGATCAATCGACGTTTAAGCAAAGGTAGGTGAATGTTTCTCTTTGCGTTCTGCGATAAATATATATTTATATATTTGATAATATGAACTTTAAAAAAGTATAGACAGATAGGAAAGAACGAATGATTGTAGAAATGCAAATAAACAATGTTATTTGGACGTTTCACGCTTTTACTTCTTAGCATTGTTGAATAATGAAATTCAAGCATGAGGTTTTCCAGATAAATGAATATACGGGCCGCAGTTGAAATGCTGTCATAAAATTTCTAGGTGTATTCTGCAGCTTAACATTAGCATAAAAGACTAGGTAAACAGAAATCCGCGCACTCCTTGTTCCCAGGATACGTGCACGTTTTAGTCTTACAAGAAGAGGACTCAGCAGCGGAGCTGCTATTTTAACCAGATTCTTTCCCTGGTGAATTTGGAGCAAAAACGTGTGCAACCTACATTCCAGCGTTTGTATAAATACGCGTTATCAACAGAGAAATTTGTCATTAATCTAATTTATTCAAATTAATTTATATATCATTAATTTGTTAATACTTATTAGCTGTGGTTTATCGTTAAGTAAATTAGAAACACCCAGGATAGACGAAATTGAAAATATTAATTCGGATACTGAATTATAAATTTCCGAATTAATCATTTAATTATGAAATATTTCTGCAAAAATGTTGAAGAACTAACCTAGAAATAATATCGGCCTAAAAAAAGTTTCGCCGTCGTGGTTAAAATTTCAAAGAAAATGATATTAAAAAATTCTGAGATCTTGGAAAAATAGCGCCGAAAAAATATAAGGAAGAACTCTATATTTACGTACACGAATGACTTTGTATGCATCATATCGGATGCTCGCAGTGTTGCACGGAAATGAAAAGTCACAAGAACGTCATTAGCATTGCAAATGGTCAAGGGCGCTATGGCAGCGTTACATTTTTTACACAGGCGCAATTGGAACGCGTATTAAATGTGGAACATTCGTTTTCTAGATTATCAGAATATGAAATCGCTTCTTAGAATTTGAGAAACCGATTCGAAACTCGCAATCGCAATGTCATCTGTGAAAATGAAATTACGGAAAATCGACGATGAAATAAAATCTGTCTACGTTGACGTTCGCTTTAATATTTCGATACTTCAGCATGAATCGGACAGCAAACGGCGAAAATGAACGATCGTAACGTATGTTTAAGTAAATAATGACACTGGCGACGTTCGAGTATCATTGGAAAGGTACAAAACGCGATCAGTCTGATGAGTGTAGCCGCGAAAGGTTTGTCGATACAATACTAATTACGAGATGAGCTATAATCGAAACGCCACACAACCATCTAGTCGGCGCAGCGTGGTTGAAAGACCCCCTTTAACGTGGCTGCAGGTGCGCCGCGTCATTCATCGGCTCGATATACGCAGCCGTTATTAGCAAAATTGCGTGAGCTAATTGGCTAATTAGTGATTAGGAACGTTAGCGCTGCCAACTCGTTCTGATGTGTTGATGAATTACTGTTTTCGGTCTGCTACAGGCGTACAATTATGCCAGGCCAAGCCAAAATCTCTTTTCTCCCTTATCAGTGACCACCGTAAGCGGCAAGATACGTTTTCATTGATGCGAGTCATTCGATACCTATTAACGAGATTTTGGTTACCGTGGTTGATTAATGATGCGATCGGAAAGGTACCTACAGGTACAAGTGCGACCGATCATTTATCCTATAACATAAAGAAATTGATAATTTAGAAGCTATAGTACACTCGATGTCATATCACACGAGTTACCCTTTTAAACATCTTCGGAACAATAACTACTCCGAAGGTCCTTAAAACAAGCAAGCAAACCAACAACGTATTTAACAAAGAGCACGAAATATATATTTCGCGAACCTCGAGTAAAAAATAAAAACAGCGAAGGAAAGGGGGCAAACGAATATTGGAAAATAATTCTCAAAATAATTCGAATAATTCTCGTCTCATTAGCGGCAGGATTCGTAAGTGATTACAAATCCAAATAAACGTGGCGTACGCGATCATGCAAACGCACGTTCCATTGCGGGGCTTTGCTAATGTATTACTACATTATTCGGTTGATACCAGGCCGATCATTGGAACGACCATCGCCAGAGGGTATAAAGCTTGAACACATTCCATGATATCGTGGCGGAAAATGCTGGAAAAACGAGTGGGCTGTGTTGGCTGCTGGCTAATTCCGTGACAATTCGATATATTTTTACCGGATAAACGCCGGTGCTTACATCGAAAAACGATTGGTAACGAACGACGAGTCCGCTATCCAGCCAACACTAATTAATTACTGATTAACGTTGAAAACCGGGCCCGTACTGCCTGGGATATTGATGGATTGCTATTTCCGGGCTATTTCGCCCGTGCATTATATCCGCATCGCGTTTCCAACGGGCAATGCTGCTCGATTAACATCCACCGAAAATCTGAAAACCGCTTCGGCCTAAATTACATCTGCGCGTTAGTGAGCTAAGAAGTGGATTTAATATCCTCTGTACCCTTTCTATAATCTACGTGTTTATTTTTTTAAATATATAAAAGTCTAAAAAGAATTAAATTCGATATCACACGCATACTGTGAAAGTACGTGTCAATTCGGATCTAATTTTAACAAGGATATGCGTTTCTTAGGTATAGGATACGCGTTTCTTCACATCGCAATTTCCAACCATCGATTTGTATCTTTTTGAGTTAAAAGTTTTTAACAAAAACGTTAGAAACATAAGCAATTTTATTTCAAAAGAATCTAAAATAAATTCAATAAATTCCTCCTTTGAAAATACTTTACGATATTACAATGCAAAGTAGATCTATACCAGCGTTCCATTTTAAATCAAGGTTTATTTAGATGGCATATGTTCTCGGTATTTTTATGACAGACTAATTATAGTTGGGCTTTCATGCAGTAACAAGAAGTAATAGCTGGAACTGTGGACCGAATGCATTGAAAATTCAGTGACAAAGGAGACGCCAAAGCTCTCGCATAGTAAAAGTCTAAAATAACAATGAGGCCAGGGAAAACGTTTACGAGAACAATAAATCTTCTTCCTTCGTTACGACTGCTATGTCACGTAGTATTCGAACTTGCGCTATTTTTATTAACAATACGATGATTGGACGCTTTTTTATCTGATCAAATATATATCACGATGGCATTATGTAAAAGAGCCAATATTGTAAAAATCATAATTACGTGGAAAAGTAGATACTTCGATATCGTGGAAACTACGTGGAAGAAAAGATCGAAACGGAAAGATATCAAGCCAATCTTAAGGAATCAAGCGAAACCTGTTGTCACGTAATACCTAGAGTCCTTGATTAAATATAATTCATTTAATCGTTATTCGCAACGTACACTCGATTAATGTTAAACGTGGTCAATATTCTGATATGCTAGCACAAATTTCATGCTTCCATGCTTGCGATATAAACTTGATGTAGGTAAACGAAAATGAAAAAGATGAAAACAACTATTGCATTCGATAAAAATATCGCAAATCCGTTACGCATAATACGAAATACAAACAAGGCGGTAAAACCAGAGATAGGGGAAATTATACTTAAAAGTCAATGAGAAAATTTGTGCAATGCCTTATTAGAATTCATCGACGAATGTTTATCAGGTGAGAGACTAAAAATTTCTGTAATATTTTCATAAATATTTTCAACGTGATATTTGCTTTAAATCGCATTAATTATTTATATTAACACAGCACATATACACAGGTACACGATGTATTAAAAGATGAGAAGGAATAAAAAACTTGTCGAACGATTGATAATATATTAATCAATGTACTAAGAGGGCTAGGAGTTTGAAGAGAGGGTAACCGAAGCGAAATGGTCTGATCTTAGAAAGAAAGCCGAACCACCTTGTTCGTTCATGAAATCAAGGAAAAAGCGGCGAATAAACAGCGAGTGCTGTTCCTTAGAGGATTGGACGGATTTATCTCGCAGGACAGCGAGCAGCCGTGACATGGGCAAGCAGACCTTATGCAGCCTCTCTCACGGAAGGTCTCCAATCATGAGATTGCTCAATTGTACCTTCGTTTTTATCCTGTTTCGTATCCGAACCTGCCCTCCCCCCTCTGTCGCTTGCACCTCGCAATCCGACTTTTCCATTACCCAGTCTAGAGGAAAAAAAATTACCGATGAGATTAAAAAACGTGACTATGCGTTTCTAACGATCACGATTAACAGGGAATGAAACATCTCGGATTAAGATTCTGAGGAATATCTAGTTTGAATTTTCAATCGGCGAAATATCGCGACTAGAGTTACTTGCCAATGATTAATTGATTACAGCACATTGCAAAATGATGCGACGTATTTGAAAAGTCCAAAGTAGTAAACGATATATATATATTTAACCCAAAGCATTATCTGCGAAATCAATTTGAAAGTCTTCGATCTTAAGATTTTAAATCACCAATATCTTCGTAACACTCTTTTTATCAAATTTCAACGAGTGATTTAATTAACGAAAATAACGAATATTGATTAATCTTGATACGTCAGGTATTAGAAAATTAATTTCTTTCAAGGCTCTATTTATCCAACCGTTCTTTTGCTACTCTAGCCAGTAATTTTCTGCTTAATGTGCTGGACATCCTTTTCTACTAATAAGCTTGCTCATTATCTAATCGAATAAAGCAAATCGCTATTAAAATGTTTTATTAAATCCAATATATTCAGAAATATATTTCAAGCAAACACAGTGAAGCGATTGTTAATCACGCGTACTAAATCGGCCGCTAGCAAACAACTTTTTCTGTCTTTCTTAACGCTCTTTAAGGCCGCAGGTCTCCAGCTAACCTCTTTAACGCCCAATATCGAGCGAACCAAGTGCTCAATGACACGACAAAGTCACTTAGCCCGATAATGAGGTAGAGTTGGTTTATTTTTATTCAAGTTTCGGTTTGCCTCGTTGTGGAAGGAAAACATAAATACAATTGCGTCTATTTTCGAAAGACGGGTAAGGAATCAGCCGTGTAATTTTGCCTTTTTTAACGAAGACTTATAGATACTTCTTACCTCTCATAAGACTGAATCTATTTTAAAGTGCGAACAAATTTTTTGCTCGTCGATTGTTAATAATAGAATACATTTTAGCTGATCTTTTTGTAAAGGAGAAATAATATTTAAGACCAGTTTTTCAGAAACAGATACATTTATCAAACATTTAGTAACAATAAGATATACAAGAAACACACGCTTTACAGTAGAGATTGATTGTGTTCTGTATCGGGTGCACTTTACAGAAAGGAAGGCCAAAGGAAAAGCTTCATTGATCAAAATCACAGCCTGGCAATGGTGTTTACACAAAAAGCAGTGTAACACACGTGAACAGCAACAGTTGCATATACATCGATTTTATCGCTGACAAGGGGAAACATTCATTGCTCACATGAGCAACGCTACTAGTTATCCATCGAGTTTCTTATATATCTAGCCGCTATACATAAAGCAACTCATTTGTTGTTGCTCGAATTATTCAAACAGAAAACCACCTCGTAACTCGCAACCGTATTACGTGGAATTAATTTAATGCCTTCATATTTGCGATTAACTCTCCCTACTTTAATTGTCCTTGCTAACATTTTTCATTATTTGTATAATGATATAATTTAGTCGTTTAATAAATAATAATTTCTAAAAATTGCTAGAAACTTTTAACTTCTAATACGTATATTTAAAAGACATTGATCGTTAAAGTTGGTCTTTTCTTGTGTAAATATATGTATATTGGAAACGAATCGATGAAATTTTTAACAATTCAATCCAATAGATAGAAACTCATTGTTCCGGCTTTTCGTTCAAAGCCAATTTTCGAAAGTCGAATCCCAGTTTGCGAACAAAAAGGATCACAAAAGTTCCTCTTTCTTATTACGGGAGATTGCTCTACAATTCTCCTACGGACTAGGAAACTTCCGCGAATTCGACATAAATGAAACCCTATTCAGTTTGAAATTTTGAATCAGTGCTATACATACGCGCGATGAACGCGAATGATAACAAAATATCGATATAATCAATCGTTAAAGATTAACTCGTGAAACATTCCACTGATTAAAAAAAGATACAATGCATAACAAGAACGAAGATTTCCATCGTTTTGCTAAAGGAACAATAGGAAAAATGTTGAGTTGCAAGTTCGTCAAGTGACTTTCATAACGAAGCAAATCCTCATATTGGTAAAACATCATCGTATTCCAAAGTACATATACACATTGAACGAAAATATGTACCATCGTGAATCCCAGCACGGTTATAGATCTGCTCCCTACACTGGAAGTTTCCATTGAAAATGACTGATACATTGAAGGAACGAGGAGGAGACATTTGAAGAAGTATTCTGCCGTGGCGGTCGAGCTGCTCAAAAATTGTCTCGGTACATCCCGAGCACGTCCCGCGTTAGACACATTTGCTGGTCGAATTTGAAAAGTTTCAAACAAATCCAATAACAGACGGGACATTGCAGGAGGACGCCTATACGACATCGGGAAAATGGGAGAAGGGCAACGACGTCTCTGCATTGTGAATTCGCCTTGGCTGCCGTATATAGTCACGCTCCTACAAACCTACAGGGAAGACTATGAGTGCTACGTGATCGCTTGCACTGCCACATCCGCATGTAAGATAAGTTTGCATGTGTTCCTGGATAGTGTGTACGTATGTACCAGAAACGAGTATTTCGCGATACATCTCAGACCCAAACACGACGCGCCTGCATACTTTTCAATGTTCCAACCAGCCAGTCTCCGTAGTGTATCGCTCTTCTCTCTCTTCGGTCTTGCCTATTCTCTAGATATCCAGCGTGTTCTACACAGCTAGCAGATGTAAATACTCGCGCGCGTTCCGGCTGTCGTGCACCGCAAACTTGTCGCGATCGTGTTCGACAAGACTCTACAGTGATGGCGGAAAACTGGCTATGGAAAGGAAGAAATTGCAATTTACCAACGACGCGACGCGAATTTTCGTTGAATTATGATATACATAGAGTTTCGTTGAGATTGTAGAAAGGAGAAGTACATTACGGCGTAGGAACATTACGGTGAATTTTAAAATTTTATCGTCGAGATAAAATAATTCGTAATTTTCGAAAATGTACAAGTATCGAAAAATCAAATCTAATCTTAAGTTAAGACTTGAATGAACAATAAAATAATTTATTATCTCAATATTTTAACAGCTGTAGATGATATAGATTAAAAGTTGCAAGTTGGAAAAGCAATCGATTCTTTGGCAACGATTAAGTTTCCGTTGGCATCGATTCAGGAATTTGATCATCCGTGATATGTTTGACGAATATACTAGGAGACTCTTATAATACAATGTGAGTCAATAAAAATTATCACTTGAAATAACTCATTATGTATTGACTTTATCAAAACATGTTTCAAGTGAAATTTATTGTATTCAAGAGGACTGACCAGATGAATATATTTTGATTTTTTTATCAACTACATTTTCTGAAACGTCAATGTGATCTTAGGTTTTTTAAATGACACCGCATATTTTTCGACTACTCTGTCGTAACTACTAAAAAGACGAATTCAACGACCTACGATGTAACTTTCAGTTGCCCTTGAATTTCATAACGAAACGAAAATTTATAGAGTAGAGGATATTTAATTGCGTCGTGCATCCAACAAGCTGTCAAGCAGCATTAAACAAAACGAAACTTTTTAGAAAAATAAAATTTTCAATCTATACTCACTTACTTCGACTATACATGGCTATGTATGAAAATCCAGGTAAATATTCCGAAAGCAACAATCACGCGACACACGTGGTAATGGTGGTCTATGTTCTCTTTGAACTGGTGGAAGAACCCGGAGAAATGCCGAGCCTTCACGCACGACTGAGAAATTCAGATTTGCGAGCCACTAGATGGACACGTTCAGACGCACGTTTGCTGGCTGCAGTGACCGAATCACTCGTATCTGCGTATACGCGTCACAGCGTCGACACAATGGAGAGATTACAAGTCCACCCTGTCTGCTACATCAAGCACGAAGATGGTGGATTCACTGCGTGAACTATTGGGACACGCTGAAAAACCAGCATGTTGATTTCCACTTTTATAATTCCCTGTTGCTTTCTGTCTCCCGGGTAGGGACTTTTGGGAGTCACACTGTTACCTTCCCAAAGGCAATTTTATCTTCTGAATTCAGAGCGATTGCTTTATCGTGGAATTCCGCTGGAATCTAGTTTTCAAAATGGTAACGAAGCCAACGACATCGACTGCGTTAGAGGAATGATTTTCATGATTGTTATTTTCATTCGTACGTTCGTCAAAATATGAATATTATATCTATGAATTTTCGAATCGATTGCTCCCATTGATCAAGGAATATGGAAATGTATTTTAATTTCAATCTCTATGTATGAAAGACCTTTTACGTTAAAAACTAATAACGAATCGAACATACAGATTTTTTTATGATGATCATTGTTACGCCATGAAGCTTACTATAGCCCGTGTTCCTAACCGTCTCCCTTGGTACTACAGTGTCGCAGACAGATCGTCTTACATGACCGACGAGATATAAACAATGTATCGACGAGCGCGTAGTTGTTACCAAGCAGCGAGTTCCAGAAACGTCGATTTTGGTCCGTTATTTTATCCACACAAAGAAGGTGGCATACGTGATCATAGGCGCGAACGATGGCGTGACGCGAGCATAGTGGGGGTCGTTTCCCAGAGAACACAAAGAAACGATCGAAGGGCAATCAGTCTCATTTGAAGATTCAAACGACATACATCGAGAGGTCTGACAAATAAAATTAAAGTCGCTTAGTCTAACGAATTCATCGAGAGATATCACAAAGTCGGGTCGAATTTCTGTAACACGTTAACTGTATTCATCGCTAAATAATTTGTGACATTTTTATTATTATATTCATTATTGTTAAATATACAAGCTGTGTATGTATGTATGTATGTATGTATGTATATACAAGCTAACCTGTTAATACAGTGTTAAATTCATTGAACTACCTCTGTTATCTTAACCGAAACAGGGGAACGACTAATTCGCGGCGTCGATTATTCGAATCGTAACGAGAATTTACGCCTCTCGTTGACGCGTTTTCCTCGCGATCGCGTCTCTGCGCAAACGATCGTAACAATCATATCGTAGTGCAGATACTCATATCGGGTTACCGCGTACGAAGCAATAGAAATGATTGCAAGATACGAAAGAATGCACTGTGTGATTGATGTGTGTGTACAGCATTGGGTTGATGCGAAAGTAATTTCAATTTCTTCACCGTGCTAGAATAAACAATTTCAAGTATCTGTGTGTGAGTGATGTGTGTGAGAGTGTAGTCAATGTTTATGATACCTGATCGTAAATTGAGGTTGTCATCGACGTTTACGCATGAAGAACGTTACGAAATAAATGCAAAGTTGCGGCTATCGCGGATTGAAATGGCGTCTCGATATACCTGTCGCGCAGGTAAGCAGGTACGTTTAGAACATGGTTTTTGCGTTGCGATCCTTAAGTAAAAGAAGGACGACGGTGGAACGTGGATGAAACCTTTTTTGATAAGAGTGCTCTTGAGATGTTCTTGAGAAAAAGTTTTAACGAGACAGCCAAAGATTTTTCACCGAACGAAAGAGCAAGCGAAAGAACCAGACAGAACTGTCCTTCCCTTAGAGTCAGAGGCACCTACTAATGCTGTCCTTTCGAAAGAATTCTGCCTTCAAACGTCGTGTTTCCTACTTTTACAATGATTTTTTAACTTTTCTGTCGCTTCGTGATTTATTCTTCTCTCTACAGCGCTGGATAAACCCCCGTATTTATTTAACCACATAGTATGCGCCCTTTTTAATGATTAATAATGAATAAAGAATTCAATTTCCGAGTGATCTTGAATCAACGAAAAAGACGTTATTTCGTTGATTGCGTAGAATGCGTCTCTTGCCTTATCAAAGTACGTATCTATTCATGCATATCTAGAAATGCTTTGTTTGGTAACTCAGTTTTTTCGTCACAGGGAATAAAAAGCGAAAATTGGTCGAAACAATCGATATAATTCTCGTAACATGGCTTGCTAGATTTCTAATTAATTTTTAGCTTTCGGACAATCGAAAATCCGATGCATCATTGAGACAGGCATATACCAACATATTCAGTCAGATAAAACATACAGTTTTGGTTTTTTAATTCAAACTAAATTAACCCTTTTTATCGAGGCAACCTTTCAATCAATGCTTAAACACTCTGAACACGTTCAGAGAATACAAACAATGAAACAGTACTCCGCAACGCAACAATATAAACAATTCAATTTTTCATCTATCTCAAATTGCTATTTTGCCATTCGCTGGTCTCTCATTTCGCACTGCACGCTCCCATGTATGGTACAGAAACTGACCGTAAGGGAATAGAAATTTGCAATTTTCTCGTTGGAGTGCTTTAAAGCTCGATTAGCTCAAAGGAACAAAATCCAGAATTTGTAGAACGTGACTCGAGTAACTCAATTCCCCCGACTGATTTCGCGTTCGATGGGCGAGGAAAAACATTTTTGTCGCGCGACCTCGATATAGAACAGGTGTGCCAATGAAACGTTCGATGCGCATCGTCCGTGACTGGCGTCACACGGTAAAATTATTTGACGCGTTTTACTCGCGGTTCGTTCTATCGCACAGACAGCCGCCGGTTCGATGGACGAGACGCGTGCAAAGTGATTACGGAAACGACAAGTGATAACAATGAATTCACGTTCAAGTACTCTTACTACGGGGCTGAGAATGGAGAGCAAAAATAATGGATGTTGCTCGCACAAACTCTTCGCGAGTGTCATGATACGCTCACTTTGGGCTACTTAAAAGAAAGACGTTATCGGGAGTTAGAACTGACATGAAACTTCTTCGTTAAGATTATTATATTAGATCGAATTTCTTTTTTTTTCTTTTTTTTGGGGGGGGGGGATTTTAGAACAATAATGGCACTATATGAAATTGGAATTTGTATATCTAATAATTTGTAACCTAGTGGAGTGAAACAACACATTTCGTTTTATTGTTGGAACAGCTATCGTAGAACGATAAAGTTGTTAAAAATTAAAATTGCAAGTGTATTAGTTGAGCAAGATGTAATGAAAAAGTTTGTGACCCATAAGGTTTTGCGGCTTCACGTCATAAACGTTTTGTTGATTGAACCACGGATTTCTGAAAACGATTTGAATTCCGGGACGTTTAAAGTTTTCCAGGTGAAAAAAAAGCTCATACATTGTGCACTTTGACAAACGCGAAATTCAATCAGTGTCCGATTGTGCGCAACGTGAAACGAAACTTTCTCTCTCTCTCTCTTTTTTATTCTATCGAACAAAATAGGTATTCCAGTTTTACCAAGAGTGTCAAAATATGAATTTTCTTCTAGTCGCTAAAAGTGTATAGGTTGTGGTTGAATTGAATGGGAAACAAATATTATAATTAATATAGTTTGGTAATTGCCTATTTTTAAATTCCACCGAGTTCTTTCATCTAGTTGTGTGTTATCGTTAAAAAGTTTCTCAAAAAGGAAAACACGAAATGTACAATATTTATAAATTGACAACAAAATTGAAAATTCAACTTGTGCGATTACGACAGTAAAAGGAACATGCTGGCATTTTATATTATTTTGATAAAGGAATCACTTAATAGTAACAACAGTTCACAACACATTTTAGGGATACATCAAAACAATGTCTTAAATCACGAAAACAATCAACCACATTTCACTGCCATGTTCAAGCCGGTAGCGATGTGAAGTTAGACGTAGGGACTTTGTCGTTAGTAAAGATGGCGTAAACTTCTACTTGTGAATCACTGGTGAATCGATCACGTTCGTTCTCAATCACGATGATTTTCTATTTATATTTCTTTTAAACCTACCAATTAGGAAAACTGATTTGGAAGTATGACTGCAACAAAATATTCATGAAAGGAGAGATACTTGAACGTTAAATAGAAACTAATAGAAATAAATAAATTAAAATAAATTCTAAACACAATCTCTTTTCTTTCTATGTTTCGTTTTAATCATTGAGCAGTCTCTTAATCTCTGCAAAAAGGCAATTGTGAAATTTGCATTAAACTGTAAAAGTAGAGCACAAGGATAGAGATGACAGGAGGAAATTACATTTCCATCATTTACGATGTGATAAAGCATCGTTTCAGGCAAGTGTCGTGTGTTCAGTTTGTTAAAAGATACAAAAGAATATTATAGTTATGGTATCGAATAACAATAAAAAAATTAATTACCGAAAAATGTACTATATCCTAGTAATTTTACATTGCAAAATATTAACGGAACAGCATTAAGGAGCATCGAATAAAATAGTACTGCTTTTCTACAGAAGAACTCAGAATTATATTTTTCACAGAGTTCTTCGAATAATCTTGTGTCAATTGTCAATTGCGCTGGGAAAATTTTCACATACATCGATACAGTTACCTCCTCAGCAACGCTTACTAAATTTTTCCGTGGAATTTGTTCTCGTTCGGAAGTACCGAATATAACATCAACGATAATTGATCTATTTATTCGTTGGTAGCATACTTAGTTGGAAGTCGCTTATTAATTCGACGAAGCAATTGAGAATCGCTCGAAGGTCTCGTTTCTGTTAAGCGCGCCGGTTGAATCCTTCAAGATGTTGAATTATTAATTGTCTCGAGATACAACGTACACGGGAAAGGCAGCAGGCGATACCCGTGTGCAACAGCAAGAGCCGTGAAGAGAGGGGCCATAGCGCGTGCCGTAGCGGCGCATTACCTTGATTGCAATGGCAGGAAACGCTAATTCACTAATGCGTCGCTTCCATACTCGTATACTACCACTTTGCTTTCGTACGCCGCGAGTGTGGCTCGGTTATTGAGGATAGTTTAGGATTATACGCTAACGATTCCGCGTTGCGGTCGTTCTGTGTATATATCTTCGATCACGTTGTCCTGCTTGGCCGGACGTCCGGCTATTTAGAGAATTAATTTTTTACGATTACTTGTTTTTAGATTTGTTACTAGACTACCTCGTGAACATATTGGTTTTATATGGATTAAAATAAACGAGTGAGAAATTAAAAGATGATGCATGAATGTGAAGTCGAATTGACTTGGTAATTAAGTACTTGGTAACGTAGGGTCTCTGTCACAGATTGAAACCATCGAGGTGAATATGAGTTTCACGAGAAATTATTTTCTCAGGAAAGTTGGAAATTACATTTTAGTTGCACTTTATTAAATTCACAGAGTTAGTGTACTATACATTTCGAAACACTATACTACGCTATATAGATAGAGAGGTACTGTATATAAATTCGATAATAAGTAAAGTAGCAATTAAAAAAGATAATTGATCGATGGAATTATGTGGATCAACTGCGTAGAAATGTTAATTCAATCGTTAATACGTCGCTCCTATAATACCACTTTAGATCTTCATATTATGGTTCTACCTATTGAGAATAGTTTAGGATTATACACTAACGATTCTACGTTGCGGTTGTTCTGTGCTCGTCATGTCCTACATGGACCAGTTTCCTAAAGGATTAATTAATCTTCCTCATTTCTAGATGCCCTACTAATGTCACTGTAATAATGCATTGGGATTTAATAAATGGATATGGACTAGGTCTTATAGTTAATAGAGTAATTAAGGCGTAACAGATCCTGTATCATATATCTATGACTATTAATAAGCATAAACACAACATACTCGTTTAAGTAAATACGTTAAATTTAAATGATTAAACGAAGTGTAAATTGCAAATATCAGAAACAGAACGGATTACATTATCAAATTAAATTATACACGCATTACTTTAATTGTACTTTACTGTTCCAATTCAGAACTGAAAATAATTCAATTAATGATTTAGTATTCCAATAGTAACCGATATTAAAGTCATAAATAAACGAACCTTAGAGAAATGGTTCCTACCACCTATTCCTATACCATCCTCGCATAATAGCGCCCGAAAATTGCACATTCTACTATACAGGCAAAGTATAATTGGTTGCGCAACCACGTAAGTTAACTCCATTACTGAATCCGCTAATAGACAAATCGTGTTCCCATTTCTTTCTCTCTTTCTCGCTATCTATTCGTTCCATTATTTGCCTAAACAATCATAAAACAAAAACGACTTAAATGTTCGTTACGAAAAGGATATATTTAAATCGATCGTAGCTTTTCGATACACGCGGTATACTGATTCTTTGAATAAAAATAAAAGAAGAAACGGCTTAAGAAAGCGCACGTAATTAATTACCAAAATTTGCTAAGAGTCGAAGGTTGGCCAAATTGTCCAAATTTACAGTGTAATGGGTCAATGGGAAAGGCTCAAGAATATTACTAACAAGTTTTTCAAGTATAATTAATCTTAATACTTCGTTATCAAAACATCATTACATTGCATTGCATCGAGCCTTAAACCAATTAGAAGCATTTGAAAATCGTTGAACGATGTTTAAATAAACGATAACTCAAAGAAGTTGCTTTTTATTATTATTAATTCTCTAGCTAGGGAATACAAAGAAAACTATTTCATTATTTTCATGGAACAACGCAAAGGTTAATATTTGCTTCTGCGTTGACATGGTATTTTACGACGTTGAATCTTTAACCTTTATTTATGCCTCGCGTCGCGAAACCAACGTGCGAAACAGGTTGGCTCGCCAACCATGCCTTCCCCGGATCTATATTACCGAGATGATCTTCGCCGCAAAATTATTCCACCGAGTCCAGTCAGGTGCACAACGGTGATTACGTATCTCAGGCACGATGCTCGACCAATACCCATGCAATGCTGTAAGCGTGTTCTGTGCAACATAGTAAACACACAAACACACATATACGAGTACGCAGCTGCTTGTTAGGTTAATTTTATCATTCTACTTGTTGGATTTACATGTGCCGATTATTTTGATAATTACTGTAATTTTACAATGTAATAATTAAAAGTAATCGTTTGGTTACATGCGATGATTTAACAAACATTCCGAACACGTATAAAATTAGATTTCTCTTCTGCGTTATTGCTTAATTTATCGTACTTTAATTAGTAATAAAGCACTTTCGGTGCAACTTTTTTTCAACGGTTCATACGTTAAAGAATCAGAAAGTTATTGTTATTCTCACGTTGTTCTTACACAGATAGCAACAATTAAAACATATGGAAAACAGAAATAGAGGTAAAAATCGTATGTTACTCGCCTACCACAGAGCGAATTCGCAATCTCTATTTTAATAATTCCATGGGAAATAGCCAGAGGCACCAGACATCAATCTCGAGATAAAGAGCACGGGGATGACAACTTTCGTAGGTGAGTGGATAAGTTAATCAAGGTTATCCCGGTAACACGATCCCATAACGAGTCTAACGTGGTGCCAACGAATTTGTACCGCGAAATGTCCAGGGATAAGTTATTCGGATACGTAAACTCTCTGAGTGAAATACACGCGTGCCCTCTTTCGCCTCGTAACAACTGTTCAGATGGAACATAAATACTGGAATATTTTAATTGATTGTCGGACAATGCATGCAAATCTGTCGGAAACGCTACTGGGAATAGGTATTACGTTAATACGAAATATACGAACGGCCCGACGACGTTAAACCGATTTCCATAAATCGACCGATCGTGTCACAAACTAATTCGTTGGTTGACCACTTTATCGCCGCGCATCGTATGGCGGCAACGAGACGGAAAAATTTGCTTCATTATCGTGTCCGTATTCTGGACCCGTTCAACCGTGGCCCAATGCGTTTCCGCGAGATATCATTTTTAATAAATCTGGATAAAATACTTTGACTTGTTCCGACCAATTAAGCGAAAGTTGGCTAATTCACTGTGAACATATTTTATCAACGTGTAGGGAATAATAATTTGGCAGTTTGAAGTGTGAAATTGATTAGATTTGTTCATGGTATCGAATACATTATAAGCTTAATGAACTTACGAACTTAAGTTGCACGAGCAGCCAGCACGTTAGAATGTTTACAGCGGAAGTTTGCAAGTTCTAAAATATAGGACAATGGTGAACGCGGTAATCCAAACACGCCAACATGTACAACGATCCATGAAGTTAGTTTGATGAAGTTCGTCAGATCGCTGACATCATCGACGCGCCACACTGTCTTGTTATCATTACAACTTTAGTCCAGAAACGACACTGCTACTTTTCTCAAGTGTTTCTAACACCGTGGAATAATGATAGACACGAAATGACTTTTAAATACTAAATATTCTAATCGCTATACATATGTATTGAAGGATAGAATATATATATGCAATTAGTGATAATCTTCTGTAATTTGAATAGTGTTAAGAACAGGGAAAATATATCGATCGATTTCGCAGAAATCGACTCAAGTTTCTAAGACGACCCCGTCTTACTTCAATAACGAAGCAAGTTTCGGCGTCGACAGTGCTGCGTTTTCACGCTTCAGCCTCTCTAATAGATATATGCATAACGGTGAGACCGCAAATGCTTCAATTATGAAACAATGAAATAGTTAGAGCCCCCAGCTTCGAGGTCTGCCCCTACCCCTTTGCTCCAGTCCTCTTGGAGCTTCACGACGCGCTGGTGCCAACTGACGCCAACTTCTCGCGCTAACTTGCTACTGTTGTTTCGTCGAGTTAACCAGCTAACTTCGTAGCAATCTACCTTGCCCTCCCTTTTCTCTTGCTCTACCCTTCCGTTGTATCCTCTTCCCCTTGGACCATGCTGCTAGTAGCGTCTGCGTCATCTTTCACGCCGCTACGTCTGCGGTTGAATGTGTGAATCTTTGGTCTCTGTTCGAGGGGCCAAAATCTCCTTCTGACTTACAGACTACAAACGGTCCCGTCATGTGTGAAAGATTCGAGAGACTGTGACCTCCGGCATAAATTCCGCTTGCCGATCTTTCATATTATGTGTATTGCATCGAGTTTTGGATATATTCTTCTATCGAAGTGTTGTACTCTTATGTATTCTTTAACGTATTTACAGACATCTCAAAGCACTGTAGATTTATCTCTCCCTTCCGACAATTTAAATATTTCTACAGGATATTTTTAAATAGTTTACAGTAGCTACAATTTATTTAGAGTACGCGTGAAATAAGTTATCATTGAAGACTGTTATGCATCTTCGATAGCGACCAGATATCACAGCTTATCGTATGATGGAGACCTGGTACCAGGATGGACTCTCGATGTTTTATCTCTGGCAAAGAGAAACAGAGATCGATAGAGCGAAAGGGAGAGATCAAGGAAGAGAGATGGAAAGAGCGAGAGAGAGAGAAACGCATAATAACGTCAAATGGTATGGTTCCAGCGATAATCTACGAAGCACAATCCGCCCATATATTATAGCAGAGATAAGATTCCCCCATGTGATGCATGGTGCGTTGCTTGCAAACGCCCCCTTTTCGATGGTAAATACCTTTTACTCCTCGTTGACGTTGTTCTCGGCTCGACGGTCAACCAGATAGCGTTAAAAAATCATTTATCTCTCGTTATTATGTTAGTTCCCAGCGTTTTTTTTCGCAGGACAAAATTTTACTATTACTTACACATGGTATACGGTATTCTGTTTATTTTTGCATATTATGCGCCATCTTTGTCTTCGCATCTTTTAATTTCCTATAAATGCATATACATACATTCACAGTGTAGTCACGAATAATTTTTTTATCGTGCGAAGCTCTAAACCAGAATGCAATGCATGAGCGTAAGACATTAATCGATATCCCTTCTCGATGGGTTAATTTACGACATCGGTATATCTTGGCCCGTATTACACCACGGAAGCTACCCTTTCTGCCACATCTGCCGCAGGTACACACAGTTCTACGGTAAAACGTAACCGAAGATCCGGCGATTCGATTTCGTCAGGGTAATTCATTTTTATCATTACGGGGCCGTGTGCGTAATTCGTTCGACCCTTGCGAGTCAAGTGATATATTTCGGCGAAGGGGCTGGCCGAAACCAGATACCAAAGATTCGTCTTCCTGAAGGTGTCCAATTTTACGGCTAATTTAAGTCGTAAGAGACTACTTGTTTTCCCCTTTTTACGTCTTATGAACTCAGCGTTTCGTTTTTGGCTTACCTACGCTCGTTCGTGAATCGTTCATATACAAATAAAGATTCATTAAATATTCTTTACTGAAGAGGCTTATGCACGATTAATTACATGTCAGTGCTGAAAAATATTAACGATGTTATCGATTGGGTGTGATCTCAAAAAGGTACCAAAGCGAATCCAAAATATAATCGTCCAGCTAAATTAATCAATATTATCTATTTAAACTCGATATTGTATGTATATACGTTATTCGAGATCCAGCGGTCAGCAACACTTGTTAAATCAAATATTATAACCAATCACTTTTACTGAAATTAATTGTGTTACGTGAAATGTTTATGTAGAACTTAGTACCGGCATACAGAGCCGATGTTTAAATGATCTAAATAACGTACATATATTTACGAATATAAATCGGATTGTATACCGAGCTAATAAATTATAAATACAAAATAAATACGTGTATTGAAATAAATCTAATGACAAGACAATCAACAATTCGAATTTATATTAAGCAAATAAGCGAATTTTATTAGAATATTATGTAGACTGATAAAATTTAATTGATCGATCGAATTAGTTCAAAGATGTCTAATCGATGGTTATAAGGAATGAGGATAAGGAATTTTTTAACGTTTAAAAATACGAACGATTGAAAGAGCGGTGAAACATCACGCGAGTAAAGGAACACGATCCCGCATATCCATCTTGTAATCCGCGTTACTAAAAATGTACCGTTTACGCAAAATGGCAATAAAGATGCTTGACAAGCTTCGTTCATTTAGCTTTAATATCGGGTGAGTCAGCATACAGCTACGAACGTGCAATTTTCTCGTAGAAGGGACACGGATTTGTGCTACGGGAAAGTATACTACTAGCCGTTGTATAATTTAACCAACAGCCGAGCATGCCCCAATTACAGAAGTATGCCTTCCGTTTCGGGCATGCATTACACGTAGCCGAGCTTACACAAGAGCAGACGCAATACACCCGCACATATTCGGCCCGACTATCGACCATTTAGCTGGCCAAAGCTCGTAGAACTCAACTCCATTCATTTCGGGCTTTTCTGTCGCAGTAATAACCTTCGCCGTGTTATCGGGCTATCGGAAAGGCAATAATTTTTCCATTCTTCCGGCGCCGCATCTCGAATCGAGGGGTGCAACGTAGACGACGACACTAGCGCACCGCACCGGTGGTTCGTTGCATGGCCACGTTAGGGCAGCCCTCGAATGTTAACGGAAGAAGCAAGATATACGAGCAGAGCGGCATAGCAGACACGTGCCCGACTACTCCGCGAAAATGTAAATTGAAACGATCATCTGCGTGCAGGCAGCGCCACTCATAATTCTCCCTGGACATCTTCATCCGCACTGATCGTGTATTCCTTGGTAATTATGTCAGTTTCACCAAAGGTTTGATAGAAGGTTCGGTCGATAGTAAAGGGTGGCTTACGATCGATACCACTTACGAATAGAAATGATTTATTTTACGGGACGAACAGCCTATGTTCCTTTCCTAATCGTAATTATCGCTTACACGAACTTCGATGCAAACGCGCGGCCACCAATGATAAATCTTCGTAACAAGATCCCTTGCCTGTCCGGCTGACCATCGTTTGCATCATGGCCAACACTCGTTCCTCGAGCTCTATAGCTTTCGGTACCTGCGCAAATTTTGCTGCACGAAAATCGATATAATCGAAACGGATATAATTTAGTAATAAGTTACGTCAATGTGAATTATCATCTGCATGAAAAAAAAGAATATAGGTTACTTATATCAAATATTCAGAGATGTATAATATTATCGTATGCAAGTTCTAATTTTTAACTATGTTACTTCGTTATTTCTGCCTTCCTAGTCCACATTCTTCACTTTTTCTCTTTGTTATAAAGATATAAAATACGAGGCTGAAAATAAACATTTGGATTTAAAGTTTGAGATACGTACTTTATATGAAATACATATGAAGACCGCGGAAGGAAAGGTCACTCGTGACGTCATTTGCAATTAAAAAAGTGACCTATTTAGTAACCAGGTTATTTTTGACATGGCACACTACTATATTACAGTTATCGATTAGCTAGATATTAAGAGCCTTCGTACAAATGGTTAAATCAATATGTACTATCCAGTTGTCCTTCGTTTCGTCTTCCACTGTCGACTTCTAATCAAACACGAAGAAAACCAATATTTTCACGAGGAACGTGTTTACAAATTTATATATGTATATTTTTCCGGGCGTATTTGAACAATGCAAAATAGAGAGATCGAATGTATCCAAAAATAAACAACAATACAATTGGCATTCGCTGATATAATTGATTCTAAACATAGAGAGAGCATTCTATCACGAATTTCATGTATTATGCATCGTTTCACGTTTCTAACGTGTGTATAGCTTTAATTTTTTCTCTGAAATTTTCACCAACGCACGATACAAAATTTAAATTAATAAAAATTACAATTCCGAATACAACATATATTCGGACCTGCGGAATTACATGAGAAATTTTTCAAATGAAATTATTCGACGTAAAATTATTAGAGTTATAGCAATAATTTTTGCAAAAGATATCAGTTATCAATTTATATTTTTACCACATACAGTTTTAACTCTCGCAGTGTAACAGATCTAGATGCATTTTACCTTTTTATTTTCATTTTTATTCCATTGGAATCAAAGCTTTGTTTAAATTTATAGAAAAGGCGTAGATAGTATCGATTGATCCAATCATGTTTGCGGCATCATCGAATAAATATTTTAACTATATCGTTGAAAAGTCCAGCTAGTTCGGCCTGTTAAACAAAACAAACTCGAACGCAGCCTCTTAAACGACGAAGGAGTAAACTCATAGAGGCGGCAGGTTAGCCGAGGTGAAATCAAGAGTCGCAAGCCCGAAAAGCGTCTGCCTTTGTACCGAAATCTGAACTCGTTCAACGGCATTCGATTCTGGCGGTCCTCACGACGCATTTGGCAATGCTCGGGACTATAAAGGCTGGCGTCGACCGCGAATATCTGGCATTCTGCTGGAAAATTAGTCCTCGGATATACAATAAACGAGCCGAGCGCGTTTCTTTTCAACGGACATTCGGATGGCGCTCGTAAATTCTGGGTTTCGTTTCAGAGAGACTGGGTACAACGGGTGGAACCCCGTTCGTTTTCTTTTCTCTTCGTCTTCCAGCCCTGCACTCTCTTCTTAGCCAACTATACTCTCTTCTTAGCCTCGCTGGACCCTTCTTAAGGTTTTTCTCCAGCCACTGGCCAGTAAAACTCAACGGAAATAGATTCCGGAATGAGAACGGGGGGATAAATGCAAGACGAGATGCAGGAAGGAAACGAACCAACCAACGAAATGCTAAGGCAACTTGGATCGGTTCAGATATTTCTGCTCGGCACAGAGCGTACTACTTGTTGAGAAACCGATTCAACGGACCACGCGCCGCGCCGCCTCGCCGATATTATATAGAATATAAGAATTTTCACGATTTCCCCTTCCCCCTGCTCACTAAGGCTTGGTTTAGAGATCTGCCGTTTGTTCATTGTGACTTGGGATGGTATACGTCTGGATTAAGACTATTGACTTTCGTCGTTTCGAATATATATCGATCCAGCGAGCTTTTGTGCACGTTCGATCGAACTTTGAAGCTGAATGGCATCGAATCGGTTCGGATGGTACGGTTGGACAGATTCGTTGCGAGGTCAATGAAAGACGAGATGAATGCCGCATGAATTGTTGGAGGCTAAAATGAAGTTACATTATGGGAAGCGATTGAGACAGCGTTCGAAGAGTTTAGTTTGCGAGATTCGTGTAACATTTGAATTATCGTATTGCAACGAAATGCACTGTGGCCTTGTATTTTAAATCACTTCTCAATGAATATACATGTTTCTAGAGCGGACGAATGTTTTTATAAGGGAGAGAAGAAGCACGCACCTTAGTTTGACTTCGTAAGAGTATTCGAGATTAATTAATTTATTTATACGTTCAAGATTGATGGCCATTCAACATCATGCGAATTACACAATCGAACCGAGATAACACTCCAATGTTAATAAAATACTACGACACTTGCACGTTGATGCATGCAAGTGTCAAGACGAAGATAGTACTTTGACCGATATTTAGCGTAGCGTGCGCACCAGCGCTATCTAACTGTTTCTATCGCACATTTATGTAGAAGACCAGTATTGAAACGATAGCGAGTCACGTAAGGAGGAAGCTTTTTTAATCACAAAGTTTAACGAGTTGAAAGTTTATTGAATCGAATTGATCGATTCCCGTTGAACGGGATCATTGACTGTGTCAGTCGAAACCTAACTAAATAGATAGAGGCATTATTTAGTTAAAGCGTCACTGACGAAGGGACAGTCTAAGTTTTACTAGGTGTATAAAAGCTCGCCTCGTTGAATTCCATATGCTTCGAGGCAAAATTATACAAAATATTTTACCTGCATAACGGGTAACGAATAACAAATTAATTCCTAACCGATTCCCATACAGTTATACCAAATTAATTTACGGAGAAATCAGAAAACATGTAACCCATTCTATCAACGCGCGCGCGCGTGGTCGCAGATACGCACGTGACAGACTAGGTCCATAAAGAACGCGAGTAATTACCTCAACATGCCGCTACTCTATCGCGCTCCAAGTGCATTTCGTAGGACAAATATTCAATTAGCATAATTTAAACAAGTGTACGCGCCTCGCGAACGCTAACTAGAACACGCGCGATAGCAACCGCGTTGTAATTTTCCTGCTGGTCTCGATAATTTGCCGCGTGATATATCGCAAGTTATTTCATTGAATTTAAGGGGGACCAAGTGCTGCGGACACGGTCCAACAAACTATTCGTTCAGACAGCAATTCCACGAGCATCGTCGATATTACGTACCGCCAGTTTCCCCACCAACGAGCCACGCCATTTGCAATTCATATCGTGTCTCATGCATGCACGATGGAGTGACTACTGTGACCGCGCCATGTCATCGTCCATGTTCCATATAAGTGGTCACGGTGTATCTACATACGGGGTGTCCTAACCTTAAACGGCCTATCTAATTATCTTCTTTTAATTACGACGATAGGAAAAATATTTTCTTATTGTTGTTACTTAAATAATTATTTTTTTTTAATTCAAGGAATTTATTTTTCAATTATACAATCGATTATTACGATTCGTCTATTTGTTTCGATAATAGTATTTTATAGAATCTTGTTCTTCGCGTAAATGGTGTTCGTTTTACGAATTACAGGTATTAATTGAAGCTTTGATATGGATATTTCATTCGAATAATTATCAAACATTTTCCTTTTATTTGTCCTCAAATAGACGTGAAATAGGCGCCATTAATTTTTATATCAGTGTTTTCTGTGTACGACCGCGTGTGAAAGAAACTTCTTTGTCGAAGAAATGCTTCAGTGAGCCTACGTAGAAATCTTGTCTAGCCGTTGTCCCGGCGACCAGAGCTCTGCCTGCCACGCTACTTCCACTTTGACCCACTTTCGTCCAAGCCAATGGAAACAACTGACGCGCGGGATCACGATGACGAAAATGGGAACAACGGGAACACAGATTTTCGTGTAGATCGTTGCAGACCAGCCGTGGCATGGTGGAAACCAGTTTAACTCGCCGAACTAGAGGGAAAATATTTGTCGCTACTGCCATGGAGTTGGGGTGTTTTACGCCTCGGTTCAAGTGATTCAAATTTTCAAACACGATAATATACGCGGTGAAATTTTCGAAGAACTTAATCGACACTTCGTTGGGATAAAGACCGCAACAGAAGGAACTTACCCTCTTCAGTGCAAATTTATTATTCTAAGAATGTACCGATTCCATTCCACTTTCAACGATAGTATTAGGTTGTCCGAGAAGTTTTTTCGTTTTGTAAGGAAATAATTGACGCACAGTGTCTTTTGTTGTATATTAGTTTATTGAATTATGCACGAATATAATAATAGAAATAGAACGAAATGGATCATACCTATTTCAATAAAATAATATAAAACAGAAATTGTTATCCATCTATTATCACCTTATGAAACGAAAGAAACTTTCAGGACAACCTAATATGTATATAAAAACTTTGACAAACAAACAGACAGATACGCATTCTGTATATTGAGCAGCTTATCGATATTTTAACAATGTTATCGATATATCGAATTTACAATAATACTTGGATATCGTAGATGTTTAGTAGTAACGTTATCGACGGTAGCACTTTTAGCTCGAAGTTTATTCTCACTCATATAAAATAATCTTGGAACGATATCTTGGAACAAAAGAAATTAACGCGTTCGATGGAACATCGGATGGAATCGAGCAGGCTGTCAGGCTGGAATTTTATTCTACGCACAATTCGACCGAGATTCGCGGCTAGAGCCTCTACGTGTTACACCCTTCCTAACGGGGCTTTGTTCGACCGTCGAAAAAAAAGGAAGAAAAAAGAATCGATGGGCCGACGTATTAAAAAGTCGTGCCTATTGATAGCTCGTTGTAAAAGCGGCCCAGTTGAAAGCGGATACCGGCAGCTACAAAAGCCTGAACCACTCTCATCCAGTGGCGCATTCAAAATCACGCGAGAAAAATCTTTATGCGGCCGATGATAAAGTAAATGTCGAAAAATATCGTTCCTCGCGCCATAGATGAAATATCATCGCGATGGAAAGGGAACAGAGACACGCGATAGAATAAAGCGAGAGCAAATTCACCCTATAAACTCTGTTCACGCGATGCGGAAGCGCTCGCATTAAATATCTCACGATTCGCTCGATAAATTATAGAAGGCAGGGAATTGTGTATCGCGTAGTTCGTATTCGTTTAATATTCTCCGTGTTTATAGATTCCTGTGAAAAGGAACGATGTGTAACTTTAAATTTCTTTAGCACCTAAAACTCATAAAAACTCAAGTACCCCGTACCTACTGCCGAACAATTTCCTATCTTATTCGGATCTGTTTAATTCGTCTAGGAATTCGTTTTCAAAACATTCAAAATTACTTTTATTGCCCGCGTGAAAAATCTTGTCGCAGCTGTGCTCCATTCTCCGTATACATATTTCTAAAAAAATCACTCGCTTTCTTCCCCTATAATACGAAGCACTTTGATCACAATTCGCATTCTTTCCACCGCATTTACGACAGTGAAAGGACACCTCGAAGGAGATAATTAGGCGACACGAGAGCGCGTCAAAGTGGAGGAGTGGGCTACAGAGTTGTTTAGCAATGGAATCACGAAGTACAAACAATTTGGTTAACGAGTACCGGCTATTAGGGCCAATTCGAAGTCAATTCTTGGGATAGCTGCCCTTCGTACGCGAAATTGTTCGTGCGTTGCGTGTAACCCGCTCTGAGCTGCGTGTCACGTGCGAACCGCCTCTATTCGTGCGTGTGCACTTTCCTCTGTGCACGCTTCAATGGAAATGCATTTCTTTTCTTCCGAGTTATGTGGCGACCACCCGCGTTTTGTTAACAAGCGTCGCGTTTCATGACCATGAGAAACTGATCGTTCAAACAATATAAAGAGCAGTGCATTAATACTTCAATTTCTGCAGAGTGCTAGGCAAGAATATGCGAATAGTAGATATATCGAAAGTATGCTATAGTAATAGAACTTTTAGCTCTTTACCTTTAGCTAACCCTTAACTTTTTACTAACTCTATCCTGCCGACACGAAAATTCTCAAGAACGAAATTTAATTAAAAAATTATGTCACGAATCACGGTTTTATCGCTCTTCTCAGATCGCATCCAATATACACGACTAACGTTCAATTATAGAATTATACAATGAAAAAGCCGGGACTTTATACGACTAGGAAAGCGCGAGAAAAGGGACAATACAAAGTCGATAGCGACAGGGGAAGGGAGACAGAAAGGGAGCATCGGAAAGGGTGGTTAGTACTTACACGTGTGCAAGAACACACTGATGGCCTCGATCGGTAGCGTGTACGTCTTCTATAGCTTGTTGCGGATTATGTAGCCTCGCGTTGGAACATGTGTTCGTTATATCGCTTCGACAGAGTTAACAACTCTTGGCTAAGGCTTCCTTTACCCCTCTTCTCTACCTGAGAGGCTGCCTACGTTCACCTACACGGAACCAGTACCTGAGCGTAGTTCCTTGTGTTAGTGGATCGTAAATATTTCACGTTGATGTGACGTGAATTAAGCGGCTTAAGTGGATTAAGGGATAGATATCTGCTATTGGTGGTTGTATTCTTAACCGCTCCGTTACGTGTGTCCTCTCGGTGTTATACGATGCGAATCGATGTTGAGGATACGCATCAAGGTTTAATCATGATAGATGTGTACTGTCTGACGCATTTTGCAACATATCTTTTCAGTTTTAACGGGATATTTTAGTAGTCCTCGTGTTCACAAACTATTCTGATTTTTAACAGCTTCTATTCGAAATAATCTTTAGGTGAATCTATATAAAAAATATATCGAATGCTAAGAATACATAAGAAGATAAATTGAAAGTATAACATTTTTCACGCAAGTCTTTGTCGAGCGTGATACATGTTAATGCATTATTGTTTGCCATGATGACATAGTTTTTTGAATAACTAAACGTTCCCATTTCCAGTTCAAGAATAATATCCATATACATACATACGGTTGTCATATGTTACCATATCGATTCGGATTTCTATGGACTGATAATTCACGTCAATCGTACTCAACGATACGAACAATAAGAAGGAAATTATAATCGCGTTCATAGTCATACATAAATACATAAAAGAAATATGTTTATCTATATCTCCACAAACAAATGTTTTATATATAGGGTAGTTTTCACAATTGGGTCAAGCCACAGTTCTAAAACAATAATGAAAACCGCGTAGAAAAATAATTATAAAATCCCATACAAATTTAGTAAGCTGATTAACAAACTTTTATCCACAGTTACACATTTCATAAAAGATATAACTTAGAAAAAAAACGAAGCTGGCACCCCGTTGGGGGTAGCCGCCCACATGCTATATTTATTTTTTATTTTTATTTTTTTTTTCTTCACCAACAAGATATAACACTTTACCAAATGTCCATAAGGACAAATTGTAAAATAACCAAAATAAAAAAAAAAAAACAGTTACACATTCTCATTTATTTGTAGCCTTCGCGAATTAACTTCTTCAGTGTGAGAATAGAATTTATAGGAACTTGTTAACTCCAGAACTCACTTGTTTTCTTTTTCTACAAAAATTTTCATAAATTAACAAACTAAAAACTAATCGAATTCATCGAGCGTGGCACACAGCTAAGAAGCCTATAAAACGAAGCGGCAAGTTTGCATAAATTACAAGAAACGTAGGCTTGACTCGATCGATAGACTCGTCGTAACAGTAGAGACAACTCAAATAATATTGTACATTTAGACTTCTAAATCTACAACATTTTAATTCATAAAACAAGTCGTGTAGTTAAGAATCGCATGATTTTTTAAAAACCCAGTTTCTCATCCCAGTTTCCTGATCCAAATCTCCTGCAAACTATTCAATCTACTATGCGTTATACATAAAGTCAAAAGAGCACGAGGAGTTCGATATCGTATGTATTACAGGTAGCTTCGCGATAATTTTCTATCCAGTGCAGCAACGAACCGGGGGAAACTCGAAAATTCAATTTCAGTAATTATCGTAAGTGGATCGGAGGTAATACACGGTTTCCAGGATGGACTCCAATCGAACTTCGCCGATCGAAACTCCAGCCTCGTACGTAACATAGAATTTGTTCGGTGTTTCTTCTCGAAGAGATTGCTCCCACCGTCCGCGATGTTGAACGAACAGGAGGAAAGAAACGACCCGGTGTATTCATTATATCGAACGTCCTCCATCTTTTAATTCCGTCGAAACGTTCGACCTTTTGGAGAATCGCACGCCACTTTCCTTTGTTTTCCTCGAAAACCGTAACGATGAAAGGCTTTCTCTGATTCCAGCAATCAACCGGTTGCCAGAATTGGTCACGCTAATGTAAACGTTGCTTGGTAAACTTTTAGGAGGGTCAAGAACGAAAACGAGCCACAAACACGCTCGACTCCTTCACCATCGTTACCACTCCGCTGAAAATCACGACGTTTAGAGAACGTGTGTGGACAATGTGGCAAATGTAGACATTTGCGAAAAACTCGTCCCTCTCTATCCTCTGGATTTTTATCCCTTTGGTGCTAGTGAGACTTTAAAAAATACAGAAAAGAAATTTGAGCATCGATAAAGTAACCATCGCCAACAACACGTAAGCGTTTATAAAATCACGTTTGCTACGCGTATCGATCGTAATGGCTCGCTGACAGGTTTCTTTGTCCGTGAATAAACATAAGAATAACGCGTGAATATTACAGGTAGTTAATCGAAATAGAAAATAAATATATATATGTATATATACTTTTATTCTTTCTTAATTCCAAGGTATAATTCAGAAAATCTGGTTTCATGAAAATCCGCATGTTGATTCAGTCGATGTTTCTTGTACGAGCGATTCGAACCGATTGCTGCGATACCTTCGACCTCGCGTATCGTAGATACATTCGAACGTCACGTAGACGAAGGACTGGATGCAATTAACCATCGCGACGGTGCCAGCTCGTAAAGCGTTCGTCGGTGCGTGTACACGGTCGATAGGGCGACAGCCGACCGAGAGACAGAGTTCGTTTTGCGAAACTGTCGATAATAATTAACGTCCGTACGAAGGCTCGTCTCTCCTAGCTGCGGCGTCGTATGTTTGCGTGCATGGGAAGTGCCTACGGGGAGGACATGCCTGTCGTATAACGAACTTTCCGCGGACGGACTTCAGCTTCGCTGACCTGCCAATAATTATAGACTACGCCATGGGCGCCAAAGGTGTGCGCGATGCTGCAAGAATCCGCTCGATGCAAGCACACACTGACAGATCACCTACCGTATCTGCCAACAACTCTGATACATTTGAAATTAAAGATTGCTTTACATTATTCGCTAGGATATACAGTGACAAATGAACGGTGGCGCTCGAATAAAGACGCGTAGCGTTTATACTATCAACACTTTGACTGCCACGTTGGTCATGTATGACCGGCCATGGTTTCTCCTGTGACGTCACGGTG
This sequence comes from Bombus pascuorum, assembly GCF_905332965.1. NCBI lineage: Eukaryota > Metazoa > Arthropoda > Insecta > Hymenoptera > Apidae > Bombus > Bombus pascuorum. The sequence continues at coordinate 17,697,939 of NC_083491.1, read as the reverse complement.
GTCATTAGTGACCGGAGCGCTTGAACTTTTTACAATTGTAAAAATTGAATGAAAATTGACAGTTAGGGCATTTTGAATATAACCGATAAATAGAAGATACTTTGAAATCAAAAGTGCCTCAGTGAACAATTAAATATTTTTATTAAAATATCAATAAAAAAAAAGAGAGAATAAATCTTGCATCTAACGGTGCAGTGTATTTGCATTCATATCTTTGAGGGGTAATCTACAAATATTATTATAAACACATCTTAGAAAATAATCGTAAATGATGCTTTATAATCATACAATTGAAGTTAGAAGTGTGAACATACCTTACTATTATGTATAAAATGAGCAAATACTGTTTGCTAATATCTTCTACACGTTTCAACGATATATTTTGGACGTTTTGCTTACGACGAAATAACGAATGCGAATGGTTTGTTGAAATAAACAAAGCCTTGTTATAATATATCGCTATCAACTGTTACCAAAACGCCACGGTGTTTACCCGTGACCACCAATAAGATAAACGGTCCATTGGGGAAGAATATTGTCTTACATCATCAATTTATTATTATTTTGCCATTACGTGTGTTACGCCTCGAGGCTTACTATAGGCCGTGTTCCTAACCGTCTCCATTGGTACTACAGTGTCGAAGACAGATCGTCTTACATGACCGGCGAGGTATAAACAATGTAGCGATAAGCGCATAGTTGTTGCCAAGCAGCGAGTTCTAAAAAACGTCGATTCGCCTTCGGTCCGTTATTTTATCTACACAAAAAAGGTGGCATACGTGATCATAGGCGCGAACGGTTGCGAGACCCGGGCGTGGTGGGGGTCGTCTCCAAAAGAAGACAAAGGACAAAATCGAAGGGCAGTGAGTATCATACGAGGATTCAAACCGAATACAGCGAGAGGTTCAAAGAAATCAAATCAAGGTCGCTTAGTCAAACGAATACGTCGAGAAATATTATAAAATCGAGTCGAATATAGTAATAAATTAGTTGCATCATCGTTAAATCTTTTGTAACGTGTTAATTATAATTTTAAATATTGTTAAAAATAAAAGCTTATATTAATCCTGTGAATTCAGTGTTACAATCATTTGAACTACCTCTGTTATCCTAATCGAAACAGGGGAACGTCTGGTTCGCGGCGTCGAATATCAAAATCGTAGCGAGAATTTACGCCTCTCGCTGACGCGTTTCCTCGCGATCGCGTCTCTCCGCGAACGGTAGTAACAATATGCTTTGAATAACAAAAATACTCTTGTGGCGTCCTGAGCGAAACCAGTGATTTCGGCGTGGCAGTCAAAATGTTAAAATTCACGTTTGATGGAGGGAGTGTCGAATGTACGGATCATTCCATACCAAATCAATCATATTTTCTTATCGACATCTTTTTCGAAATAAAATGTAATTTACTGCTTGTGAAGAAAAGTTAGGTATATTTATAACTGATAACAAAGGGAATGAAATAGATTTGAATATTGTTCCAAAATGAGAATTTTACCACAGGTTGCGTTTGTAGGAAGATTTGACGACTGTGATTACGAGTGTGACTGTGTTTGCGAAAGTGAATTTTCTGAAGGGTGAACAGCGCGTGATCAGAATTTAAAAAGACTTAAGAGAGCACGGGTTGGTTGAGGATACAAGTTTTATTAGAGGCAAACGGAGTTACCTTTGTTTACCTGTTTTATTATTTAGGTAGATGCTCGATATATACCATATACTAAAGTGTGAAGGTTTTATTTCGATAATTCTGATTCAAAATCACACGAAGGCAATTTATAAATCTAATTTGCACCATTACGTAGGTAAAAGAAATAAAATTTTTCAAAATTTTTGTCGCATTATTTTATACTAATGAAAACTGCCAATATATTGTACTCGCAATCAATTGTAATCGTAATCATTATACTGGTAAATAATTTCCATCTGTTGATCAACCTTTATTCTTGTAACTTCAATATTTACAAATTTTCAACACCTGTATACGTATTTACGAACCGATTCATTCGACTGGAAGTATTTCTGTCGCAATCAGCCTGATTAGGAATAGATACAGGATTAGGTTCTTACTGTAAAGCAGAGCGCGACCTTCAGCATACAAACAGTCGTAAAATTCAAATTTAAACTGCGTACGACAGTCATAGGGAAGCCTCTATCCGTGAAACCGAAGTACGTTCGAACGTTGAAAGTAATTTCAATGGATCCACCATCTACCGCACCGGAAGCACCAGCCGTTTGAAAACGACGCAGAACAACACGCGCGGAAAAAGAAAACAAAATACAAGTTCCACGGAAATCCAACGTGTTGAGGGAAACAAAGCGAGAAAAAAGAAGGAACAAAGAGAGAGTTAGGATGAAAAGAGGTAGAAGAATACGATGAAGACTCGCGACGCACGGTTGCATACGTGTTTACGTCAAACATATCCAAGGTAGGTTACACGGCCCACATAAAGGGTTGGAACGCGGGATTATACGATCGTGTCCCTACACGGGTATACGTAAGTACGTAACATCAGCACGGGTTCCCACAGAAATGGGTGAAAGGTATTTCGTTACCAGCAACCAGATAATGCTGAATGTGCTGCACTCGCTGGCACGCGTTATTATGCGACTGCCTGTTGGATGACCACTCTGTGTCACTGATTTCTGCATCGCTCGATACGCTGTTACGTATCGCACGACCAAAACAATGTTTCCTTCAGATGAAATATTCTCGAGGGAGTTTAGGAAACGATGGTAATTGCTTTTTATGCGACAATTGAATTTAAAACTCGCGTGACTTGAAAAAATAGTTTTTCTAACGAGAAAAAAAGATGCTTTCGCCCTGTAAAGAAAGTAAATTAAATATAAGTTAGAAATAAAACACGGAATTAGTTTGTTTTATAGATATAGTTGAATCGAGAGCACGGCATTCTGTATTAGCGCAACAGAATATAAGTTTATCCAATGCACGAGACACCATTTGTACGTGTAAACAATATGGCTGTGTAAAAATAAAAGTATATATATCGATACAAAACGTGACCAATAAACAATAGCGTATATTTGAAAAACTGTTGGTCAGTCTTTTAGTTCCAGATTTCATTTGTCCTGTTTGCGTATCTTCCGTAAACGAATAACTAGAGAAAAATATGCTATGTATTTCTAGAGATATGAATACATATGAACTGGTTGCTTTTAAAATACTTAAAATACTCTATGAATTATTCGATAGAAATACTGTGATATTATATATAGTTTTATAATATTTGCGCGAAGAAAAATTCGCGAGGCTTAAAAAAACATATAGTCGTACTTTTCTGTGAAGCCAGTTTATAATTAAAGCGATTTATATTTTTAAAAACTAGGAAATATTTTCGATTAAACTAAAGTAAAGTTTGATCGTTGCTTTGCGAATCTTTCTGTACGTTTGACGGATATTCGGGAAAAAATTTGATTTCATATGTTGTTCTTTTTTTTTTTTCGTGAAATTGATCCCCCTTTTCGCTAATATCGCAAAGTCCATCCTATTTAATCGAAACGAGTACGTCGATATTTATTTTGAGACGGGAGTACGATCCAAAGGGAAAGATTTTTCGTATATCAAACACTATAGTGTACACAGAGTATCTACCATCGGAATGAATGGTCTAACAAAGAAAAAAAAAGACAAAACGAAAAATCAAATATCATTGTTCTAAAACTTCATACAGGGTATATGTCGCGCACAGGTTACATTTTATACATTTCTCTCATTAAAAATGTGTCACCACGCGTATGAAACGGAATGTTCAATTCGAAGCTCGCGTAAAATACGGATTTTAAAAATTCATTCGCTCTTTTCCATTTTCCCCCCTTTTTTGTCATTCATAGCGTCACGCTTTTCACTATTCGTAGCAAGCTGTAAAAAGAGCTGTCTTTTTAATATGCGTTGAGTGACAAGCATGAAAGACCTACGAAATGTCCTAGAATTAAACGATCAAACTGTGCCACCGGCTACTATGAAATGAAATAAGGAAAGAAAGTCATGCGTAAATACCGTTTCAAAAATTCACTCATTAAAACGATTACGATTAGGTGACGTAAATTATAATTCCGCTCGAATTTATATTCCGAGTATTCATTTTGTTCTCGTGTTTGAATGTAAGTTCGTTGTTTATTTTTGACACGTAAAACTTTCAATATAAAATACATATACGCATTTCTACGAGAAAAAGTCTTTAAAAGAATGAATTCAAATTACTCGTGCGAGACCTATTTCCAAAAAATTAAAAAAAGATAAAATGGACTTGCAACCTATTCTCAATATGCTTACCTACAACTTAATATTTCTTTTAGAATTGATTTTCATAATGTGTACTATATACAGCGTTCAATCTACCTTCCGTAATCTGTATTTATAATTAATATCAATTAATTACCATTAAAATGGTACGGTAGAGTTAAAGGTGCATAATATAAAGATCTGGGAATTTATATAGATGGGATTGTAAGTGACGCAGTAAACAAGAGAAAATGTAAAATGATGAACGTATATCAATTAAAACTTATATATACATGTAAAAGTTTCCATTTTTAATATCATTAAAAAGTAAATTTTCACATAGAATAATAACTCGAGTGTAACACTTACATCTTGCTTATGTTGTTATTATTTACGACATATATGTTACATTTTTATAAGCATAAGTAAATAATCAAGACTCGAGTACAAGCAAACTTTAGCTTCTAAATATAAATATCTTACAAGATCTAGAAATAAACTATTGACATCCGATATAAGCAAAAAACGGTAATACTGGATGACAGAGGTGCATGAATCCATTTCACTTTTCCACGTTCACAGTTGTAATAGTATATGTGCGAGCGTTTACCCCTGAAAAAGCACTGCTCGGAACGAAATGTGACCTGGTGTCGTTATCCCTTGTTAGTTATAACGAGTCGGGTTGACGTATGTTCGTTACACGCTTACAAATTAGCTGCGTTGGAGGAGAAAACGGCCAATTCGCGTACGTGCACGTACTTGCATCTATGTACATATAGTATCTGAATATTTTTGCCTAGAGAGAAGTTTCAAGTCAGAGTAAGCGTAAATCAATTATCCAAAAAACTGACGAATAAAGAGGAATAATTTTAGGTTGTTTAAACATCGACGAAACTCTTTATTTCTTAATTAATCGAATAAAATATTTTTTCAAAGTTAACAAATATTTTTTCTATATTTTACAAAAAGAAACAATTAATTCCTTTCACTCGCAGCTAACATATAGTACACGAAAGGAACAGCATTTTTAACAAATTAAGGTTAAGAAGTTTCCTCTTAAAAAGATATCAACAGGTATAAGAGAACGTTTCGGGCAGCTATAATTCAAGAAGAACATAAATGGCCTAGTTTTTTCACAAGCGCGGAGAACTTTTGAATAAAGCGAGGATTTCATATTTGGAATATCGAGCGTAAAACCAGCACCGTCCGTAATCTAAATATGTAGTCTGGACTATTTGGCATATTCTCCTATGTACAGTCAGGAGTTATGATTCAGATACAAGCAACAGAGACAAGCATCCTTGGGGGGGGGGGGGATTACACGAGAACATGTACAACAAAACACTCTACATTTCCGTTCGTTTGTCTGTAATTTCGTTTATTCGTGAACAATGCTCGCATTACCATTATTAAGTGCTTTCTTTCTAAACGGCAAATATACGAAGAAAATAAATCAGTAAAATACTTTTTATGACAAATTGCACGGTATTCTTAAGACGATAGAGAGAATGCCTACAAGTTTAAAACTATAATAAAATAGTAGCTTTAAAGAAATTTTAATTTATATGTAATGCATATGCATATAGTTGTAACTTGAAAATCATAGTTGCTTTTAATCTCAGCTATCAACCTAACAACCTGCCAAGCTATTACCGTGCTGAACGCTATTAAGGTCTCAAAGTTGTCCAGCTCGTATATCTAATCAGATTTACATACTTAAATTTTGTACTTTGTTTCTATAGCATATAAGTTGTGTGCCTGTAGATACTTATTACATCAAACAAAATGGTTAACCCGTTGCCTAAACCTTTTCCCACAATTTGACAAACCCTAAAAGACTGCGCGTTCTTCAGTCAGCTTTTTTCTAACGGCCTGTGCGGAGAAATTAGAACCAACGTGAGGTATAGATATTATGATCAAAGAGGCAATTAAAATTACATTATCAGTTGCAGCTATACAAACAAGTTAATAAAAATGAAATTGACTTGTTATAATTGTAAACTAAATAGAACGCAAACGTATCTACGTATATGCAACTTATTTTCCACTGAAATCGCGACAGAAATACCATGCAAAAAGAGGATTGATCGCGAGCGAAAGGGCACGCAGATACATACGACCAGCAATACGAGAATCTAGATAGGTTTACACAGGTCTCTCACTTCAAATATTTCCGTCGAAGCAAAAGAGCGCTCGAAACCGAACCTTTCCGCCCCATCGTCTGTTTTGCTCACTTTCGTTTTACGTCTTTCCTCTTCTTCGCGATCACTTCGCTTGATATTTATCTTATTCCCCTTGTTACAGGCGAATTTTCGTTCGCCTGACGTTGCAAAACCTTTCGATTTCTAGGCAAAGCGATGCTTTTTCTATTTGCATGCTCGACTGCGGGATCAAACTGCGAGCAAGTTTCTGATGGAGTTTGTAACGGACGCGGAAAAGAACGACCTGTTTGTTATATAGCTCCGTCTACGTATTGCTTCAGAGACTTATAAACGAATAGAGTGCGAGTAAAAGTCTGTGTACAAGCAGGTTTCGAACTTACAATATCGCAATACATTGAAATGCATCCAAATACGATAGATGAGCTAAATTGCATCGAAATAACACCATGAAACATAATATATAAAAAAGTATAAAAGACAGAAAATAAATAACATTAAAGCAGGTGTACGTACAAAATCGACATAACGTGACGCTTCTACTTAATTTCAAATTAATCTAACGTTTATCTTATGCACGCGATAATTAGATGTTTTTAATTTATTTAATTATTTCAGTTTCATTTCTCCTTACGACTGCTTTATGCTTTATGTATTTAAACAATGTACGATTTTAATCTACCAATTTGTAAGTCAATTTCAATATAATGCAGTATTTTATTTTATATTAAGCCATGAATGAAATGTAAAGAGATTTTTCTTTATCAAACATTTCACAAAACAGATACATATTTTTATTGCTATCCTATTACAAGATTTACTGCAAAAGAACCTAGATCGATTCATCGAAATCAACATCGTTTAGGGTTTTGTGGCTGTTTCTCTTAACAGAAAAAACTATTCTAACTCGGTAACTATTCGCTAAAAAACATAAAATATCCCTTGAACTTTATCAAAGTTAACTAAAAGATAAAAAAGAGAATAAAACAAGGGAGGAACAACCAAACGGAAACGTTATTACGATCGCCAGCGACTTCGAACGTTTTCTGTGGCCAGCATGCAATCAGAACGAAGCCAATGGTCCGTGGAAAATGCAACGCTGCACGAACAAGCCAGTTGCACGAGTCCTGGTGATTAGGTTAACGCGAGCACAACTTTCTTTCTTTGCGACTCGGCCTCGTTTCTTTTTCTTCTTCTTCTTCTTCTTCTTCGTGTCGTTTCACCACCCCTTCTCCAAAGGCAATGAAACTACTTAACTCGAGCTTCTATGATTTGCGGATCTTATTAATGTTTAGTTAATCGATAGAGATTTACGATCAGATAAGCGAGTAGTTTAGAACAGTTTTAGAAAAGTGATTTAGTGGTACAACAATTTCGATGATGTTGACCGATCAAATGCTTCGATTTCTAACAGAATTTGCAGGCAGCGCGCGAAATTCGAGAAGAATCGAGCAACATGACTCGAGGAGAAAAGGGACGGAATCGCTATCGATATTGTACTGTGCGAAAACGGGAAGAAAAACAGTAACGTAACGGTATTCGAGCGACGCAGCAAAATAATTAGAGAGAATCGTTGAATAGACGCGACGTCTCATTAGTACGAGTGCCGATAAAAAAGCAAGCCGACCCTTGCTTACTGAAACGAGAGAAACAGAAAGACATAACGGACCAATTACGGCATTGAACCGACTCTGGAATCAGTAAAATCAATCAGAAAAAATCGTTCTAAGCAATATACGTAAACACGAAGTTATACGAACAGTCGTATCTGTTTTAATCGCGTATGTACATTAATATCCATTTAATCTCTTCGGTACGAACGTGGGCAGCCACCAAATGCATTCCCACGTCTGACCGAACGGTTAACAATCGCTATTGAAGTTAGGCAAGTTGCTGGAGGTGGACACTCGAATTTTCTGACTTGATATTTTCTCAAGATGGAGGGGAAGGAATGAGTAATTGGTAAATGCATGCTTTGAAGAACGAGAAGTTCTAACCCCTACGTACTGATTAGCGAGAAGCCGTGAGATAACCGTGCGCGACGTTCGAGTGTTCGAGTAACGGTTCGTAGGTAAGAAAATAATAAAGCGCATGAGCTTGAGGAAACGAGAAAAAGGTAAGTAAATTCCAAAAAACTCCGCGTCTTTGCGTTTCCCTTGGCTATAAACAGTCATCGATTATTTAAACTATTTCTAAAAACTCGATGGCTTTATAATCGTACCGTTGCGCTGCAACAATAATTAAAATAAAACATTCGTAATACAATATGAAAATCTTATTCGAAGGAATCAGTAATTTTTGCGAGCACACATAGCCTCGTGATTTCAGCAATAAATTCATATATGCATTTCGTAGACGCAAATTTATGAAAACTTTCTCCTGTTTGCAATGCGTAAAATTTATATTCGTTAATACAGTCAACAGTTGAGAAACAGTTGAAAGTTGAAAATATCGGTGAAAAATTATTCGACACAAAATTCCTGACGAGTGATTTATTAGATATAAAATCTACTATTGTATATACGAGACAGCAATGGTCTCGCAGAACGAATTCAGACTTTCGTTCGTGTGTTCGTTTCGTGTACACTGGCAGTGGGAGCCTCTAAAAATATCATTGTTACAATATGCAGCGGATGTGGATTATAAACGAGCGTTTTACAAGAGGATAAATCGTGAAATTTTATGTTACTCGTCCGAATAATGTCGCTAGTATCTTCGCTAAGTTCGTGCTCGAGTTTAATTCGTTTCCAAATTTCATAATTGTATATGACAAATGGTTTTAATGTTCTGTTAGAATAATCATAATCATTACTACTTAATTTTATTACTATTATTACTTCTATTCCATCACAACATTTTCCACACAAAATCAGATAAAGTATTTCTTTGAAATATCCGTCGACGTATAACACAAACTCATAGGTTACATAATTGATACCTAATAAACAACAAACAATTGTGTCGATCTCGAACGCACTGTTACAAAGGTATTGGAGAACGAGACAGCAAGCGTTGCTTCTAGAATTTGCAAGAACGGCCGTTGTTTCGCGTGTCGCTTAGTAAGCGCTTCTGCGTGAGAACCGAGCGTGCTCGCGTGTGTAATGGAATATCATCAGTCGCGCGATACGTTTCGAAGTATCATTCAGAAATTCCTGCGGTAATATTACATTTACGATCGACAACGTGACGCCACGTGCATGACAAAGATCGAAACGAAACGATATCCAGAGACAAAAGGGGAGGGAAAAATAAAGAGAAGGCAGGAAAAAGAGAGGAATAGAGCGGAGACAAAGACAGGACTAGGCAAATAGAGTGAGAAAGAGGGAGAGGAAGATACGATCCAGTTTCAATCCTTTTCTAAACGATACGAAATGAAACGAATATTCCGTACGACTTGTGCGTTCGCGATCTTGCGTCGTTGCGGCGCAGCGGGTTCGTTCATAATTACTGGCAGGCTGAAAACTGAAATCGAAAGAGGCGGAACGAAATTAGTAACAATAACGTTAGCCTGCGGCACGGAACGCTGTAACGAGCGCTTTCACATGGGGAACAAAGGAGGAACCGAGCTTCGATTTCGCTCGTTGCCGAGGGAAAGAGGGAAAATACATACGCGCGCGCGCGCGCGTTAAAGTCAGAAAGAGATGGAGAATCAGAAATAGAAAGAGAAAGAAGGGAGGCAGACGGTTGGAAGAGAAATCGAAAAGCAAAAAAAAAAAAAGGGCCAAGCAAAAAGAATCGCGGAGAAGACTCAAAAACTCGGTGGCTGCAATCCGCAATCCCTGGCCGAACATTCTCTTCCTCCCTATCTCGCTCTTCGATTCCAGCTAACGTAAGCGCTTTCACGTGGGAAACCAAGTGGTTCGGCCGCGTTTGTAGTCAGACATCGCCAGTAGAATTTGCGCGCACACTGCTAGACCGCAAGTCACCGTTGCTTGTCGCGCGCTAGCGATAGACATGCTTGCATTTTTCAGCACCTTCAGCGATTCCACCGTTCTGCTACGTTATCTATACCGAAACCTTCCACTTTCCCCTAACGTTCACCCTCATTTTTCTGCACGCCTTTCGCTGAATCATTTTTCCCCCCCTTTTTGATCATTTTCTCTCTCTGTCCCTCTGTGTCTACCTCTTTTTCGTTTTTTCTTTCCTGGTATTTCGAAGAGATGCGAATGTCACGTTTCTGTAAAAAGAGCGTCTTGTTTCAGAATTCGAGGTGGAATATTTTGATTGCTCTTGCGGAAAAAATTCTTTTGTTTCGAAATGAGCACACTTTTGGGTTAAAATTTTGCCATCGCTTCTATTTTCAATCTCTATTCTGGCATTTTTGTAAGAGCGAAAAAGCAGTACTATAAAGCAGTTTCAATGCGAAGTTAAATTACGATTATTTATATTAACTCTTTCGATATCAAATTTTTGATGGATTGCGTGGCAGGGGTTCGGATGGATTCTAAAATGTGGAGTTCGATGCTATTAGCAGCGTAAAAATTTATTCCGGATACGTTCAACGAAAGATTTGTATATTATAATTTCACATCTGTAAAAAAGGATATTGCGTCGTTTGAAATTTCTATCGGCTACATCGGCGTGGTATTTTAAATTCGCAACGAACGGATTTGCAAAATACGACACGGCAAGGAAAAAGAGTCACAGGATAACGATACGTGAATAATATCAGAATTTATAATGCGACGTTTACAAAATATTTCACGAGCGCCGGCCAATTGAGTATTACACAGCACGCAAACGCGCCAATGCTGGTCTCTATTTGAATATTAAACGAAATCTTTGTTTCCGGTTTAATTAATAAATTTCAACGTCGATTTATAATTCACAATCTGTACAGCCAAATAGAAGCATGGCTGGCCAGGGAAAATTACCGTGTTACTCGAACGTAATTCGAAGGACTGACTGCCGATCGATAAATCGTAACGAGTCTGTATGCGTGAGTTTTCAATGTATGAGAAATAATCATCTCGATGAAATATTCGATGGAAATTATCGTTGTTACACGAAGGTATTTTCTATAATTAGGATATAATATCGTTGAACGTTATAAAATCGCTGATATAAGAAACTCGTTTCTACAGTCATAAAGAGGAAGTTGTTTATTCAATTACGTTATTACGCTTAAATATCATTTACATTGCATGCCGATTATAAAAAATCTCTCTCCATATCAACTTTCTAATTATTATTAAATAGTTTGATTACGTATACATGTATAGCATAGATACATTATTGATAAAAGAAATATTAACACGATTGTATCTAATTACCGTTGCGTAATACTTCCCAATGATTAAACAGAAAATATCTTGCCTAACCGCAAACGTACAATTACTTTTCTATTATTATCTGTTGTCGATGTATTAAACGTACACATACAGGCTTAACATTGTTCCCGTTATAATAACACATTGCAATCATTTGTAAATAATTAACGGCTCATCGTATTCAAATTTTCAATTAAAACTTCATCAAAAGATTCGCTTCTATCGTCGAAATTAACATTACTCGCAAGTTTCTAATAAAAAGTTCACGGAATGTTATACGTACATTCGAACACTGAGAAAACCATAGGGACGGGCGCTCGTTATAGTTAGCGCGAAACCGTAGAACGAGCTTCATGGTTCATTCTCACGCTAGATTGGTCACCTGCGTGAAAATCGAGACGCACCGATACTTTTTCCATTAATTTATGAAAGTGAAACCGGAAAGCTGTCGAAATCATAGAAATGGAAGTAACACCGTGATTTTTATTTTGCATCGAAATGATGATTTCCCATTTCGACTAAATTGCGAGTTCTTTTATTACTTTGACTTATAGCTATCATAACCGACGCTATGTAGCCATATGAAAATGACCACATTAAAATCTATGTCGCAACATCCATCGAGCCAGGAAAACTAATTAACTAATTTTCTATCGTTTACTTCATTCCTCCCCCGCCCACCGTTGTTGCGTATATGCGCGTATTGTACATGTATTGCAATCCAGTGTTCTCGCCGCTTTCCACGTTGCTCTAAACAAGGTTCGAAGCAGGTTTTTGCTGGTTAACGATAACCAACGACGGCAGAAGTTTACTCTCCTCGGACCGGAACGTACCATTAAACTTTACACCGCCACAAGAGTCGTGCGCAGCTTCGACACGTTATGTTTTCAACTTAGATTTATCGACTAACCGACGACTGTTCCAGAAATAATCGAGAAATTGTTCCTCGATTTCTTCCAAGATTGGTGTTCCGTTCAAATGGTATGCCATTTGATTAACGACTTTTTGTTTTTCTGGAAAAATCCTCCGTTTTTCTGTTAGAAATCACGCGTGTGGGTGAATCGAACAGCGATCGAGCAAGCTACTTAACACGTATTTGGAGATTTAATTCGATATTTTTTCAATATTTCAAAAACATCCTATAGAATCCAGTAGCTTTCCACGTCAAATAGGAATAACTGATTATTGTTCGGTGATCGAGAGGTTTTTCAGGGACGTCTAAGGCAAAGGTCGTGGACGTCGATATCTGTGAGTATGTAGCAATCGACACAATTGGAGCAGCTTTTGCGTTCATATACACGTCAGAACGCATTATTGCTTGGCATTCGGCGTTTGCTTTTATGTAACGCTGTTGTTTTTTTGCAAGTGTTCTTTTACCATCTAAATAGAGAGAGCGCGAAACGTGCGGCCGTCACTGACGCCGAAACCGATACACAAACGGCAGGCGTTTTACATCTGCATAGCATACCGACGCGCAACCCAGCGGAACACTTCTTTTCTTCTGCTTTTTTTATCTTTGGCCTCGAGTCCGTTCCGATATCGCCACTTTTGCTGTTCGATTATAGCACGAACTGGCGTTTCTTGTAAACGCGTTCGATTTGATCGCCCGGCTCCCACGCGCTTACAATTGGACTCGGGCCAGGCTATGCGCGTTATCGTACTTTACACGCTGCTCTTTCATCAACTATGAGTCACTGCTCTCTGGCATGCACCTCTGTCTCTCTTCCTATTTCCCTCAACCTCCATTGTGCTGCACAGTATGATATACGATGATCGATAATTGTAATAATTGCTTTTAACAACTAAAGTATAATATTCCAAAATGTTTTTCTTCAACCTTCAAATGTATCGTTATAATTGCTCGATAACATCGCTGTTCTAAATAAGAAGAAGACATACTTTCATCAACTATGAGTCTCTTCTCTCTGGCATGCACCTCTGTCTCTCTTCCTATTTCCCTCGACCTTCATTGTACTGCACAGTATGATATACGATGATCGATAATTGTAATAATTGCTTTAAACAACTAAAGTATAATATTCCAAAATGTTTTCTTCAACCTTCAAATGTATCGTTATAATTGCTCGATAACATCGCTGTTCTAATACAAGAAGAAGACATACTTTCATCAACTATGAGTCTCTTCTCTCTGGCATGCACCTCTGTCTCTCTTCCTATTTCCCTCAACCTCCATTGTGCTGCACAGTATGATATACGATGATCGATAATTGTAATAATTGCTTTAAACAACTAAAGTATAATATTCCAAAATGTTTTCTTCAACCTTCAAATGTATCGTTATAATTGCTCGATAACATCGCTGTTCTAAATAAGAAGAAGACATACTTTCATCAACTATGAGTTTCTTCTCTCTGGCATGCACCTCTGTCTCTCTTCCTATTTCCCTCAACCTCCATTGTGCTGCACAGTATGATATACGATGATCGATAATTGTAATAATTGCTTTTAACAACTAAAGTATAATATTCCAAAATGTTTTCTTCAACCTTCAAATGTATCGTTATAATTGCTTGATAACATCGCTGTTCTAAATAAGAAGAAGACATACTTTCATCAACTATGAGTCTCTTCTCTCTGGCATGCACCTCTGTCTCTCTTCCTATTTCCCTCAACCTCCATTGTGCTGCACAGTATGATATACGATGATCGATAATTGTAATAATTGCTTTTAACAATTAAAGTATAATATTCCAAAATGTTTTCTTCAACCTTCGAATGTATCGTTATAATTGCTCGATAACATCGCTGTTCTAATACAAGAAGAAGACATAATTACTCTTTGTTGAAGTAATTTACAAGATGCAAACGCTTCTGCGGCGCAAACACCATTGTTGAAAGTAGAATGCGGAATAATGAAAAACAAAAGACCTGTACGTATTAACATGACACGAGCATGAGCGAAACGTATGTACATTCGTAGCATCGTAAAATACTCGCACGTGTTACAATTTTATCTTATTAATTTCGACACAGGTTCAGTTTCTCGGTCACAGGCCGTTAAGGAGTTAATGATTTTCAGTTTCGTTAATTAAATTCCCGATATACATATATTTCTTTTCATCATCTTCCGAAATTTTTTTACTACACCAGATTTGTACTTTCTTCAACGACTCTTGTACTTCTCTCAGCGAATACCATAGTGATCTCGTTTTCGAACTTTGAGAAATGTACGAACCTGTTATACGTGTACGTACGTTAAGCCAAATACTAGAAGCTTCGGTACATTACTTTGTCTTGTAATAGATTCTAAAAATATATCCTTCGTTTATAAGTCGTTAGTCAGCAGGACTTTGAATATCGTACTGCATCTTCAACTTTTGTAGAATTTACCTTTTAAACGAGTTTCGCGTCTTTGATCAGTCACCTTTCAATTTCTTTTACTTTGTAACCTCCTAACAATTTTCTGGTCCCAATCATTTTCTTATTTTTCGCGAGAGCTGGTCATAGGAGGTCACCGTTTTAGTTTCAAGTTTCAACATACGTATTTACATTGCAGTTCTTTTACTAATAGAATATTTTCACCTGACATTCGATGTCAGAAGTTGAAAAAATATAAATTGAATCCACGGTGAATTTAATTATACGATAATATATCGACTTTTATTACAAAAAAAAAGATATATTACATCCAACGCGTTATTTAAAACATTGCATAAAATAATATAATATTATTGTGTCAGCTGCTTGGATTATCTTGATGAAATTTCACGACCCAATAATAATTTCAATTATTCCGCTGTGTCATGTCAACAAATGCTACTTTGTTAATACTGTAAAACGTCAATTATCTAGATATCAACTATTCGAACATCGATTATCTGGACTTCCAATTATACGGGCATTGCCTCTCTGACTCTCGATTATCCGAGACATGTAATCAGAGATTCTTGTACATATAGGTCACCAAGTCGAAAATTTACTCCCTGTGTACACGCAGAACCTTCCTTGCATTACGCAGTACGTAGTATACGCTATAGTATCCATATACAAATGCTTTTGACAGTATATAGATATTCATAACAAAAAACAAATATTTTTAACATTCTATATTTTCCAATTAATCAAATGGTAAATACAGTTATACGTTTTACAAGAGAAGAAGGTTTTCGGAGAAATAATTTTCGGAAAAATTCAATTATTCCAAATGCGTTTGAAATATAAGCAAATTTCCACGTCGTAAGTCTATTTCAATAATACATCATACGTGTTCGACGCTTAAAATAATTTCAAGTGCCTTCCTCAATGCCAGATAAAGTAAATACACTGTAGATACCAAAAGTATGGAATATCGTTGGACATCGTTTAATCGTACAAATTGACATTCTTATTCAAAATTATTGCAACATACTATTTGAAAAAGAATTAGAATAAATAATAACGTTAAAGAAATATATTATATTTTTCTACATGAGCATATACGTTATTCAACGAACTGGGAAGGAAAGTAGCAAAGCGTATGCTTTCTTTGATTCAGTTAAATTGTTCCCCTGCTATTACGATACGAGATGACAATAGCATCGTTTAGCGAAAAATTATTTGCTCGAAGCAGCATTTCGTACCAACTAGGTGTAATCGTATCGAAGTTACCTTGGAAAAATAAACGTATTACATCATTTCAAACGATGCGAGTAAAATCACACAAGATTGAACAAAAATTACACTTGCATTCGCATCGTGAAGCCTTGAATAAAACGCGGAGAAGGGAAACAAGTTTCCTATCCATTATCACGACGAGCATGTTGCAACGTCATTAGCGTATAATTTCATTCCGTGTTGTATAATTGCATAGTATAATTGTCGACGACGGAAAATCCTCCGCGATACTCTAATAACGCGCAAACTTCTCGTCTATACGAAACGAACCTTGTCTTCCTCGTGTCTACCGAGTCGTCCCGTTCATAACGAAATAAGAACTAGCGTCGTAAAAACTGACCCACAATATCGTAATACAAACATACATTCATCTGTAAATGAGGAAAATTCCTTTCTGATTTTGCCTTGACGATGAATATATCGCCACGTGCTCGCTCATAGCACACGTCAGGCATATTGATTGTAAAACAATAGTATAGCATAATGTGTAGTGTGTGTTGCTGGAAAGAAGACTAGCGTAAGGAATGCGGATCTTATTGCTTGTTTCATGTAGACTAGATGTAATTCAGAATCCGTGTATTGGCCGAAAACGTCACGTATACGAACAAGACGATACATACAACAACGTGTGACGGTAAACAGTACAAAGTAGAGCAGTACCGTTCTTGCTCCTGTGTCGGCCAGCTAGTTTTCTTTTCAGCAATGTACAGCTCATTACATAACATATACAAAAAATGCATTACCGCTCATGAGCAGAAAATGTTTATGCAAATTCATATTTTATGAACGTAAGTAAAGAGATAAAATCTAGATATTCGTTTCAACTCGCTATTTGGTATCGTTTATAACACAGTTATTTTCGTCCGATTTCTAATTCTGGTTTCCCATAACGGTAATTGACACGTGAATGGCGGATGTCTGATAAGAGTTACGAAAGAATGACCTCGCGTACCATAACCTCGTTTGTAACTTAACTGATAGTATTGTGAAATAATAATTATTATAAGTGAATAGTGGAAAAACTTGAATGGACCGACTGGTATCTAATCATCGTATAACTTAACAAGATTTATAAGTAACGCGGAGCGAAATAAAACGATCTATCTACGATCGTAAATCCTTCGATTTCTACATACATTTCTACATCTCATTTGTAATATAAAAAAATGGCGGTATAAGATTCTAATTAGAAATAATAATTGTAAACGTGTAATTCTAATAGAAGAATTCTCTGATTCGAAGTGATTATGAAAGCTGCCCAAAAACAACGCAAAGCCTTATACGGCGGTAGGTTGTACATATACGCTTGTGGATAACGAGCTTAAGAGAAAAGCTCACGCGCGAAGGGATCGGAAGAAGAAAGAGCACGAGTCAGCGCCGCCACTCGTTTCTTTTCCCGATACAGACACCTTCTCGAGAGTTCGTGTCCAGACCCCTTTACGTCGAAGGAACAGAACGCCTTCGAAGATGCAGCCACTTCGTGAAAACATATCGCAGCTTTCCTGGCCCGGTCTCTCGGTCAAAAGCTCTCGCAGAAGACAATTCGCTTCCACTTTGCTGTATCGTTTCTCGACACCGCACCGCGGCAAAGACGCCGAGAATAAATCCACGATACCGATTTGTCGCCAGTGCCTGGTGATTTTGGCACGAGGCTCACGTGCCACGATAAAGCGACGTGCCGATCGGGACAAAGACGCCGGAACAGCGTTTTCTCCAGTAGCCACCGCACGTTCGACAACCCGACGAATGTCGTAAGCTCGCACTGTTCTTCAAATTCTTTTTCTTTTATTTCCTCCCGTTTCCTTTCCTTTTCTCCCTTTTCTGTCGCGGAAGATATTATGGTTTGTAGATCGCGTACTCACGAAGAGAATCAAAGTTTGCAGCGAGACCTTTTTCAGATTTATTTATCAGACTCGTTTGAATATTTCTGTTAACCTTTTTAATGATTACATAAATGTAAATGTATACTGCAGATCTAAAAAGCAAACTTGTCATTACTTATTGTCAAATTTAAAAACTTGCTTAAAGATTCTCTAATGTCGCGTTATTGGGGATTATGTTTCTTTTTTCAGATAATTATATAAAGTAACTTTATATATTATATTATTTGAAATTGTCTCGAAATATACTTCATCGCTGTGCGTACAACTTGACAGTAGACGAACTATTTTCTTGTAACAATTTCAGTTAGGAGTATCAATTGATGCGTGACCCCGAACTTATGAACGCTGACGTACAATACAATACCACGAGTAATTATTCGAACGGGTATATGTTTGCTATTTATCATTGGAAAGCTCGTATCTCCGATTATGCGTTTGTATGATTCAAACCGCAAAAATGCTGCTTCCTTTATTAAGAAAAATTTAAAGTGCCGATCAGTGCAATTAAATGAACATGTTCATCGTTAAAGGCGTTAAGGCTGATTCGGAGAAATATTAATTTCAAGTAGTAATATTTTTCGTATGGAATAAGTATGTTTGAAAATTCATAGCAATTCGAAACATCACGCGTGACCCAATTAATGGTCCTTGAATCAAGAACGTACAGATTCTGCTTGATTTTATGTGGCGCAGGCATACCAACAAGCTTTATCTTTCGGGAATAAAATCCTCGGTTCCGGAAACAATCTTTTTATCGCAATAAAATTACAATTCGCTGCTTTTTCAACGAATAACTGAATCTTTATACGGTTTAACTTAAGAACGATAAACAGATGATGGCGATGACTGGGTCATTTCTGACCAGTACAACTTCCCACGTGCAATTCCATTGTTAAATATGTAAACATAGGCGATTACAGCTACTATTATAGAACTTTATTCAAAAATTTATCGATTATCGATAGCTATGCAACGATCGAAATTATAAATCTAAAGAAACTAAATTATACGCAACGAGATGCGTAGAATCATAGAATATTACGAAAAAAATTATGAAAGGTATACGTCGACCGTCGTATAACGGGGACATACGTTGCGCGTTGTAGGAAGCAGCGTCATATATGTTGTATACGATAATATACGTTATACGAATCACACGTATATATTATATATGGAGTATGCAGGTCCATTGTACTATATAACTAGAAAATTCATAATGAATCGAAAGCTAGATACAAATTTTTCTCTTTTAGATTTTAACTTTAACCACTTACTATTATTCATTTCGTATAATACGTATATTTCGCGTTTTGCATATTTTGCAAATTGTATTATTAATGCGTCCCTTTCATATCTTTGTTCGTATCCTTTATTTCGTTGAGAATCGAAGTCTGAAACGACCCAATCAGCCGAGGGTTAAACGTTGGAACAATCGGCTCTTTGTATTTGGCTCGTTAGACGAACGATAATTCACGCCCGCCATTACGCAACTTAAAAGAAACCAACAAACGCACAGTACTGCCAAACGAAATAAACAGCGAACACATTTGACACGTGACGCAAACCATTGACAAATTTTCGTAACAACGATCGTTGTCGAAACGTGTCGAGCAGCAATCTAATAATATCGATACCGTTTCGACTATATGCGATCCACGCAGCCATGTCGTACAACCGAAACTTCAAGGCTATCGAAATTGCGCGTACGCTGATAGAAGCGATCGTAAGATGCCTCGATCGGAGAATTCATACGGCGCTGATAATCGCGAATCGATATCGAGCAATGAAAACAGTGAAACAGTAGAAATCGGACGTTGTAACACTGTAACACGCGATACGACACGTTGACCGGCTTAAATTGCGAAAGCGTGCAACAGCCAGTCAAGGTGAGAAGGCCAGCGGCGATGTCAATCTAAATAGTCGCCTCATCATTAAGCCTTACTGACAGAGTCATTAAAGCGCGATAAACAGGAGGATTAGAAGCATGAATAGCTAGAGCTGGACAAATGTTTCGTGTTTCAAAATAACTTTGATTTAAGATACAGCGCTTGGAACGATCAGAGTATCGCTTTCCGTGTTAAATTGATTTCCATGCCGATTTTATGCTTCTTATATTTGCATAAATTGTTCTATCGATTGCCTCTACGTCAATCTATATACATATATATGTATATCACAGTATCGTACGAGTAACACGTCGATCTATCAAACCTAGTAGGCTCGTCGATTTTGTTCACCTTGTTCCTCTATTTTATTCTCCTTAGATCCTCTATTCTGCAGTGTATCGTGTATTTGAATAGATCGGATAGAACTTCATTTCCAACAAGTTGCGTTCAAAGAATTTAAAATAATTAGAAGTAGAATCACGATTGTGTGTAGTGGGAAGATAGGAAAGCGCAATCACGTTACGAAACGCAAGATGAACGTCTGACAGTGATCTATTTAAATTTCAACGAGACCATCAAGCCATACCGGTAGTTGAAGACTTTTATACCGGGTCGGATCCAGCACTCGCGCCTATTGTAAATTTGCCCCGAGCGAAAACACTTGTCACCTGTCCAAAGATAAACGAGACTGGCTTGAAACATTAACGAGATCTCAACGAATACCAAAGTGGAAACGTTAATCGGCTGACAAAGCCGATTTCGAGCCGATGAGATTCACGCTTGAGACAAAAATACGCAAACCTTCGCCCCTAACGAAAAGATCGAGAACGTATCACACAGCTTTCGCTACCATCTCTCCTACGATACAAGCATACTTCTTTATAAGCAAGCATGTCGTTGATTCATATTGCATACTGCTACGACGATATTTGTGTTCCAGTTGAAGCTTTAACCGCTGACGAACGCGAAATTCGCGTTAATAACGTACAACATGGATAATGTGGAACGTGAGAACGTGACGACCATTTCTCCAATTAATTCTCTTCCTAGCGCACCATCGCTCCACTATTCATCCACTATCATGATGATCGTGTCAGCAATGGACATTCGTAACATCCCAACGTCAATGATTCTGACTGATTCCAAACACGAACGACGTCAACCCTCTTCCATATAAATATCAATAATTGGAATATTTTTTCGCATACCTACCCAACAGTCATAATCCAAGGAGTGTTTCGCACTAATTATCACCGAGAGATTGGTTCACTGATTTCCAACACGATTGCAACAGATTCTTCCTCACACCGTTTGTTTCTTCTTCTATTGCAACGTATCAGTAGCAAGCACACTGTTCCAGTTTAGCCGGCCAGCAAACCACCTATCACGAGATTACGGTGCTCGAAACACGACACACGCGTCGCGATGATCGCGTGGCAGATCCTGGACCGCGAGGTTGTCAGGTCACTCGCGAGAACCCCTCGAAATCTCAGGTATCCTTGGTGAAACACGGAAACACAAGGTAACGGAGCTACGACAACAAGGATGACGCACGTGCACCAAGCGACGAGTCGCCGATTATTACACGGAACATAACATTCGTTGTCATGATACTCGCGATCGACTTACTGGAGCGAACAGGTGGGCGAACACGGACAAGACTAGTCACGCTGTGCGAGACACGCGAGTCTCGTGAGGTTCGCAAAACCAACAAAAGAGAAGACGCACGCGTCGCGACGGCTTGACGTCGACTGAGGAGAGATGGATACGCCGCGTCGCGTCCGTACGCCCCTGCTACCACGAGCCCCCACCAACCGACGCTTTGGAGGCGCCACCGACGCTTCGCCACCCCTCTGGCTTCTCGTTCGTTCCGTTTTCTCTGTCTGTTCTGCCTTGGTGCGTCGAGCCACCGCGCCGTCGTCGTCGTCGTCGTCGTCATCGTCCTCGTCGTCGTCGTCGTCGTCGTCGTCGTCCGCTTTCAATGTACATACATTCTTTGTATCAACCGGCGAACGAGAGCCGATGAGTCTAACGATATCTAACAAAATCCATTCTTTGCCATTTTTCTTTAAGATTTTTATAAGAACGATATTTATCTCGTATTTCATAAACTTCGTAAACATAGAGAAGTGTATAGTTATGAAGTTAAATTAGTATAGCTAAATTAGTTTGATTTGTATAGCTCGGGACGTATCCCTTGTGCTATATAGATCTACGCGTATAGAGATCTACGGTATTTCAATTTTTTTTTAACAAAATATTTATCATAATATGCAGGATGCTAGCCATACCACATTTTTTAATTGCAACGAAAATAAAAAGATGGTAGAGCACAAAGAGATATGGTACAAAGGGAACATATTTTTACGGCCGATTTTTTTTTACAGATACTATAATACGTGTGAATTTTACAGTTGCACTATTTTTTTTTTTTTTAATAAAAAAATATATATCTTCTGCACAGATGAATATTTTTCGCCAATATACATAAAGGGGCATGAAGATGACATAGTAAAAAATTGATAAATTTATTCGTTTATTTCTTCGTTAATAAACGAGTCGCTTTAAAACGAAAGCTTCTATTTCATAAAAATCTCATTTTCAGTGAGAAATTTTTTTCTATATCTTTCATCTTACTCTGTCGATTTGCCTTTACTCTTTGGATATCGTGAGGTGACACGAGAATTGAGGGTTGACCCTCGTGTGAGAACGCGTCATCTGATGCCAAGCTACCGATGACGATTACCACCCAGTTGGAAATGCTAATCGTGGCAGGTCATGCAACTTTTAAGAGCGAATGACCGTTTGTCTGATACGTCGATAGTAGTCTTCGTTGCATGCACGTTTGTTATATGATGCGATTCAATTCTGTCAGTCGATTATGCCTTGTGATGGGAGGCGATGACACGCTAATGTATGGTTGAGAAACGCTCTCGGTGACTATATGACAAATTGTGTAAAGAATGAAATGAAAAAGGATGGTGGAAGATGAATGATGATGATATATATATAGCATACGAGTGATAGTTACCTTACAGAGAATAGGAGAGCATTTTGTATTTTATAGCTAATTTCAGAATTTTAAGTCGCGCGAGCTCATCGTATATCCTTCGTTGAAAATGATTATTGAAATAATTTTTCAACTAACACGTAAAATCTAAACGAAGAACTGTTCCTCGATGCGAAGAATTTTTGTCATTTAACAAAAGGAAATGGATGATCCGTTGAAGGAGTTTCAATAAATGTGAAAACATTATGGAGTGATAAACTATAATATTTACAAATTACATTATATAATACCGTTTCTTCGACATTACATACGAGTTATACAACGTACCTATCGTTCATATTCCACACGCAAGGTAACTCTTCTGTTACCAGCTGCCACAACGTAAATAAGCTCCATGTTGTTGACATTATCAGCCACGTGTGTCCTAATTACGTTCTGCCAGAGCTAATTGTAAATTGCACGAATATATCGATACGCAAACTTATCGCGTCTTCCTCGAATTCTTTGACTTCGATCGCTACTATATAAATTTCTGTAGAATTTAAGAAGTTACGCGTGGTCGCGCAAATCTATGAAGAACTCCAATTACCCGTCACGACGTTTCTGGTGGAGCGAGTTTCATTATGATGTTAATATACTCGCGCGAATGGCCTCGAGAGCCATTTGTCACGACTGTCGCAAGTTCGCCAGTTTAATGTATCCGTACTCCTCGATGGTTGGTTCCTCGCAGCATCGCCTTTGGTGCAATTTTCGAATGACAATGCACCGTTACCAGGCAATGTTGTCTGCTAGATAAAATAGGCTTACACGTATCGCAAGCGTAATGGAGTTTCAATGGCCCCTGTTTAACCTATACTGTTCGATAAGACACGAACGGTAGTTGGGCAACAGAGAAAACTCTTTGGCGGGCTTCTGTACGTTATTTTATTTATTTATTTATTTTTGCTCTTAATAAGGATTTGACCTCGTCTTGTTAGATTATTATATAGGTAATAACTGATAAGATATTTACTTATAAATTATAAATTTTACTGACATTATTAATGATCGAGATACATAGTTAGAAATCAACATATCTCTAAGTTGTAGGAATAATCAATCGTTAGTTTTAATGGTCTTGCTATCAACGCGTCAGCTCGTTGTAAATTATTGTTGAATATATGCTTCCGTGCAATTCGTGTTCCTCGGCACACGCAAATCATATGGAGAACGAAAGTAAACGATTATTTGAACTGACCGTCCGCCATATCGACTCGATAATCAAGGTTGAGGTCAGCAGATAAGTAATTTGTAAACAGAATAAAATCAGTGTTCATTGACTGATCCAGGAAAGAATTCAAATCGCTTGTTTTCTCGTTGCAATATTTCCGAATATTTACGAATGTTACAGTTATTAATCAAGACAAAAATATGTATTCTTAATATCAAATTTATCGTAGGATCATAAAACTGGCATTTTTTTCATTATCGTAAGAAATATTTATCATTTAATGCTGTAACAAATATACATTAAAAGGAGGATATATTACTGCAATGTGATTATATTGATTGCAATTCAAAGAGATACTGTATGTGAAATGTTATTTATACGTAAATAGGTCAAGAGTGTTATTCTTCGTAGAATGTATTAGTAAATTTTAAGTTTAATCTCTTCGATATGATGTTCGTCCGCGGCGTAGTGTTACTTGGCAGCAACCATAATGTTTATTTAATCTGTTTGTTAGTGAAGTTGGTAATAATTATTTAAACTGAGAAATTGCACAGGAAGTAACAGACCACCTATAACGAAATGTCCGGAATGACTAAACAGGAGGACATAAACAATCGAACAATGACAGTAGACTGTGTGTATGCGTTTAGCATTATTGACTTTAGTCGTCCGTACCAGTACCAAAGAGGTTAATTATGGCGACCTTTTCTACACATTTCATAATGTTTTCATTGGCGTATTTCTCTTTCTTTCTCTCTGTCTATTAATATTGAACTACTATCATTTAATACGTATCACGTTTGTTAACACATTTGCGAATAAATGGACGAATATATTGTTAACTTGTATGAAAAATTGAATTTCTTGAACAACATAAGTGCAAAGTTGCATACACAGCTACCAATACATTTTCCTAAACATACTACTCAAAATATCTGAAAAAGTCGGTGCAAATTTAAACACAATCATCAAAAATTGAATTTCTTGAACAACATAAGTGCAAAGTTGCATACACAGCTACCAATACATTTTCCTAAACATACTACTCAAAATATCTGAAAAGGTCGGTGCAAATTTAAACACAATCATCAAAAATTGAATTTCTTAAACAACATAAGTGCAAAGTTGCATACACAGCTACCAATACATTTTCCTAAACATACTACTCAAAATATCTGAAAAGGTCGGTGCAAATTTAAACAAAATCATCAAAAATTGAATTTCTTGAACAACATAAGTGCAAAGTTGCATACACAGCTACCAATACATTTTCCTAAACATACTACTCAAAATATCTGAAAAGGTCGGTGCAAATTTAAACACAATCATCAAAAATTGAATTTCTTAAACAACATAAGTGCAAAGTTGCATACACAGCTACCAATACATTTTCCTAAACATACTACTCAAAATATCTGAAAAGGTCGGTGCAAATTTAAACAAAATCATCAAAAATTGAATTTCTTGAACAACATAAGTGCAAAGTTGCATACACAGCTACCAATACATTTTCCTAAACATACTGCTCAAAATATCTGAAAAGGTCGGTGCAAATTTAAACACAATCATCAAAAATTGAATTTCTTGAACAACATAAGTGCAAAGTTGCATACACAGCTACCAATACATTTTCCTAAACATACTACTCAAAATATCTGAAAAGGTCGGTGCAAATTTAAACAAAATCATTAAAAGAATTCAGTTAAATTATAAAGTATTTTTCAGCCAATACATTAAATAGTGATTATAATTGTCCGTTAATAACTGTAATTGCATCGATGGCTCGCTACATATCAGAGGATCCGCGTACAAAGGAACTTGCATGCGCGAGATTCCGATTGGGACGATCGATCAAGCATCCTGAATTTCGAGCGCGTGTCCACCGATCTTCATCCTCCCAATTATGTGTTCGATGACACCGAAAAAATGAAATTACATGGAAAAATGAAATTACATGGAGAAGAAGATGATAAAAAATGACCATTTAACCAGGCGTTAAAGAACATTCGGAACGAAAATAGCTAGTGCGCGAACAAATTATCCTGCAGCATCCTCCCGTATCCTATGCAAACGTACCACGCGCACGAAATTCATGCATCGAGTGCCCTGAAATTGCCACGCTCTAATTAGCAACTCTGTCGATTCATCTATGACTTATTGTTGCCACTCGTAAATACAATTATCCAAGTGACAATGGCAAATCAATCGATAGTCATAAATAACGATACGAGCTATCGATAGTTCGCATAACGACCGATGTAGGAACTGAATTTTCGTGGCGTACCACGGAATCATTTTCAGGAAGGAAGGAAATGCGAAACACGTTTCGAAGAGGCACGCCTCTGAAATTATTTCATCGTGGACAGGATCGTTAAATTGATACACGAGCCGGGTTGCGTTACGAACGACGTACAACGCGGCACGTCGGTTCTTGCGCTCTTTCGGCGAGCTGAACAACCAGTCGAATTATTAAACCGTGCCAAAATGATTAGTACGTCCGTGGAAATGAATGACCGACCGATGGCTGATGCTTCCCGTGCGTTTTGTGAATACAAAACGCTATTGCGGGTCTCGCGCGTTCCCTCGTTTGAGAAATCGTCCCTCATGATTGTTTGGCAAATTTCGCAGCGCAGTAAATTTACGACGATGTTGCGCGCGAAAGACGATCCGTGTAATGCGCGAAGTTACTTCTCGCGGAGAAGCGAAGCGAAGACGCTTTGTATCGGGAAATGTTAACACGCTTTTTCCTACTTTGGAGCGCGGTATCGGAAGAAAGAAAACAAACGAAAGCCCAAGCAGCCAATGTTCGAATTAAGCAGCTAGCCTCGAACGTATGCGAGGAACGAGGGGTGGAATGCTAAGCAAAAATGGAAGTAGGAAGTTGAAACGGTGCATCGGCTGAAGTAATATTTTTCCACGTATCGATTTCTACGACCATGGCTACAAGTTTCCACTGGAATTCTATCGATCGCACGTCATCCCTCGCACGAGTCTTTTTAACCCCCAGGAGCGTGCCGCTGACGGGAAAGTTACCGCTTCGAGTGGAACTTTTTAGAAGTTCGCCCGGGGGAGTGGCGCGGAGATTAGCCCTGGGGAATTAGAGTTTCCGGTGTACAATGAGTAGAATTCAGAAACGTCTAACCGTAGAAAAATCGATCGGTTTCTTAGTTCTGTAAACGTTTCACATTTTTCCATCGATAACTTTGCGTCTTAACGTTTGGACCGAGAAGAATACTTTCGAATAGTGCGATAGCAAATATCGCTCGACATCTGATCATCAACTGTCTTACGATTTCGTCTACAATTTCATCGCCTAATCTCAACTATCCCTTTTTGAAACGATTCTTACGAATAAGATATAGTTCGAAAGTCACTGCACGTTAAATTTACTAATGATTAACTGGTAATGTCTCCGCTACTTTCGTACGAATTCTATACTTGCAAAGAGGCCAAGCTTATACAGTTTAGACATAACCTTGTTTAGTCTTGCATATAGCCTTATTTAATCCTGTATAATCCCATTTAAACTTGCATCAGTCTTGTTTCCAACACACGATCTCGTTTAATCTTGCGTAGTCTTACACAGCCTTATAATAGTCTTGCAAAGCTTTGTATAATCTTGCACAGACTTACATGGCCTTACGCAGTTTCGCATAGCCCCTGATAGAACATACTTTATAGACTCAAGATACTTTCTATTAATTCCATGCCTCCCTAACACCTTCGTGAAGCATTAGTTTCTATTCGAAAAGCTTAAAATTATACGATATTGTTTCTAATTTAATATATTGCATATTGTCCTAAAAATAAGAAAGTAGCTGAAACGATTCGTTATACAAATTCAAATAATTAGATAGTCTTCGTTCGAAATAAAATTTAACCAAGTTCGTTGTATTCGTCAAATCGAAAAGATA
Organism: Bombus pascuorum; assembly: GCF_905332965.1. Classification (NCBI taxonomy): domain Eukaryota; kingdom Metazoa; phylum Arthropoda; class Insecta; order Hymenoptera; family Apidae; genus Bombus; species Bombus pascuorum. The sequence continues at coordinate 17,669,753 of NC_083491.1, read as the reverse complement.
ATTGTTTGAAAAGTACGATAAAGCCAGGAAAGCCTACTCGACCTCGATAATCAAGCACGATCACCGACAGCAGCAGCAGCAGCAGCAGCAGCAGCAGCAGTGGCGGCAATCTGTAAAAAATATCTTTTATCGAGCGGCTGTTCTCGACACTCGTACAATAGGCATACAAGGTAGAAGTATTAACCTTTAATTGCGTTGCCGTATACGTATACTACTCGGCTGGTTATGACGTTTAACAGAAGTTGCAAAACAGCCTGTAGCGATTGTAGTGCGCGTCTCGCGTTCTAATTGGATTCCACGCGTACAAACTACAGTTTAATATTTTTCTCGCTTTGATAACCGAAAGCCACACTTTTATTCCAGATTGCAATGGCACCATGATCAGCGTCGCTGTTAAACGCACAATGTAGCAAATCGTTGTACAACGCATCTAACCATCGTTTAATACGGCATTCTCGCGCGTGTTTCGTTTCGCAAAAGAATCGACTGCGTTCGCGTGTGATTTATAAATAGCAATAAAATGTCGTGGAAACGAATAAATGAAACGTGAAATTCGCTTTGTAAATAATTCAATGGTACTTCAGCGGCTGGGTGAAGGGCACTTGCACACGAGAGGCGAGCGCATTACGAGATTGTGGCCAACTTCGTATACCTTTTCGACCGTGCTTGTATTTAAAACTGAAATGGGCAAAAAAGCGATGCGAAATGGACGAACGAGCGACCTGCGAGTGGATGTTCTTTCAAAATGCTTTCAGATTAGAGAACGCATTTCACTGTTCGATAGTCTTTTTTCCAAAATCTTTGCTCAAAGGTTAGATCGAACATATGTATAAAACATATATACAACATAATACCCTTTATTCCGTTGTCTGAAATTTACTGTATAAACTTTTAGAAAATAGACATGATTTTATATACTTTTACAAATAAACTAATACCGGAACTTTCTAATTACTTTGAAATTTCTCACGCACTGACAATCTTAAATTATTATTGGTACAGGTACCGATGTACAGGCTATTTAGAGTTACCTGTTACATCAAAGTCTGCTGAAACTTTTAAACGTGCACCGGTAAAGCAACGCTAAGTACTTTCGTCGGTACGATGTCTCTCGGATACGCGTACAAGTGAAACTCAAGCAGTCGACATATTATACGAACATATATCTATATATACATACATACGAAGGAGATGGTTGCTTCGACCGGCGGTGAAATTCAAAGTTCTCGCTGCCTGACATTAATTAACACGTTCGTGACCGTTGCGTCAAAGGAACAAAAGGCTTCCTTTTCCGTTTCTGTCGAGAGACGATAGTTTGTTCTGGTTTTGTTCTTGCGTGCCGTTACACCGATCTAGCAAATTGCATCGAGCAACTACGACAGCCTCGCCATGTTCTATACTTAGTATAGCATTTCGTTCTAGCTACTTGTTCGGACGTGTGTCCACGAGCAATCAATTTTTCTGTATAGTCGATTCGAAGGTGTGCGATGTCCTTGGAGAGCTATAGCTTCATCATGTAGAAAACGATAAGGGATAACAAGAGGAATGCTTTTGCCAATAAAGAGAATTCGATTGATATCGTAAATTTGCGTATCGCGCGAGGATCTTGTTAATTTGGCGTTGCAGAATCTGAATGAAATCTAATTAATCTCGATTTCTTACGTAACGTTAACATTAGCGGCGATTTTTGTACCGAAAAATCACTTTTACGTCGCATAAAATTTTTAATCTAACAGAACGTAACTCGAGCTTTGATTTCGATAATTGAACTTTTACAAAGGACTGAAAATGGATTTCGTAAATACTTCAACGGTGATAATGGTGAATTATCGATTTTTCTTTTGTGTCTACGGTATTGCATTATACCGGTAGTGCATAAAGCGGAGACTACTACACATACTAGTGAAAAATGCATTGTGTGTATATCCAAATTGTTTTAATAAAAAAAGAGAGTTATACGTATAGAACGATTTGCACCTCCTGCAATGTAATAATATCATATGCGAGAAATTCGGACTGAACATTCGAAACACTGATCAGCATTTTAATATTTCTAATTCTACAATTGCCACAGATCGGATTACAATACAATAGCGAAATTTTCTCATTTCAATAATCTATATTTACCAAAGGAGCAAATATAATGTTTTGTACGTATAAAAATTAAAATTTCAATGAAATATCGTTACAAAGACATAAAGGAGCTAGCGGAAAATATCTCTCGTATAATACTGTTCGTACTATAATAACGAAATAAATTTTATGCTTTGTCCTCGATATCGATCTCTCGATATCAAACACGCTTTCTGTTATTTACAGGCTTACGTATGCACGTGTACGTATAAAAATATAAATACAGGAACGTGTGCGTACACGTGTCTACGGCAAAAGAGTTCGCTTAATATTCATAACGTCTCTATCCCTGTGGCAATTCTAAACACATTTTAATAACATTTTTTACGGTGCTCTTCCTACGCGGCTCAAAAGCTTCACAGCCTCTTTTAGAATGCTTTGGTCAAGTTAAGAAGAAGGATGAAAAAAGACAATTGCGTTCACGAGACAAGAGTCGAGCTAGTAGAAGGACGAAGGAAGAGAGGAAAAGATGGCGGGACAAAGACGCAGTCGAAAGAGAAGAAGCAAGAACAAATGGTAATGGAGAAGCGGAGGAAAGAACGATGAAAAGAAAGAATAACTGCTAGAACGAAGGAAAAAAGGAAAAGATGGGCAAGGAAAGGGGAGAATGGAAACTTTACCTCCTTCGCTACCCCCGGAGCTTCGTCTCTTTTTACGACGGAATATTTTGCTGGCTCTTTCAACTCTCTCCTCTCGCTTTCAACCATCGAACGAATGAACGAACCGAACAACCAACCAGCGAACCAATCTCTCCCCCTTTTCGCACCGGTTGAAACTCGGCCACGAAGTTTCGCAAAGTCTTGCCGCGGGAAAAATCGAAAACGCTTGAAAGCTCCCGGGTGTTTTTACGCTGACACATTTTTCCACGAAGGAAGAAGGATTGCTACCGTTTACCGAAACGATCGATCACCAAATTTTTAGGTTCCATAGTTTCGTCAGTTTTCTTTCGCTCAGGCCTTCTCATCGGATTCTCGTACATGTCGATGAGATATCGAACGAACTCAAAATTGTCTAAAGAGAATTGCTTTAATTGTAGTCAACTACACATGTGGAGTATATTTATAGCGATACATGGAATCTCTGTAATTCCAGCAGTGGTATTAACCGCAACCACCGCAACGTCGTACTCTGTTTAACTCGTGAAAGCAAGTGCCAGTAACCGACGAGCAATACCTCTAGAAACAGGGAAAAAATCATCTCGGCGGGTTGAACGAATCGCGAATAAGCAATATTTTCAACATCACTGCTAAGCTGCATATTATTTCGAGCGGAAGCTTGAAAAAGACGGTCGTCGTGTACTAGTTTTCGCAAGACGGCGGCCACGAGCAGCGATATTTTTGCAGACAATGTATCGAAAGGTCGCTGGGGAAGGCAAATCTGTTCCGCATCTCGACGGCATATCGGCGGAGAATAATGTAACGTCATTGGTGCCGCCACGAAGAGAGATGAGAAATTAAGTGAACCGTGGAGGATCGTATCGTCGACGGCGGAAAATGTATACTGCAGGCCGCTTAAGCCTCTCCTTGCGCAGCCAGCCGAGTGCATCCACGATGGAAAATAATATTTGTCCGTTGGGATACTAACGGAAAAGACGTACTTTATCGTCTTCCTCCAACGACCCTCGCCTCGATCTTTGATTCCACCGATTGTCCCCTGTCGGTCTAACTCTGCCTTCGTCAAATCATCTCACCGTGAGATCGCCCTTCCTCATTACATCTGTGTACCTCTTCCCGCACTTCTCTACCATTCTATTTCTACCTAGTACGTAACAAACGTTCGAACTGTTCGATCACCGGTCCACAATATATTTTGATTATTTGGATTGATTACTAAATACGGAATATTTTATGCGATATAAGGTGCAAAATCAGGAACAAGATTATTAAACAACGCGTTGGTTACTGCAAGTAAAATTTATCCTATTTCCCAAAGCAATTCACATATCCATACCCACATCTTCATACACGAGAATCCACATATCCTGAAAGAAAAATTCATCAATCCTGTTGTGTAACACGAAATTTTCAATTTCCCGGCGTTTACTTGTCGAGGTAATACCTTCCTGTCTGGACTAATTTTTATCGCAATCGAAATATCGATCCAACTATACCGTGACCAATTCTCATCGACCCAGCGTGTCCCTAGCGAAAGGGTTGCGCGGCGCAACTCGCATTTTCCCAAATAACCCCCTTGTTGCTTTCCCCCGCCGCACGATACCTCCCTTCGCTCTACACTCCGCCCCTTTTTCCCAGCCAAACAATCCCTCTACGTAGCACGTGGACGACCGATGGATCGATATTTATCGGCGTGTTGTATGAAATTCTGACGACACCGGCCGGTGACTCTCATTTGCGACAGCTTCGTTGTGTGCGACGAATCGCTTTGACGAACTACGCTCGTCTACGCGCCAAGCATATTCTTATCTTTCGTGATCACACAACGTGAATTACTTCGAGTACCAGTCCCTACCACCGCATCAATTATTTACGCGGAAACACTTTCGTCGCGTCGTTGCTCAGTTGCACTTCTTTTTTTAACTATTTTATTGAAAATAAAGATCACCACTTGCTTATATTTATAGCGACAAGATTACAGATTAGAATGCACGTCATCGTAGCGTTGAACGTCCGGATGTTGATGCGATTAATTGATATTTTTACATAAAAGGCGATAGAAACGCATAATACGTCGGGATTAAGCGTTTATTTCATCGTGGAAAAGTTTTAACAAAATGAGGACGAACACGCCTCGAACGTGGAACTTAGCCGCAGAGTCGAGCCGGACGTTGGGACTTAACCAAAGAACCTCTTGGGCAGTTCGTTGCATCATCGTCCATTGCATTTCGATTGAAAGTATCAGTTTGTCCGAAAAGTGTCTCGCTTTGTATGTTTTTCACAACAGTGCACCTTTGTACAAACGTGAAACCAAGTCTGTGAAATGTCGCGGTGTTTATCTCAACATAACAAAATGGATCGTACGTAATTCGACAAAATAATATAAACCAAAAAACGTTGTGCGTTTATCATTTCCTCATAAAACGAAAGAAACTTTTCGGACAACCTGATACTTCTGATTCTGAGTTGGAATAGGTAGTCGGATATCTGATAAGTTGCGAATATCTGATTAGGAGGTGTTTGTAAGTTGCATGCAGATGAGATAAATGAGGGGAATGATAGTGGTGTAATGTTGTATCAATATCAAATCGTTTGATATCGAGTCGGACGTTGCAATGGGTTGGATGGTTACAATGGATTCGAATTTGTGATACAAAAGAAAAATTGTTCGGAGAAAATAATCCGTATCAAGATATGTACTGATACAAGTATCGTAATCACACCCTTGAATCATGAACGGAACGTGCGAATATTGGCAGTTCGTAGAAAAACTGTAAAACAGATTTATTCGAGTTCATTTTGCTTCGATGTAAAAAGTAAAGAGACCCGAAGCATAAAAACCTGCCCATTGATTTATTAGCAAATTGACAACAATGTGCGAGTAATTACCTCTACACGTATCTAAGATCAATGAGGTCCCTCGAGCGTAACAGAGACAGAAATACGACGGGGGAAGTGGAAAACCGGCACTGTGAACGAGCATCGAGGTCCTCCATTTTCGAACGGTAACGGGTCAATACCCAAGAGATTGCGAGCCGAATTAGTATTTAATAGTAAAAGTTTCGTTCACCGAGGAAGCTATCTTTCCTATCGGGAGCCCGGAAGATAGAAAAAGAAAGGACTGCGTAAACGGAACGATGCTGCTCTCGCGAACATCTTTTAGAACGAATGAACCCGTAAATAAGAACAGACTATTTCCAACGCGAATTTCCCGTTTAAATCAACTTGAAATATCCGAGCGAAGGAAGAGCATGATCGAGTTAGTTAAGAAACTTCGACTAAAAGCGTGTCAATGGATTTAGACTTCTTAGAATGTATTTTACCGTATTATGTAAAATATGAAAATTTCGCGACACTTGTCGATATCCCTGCTATATTATGCTATATTATACATTTTCAATCAACTTGCATATCGTATTAATACATGCCTTCTGCACGCAAGCTATCTTTTCCAGCGTCCAACTAAAACCATGTTTGCCAACCAGTAGCGAACTTCTTCAAACGTTTTTCAATGTGCACCTAATGCTTGAACCTACGATGGCGTTACTCGAAGGAATAACCAATCCATAAAAACATACAGGAGCAAACAGATCGAAAAAAGAGAGGCAGAGAGAAAGAGAGTGAGGAAAAGAGAGAGAGTGAGAGAGAGAGAGCAAATAAAGACGGGCAAAAAATATAGTCTCATCAGTTTCGGCCGATTTCCCCACGGAGTTTCCCTTCAGCCCAGCATTTCATATTCGTCAAGCAGGCCGACACGGACACAGGGCCTTCGTCGAACGGACGAGCGAACCGACCAGGGACACGTTGCTGGCGACAAATTAAAGCGACCTCCTCTGGTCGCATTCGATCGGACAGAATTGCGCAAGGGCGGTGCTCTGACCGCATAAAAACGCAACCGACACGAGCCTGGAGAAAGTGAAAGAATAAACGCAAAGAGGAAGAGACGAAGGAAGAGGAGTAGAAGGAGCGAAAAGATTCGACAGTTGGCTCGGTACGACGATACGCACACCTGTTTCGGCCGGATAATGAATGAACCGTGGGTGGAGGAGAACGTCGCCGGATGCTGCCAAGATTCACGTCACGCTTATATTTACTCAAGTACACCGACACCGGAGAGAGCTCGAGGCCTGACTTTCTGCTCCGCTTACCCGTCTCTTCTCCCTGTTGTTGTCGCTTTTAGGAGAACACTTTTGGTATCGTTTGCTCGCGATTATCACCTGGGTGGATCTTTGTTGACTTTACCGCTGGCTTCCTCTTTCTACTCGCCGATAATTGTACCGAGAAGCTTCGCGAATGCCCTAGCTGCCATGAATTTCAATTCGACACCGCCTGCTCTCGGCAAAACGTGTGATATTATACAGTTTATTCCTTTGATTCCGTGTCTTCTGTTGTATTTAATTCCTGGCTCGATGAATCTGTGTACGTGATTATTCCTTTAGGTTTGAGTTTATTCAGTTTATATTCCTTTGATACTGTGTCTTTAGTTGTATTTAATTCGTGGTTCGATGAATTTTTGTATGTGAGTCGATACGTCTAGACTAAGATAACGGAGAATTGGATAATTTTCCGTAAATATGAGACCCAGGTATTTCTTAAATAAACTTTTCCAAAGTAACGTCATTTCCATTTCTTTTCGTCTTTATTTTGAATGTAAATTACTTTGAGTAATTCCTTTAACGAGTATATCGATTTTCAGAAAACGCTTCAGTGTAGATTCAAACTTTCGACATTATTTTGAAAGTGTTCGGCATACGTTTAAATAATCATTAAGAAGTATGTAAATACTGATTTTTTTGGCAGTAGAGCGTAATTACGAGTATGAAATTGCGCCTTAGGAAAATAAATCAAGTTGACAGCACAGAGGTAGTGACAGAAGTTATTAGGTCTGTCTTGTGACGACGCAAATTAAATTCATTAGTAAAAGCGGAGTCTAACGTGATTCTCGTAAAATGAGTATTACCCAACTGCCCATTGGAATGGTAATGAACTAATAAATCTTAGAGCAGGTTGCGTGTATTTGTATAATGTAATAAACGTAATTTAATTACATACACAATACAGTTTATGTCGTTTTATGAAACTGAAAATGCTATAACGCAACTAGTAGAAGAAAGAGTTGATATCTGCTTTCTTGAAAATAAAATTATAACTTAAAAACCACGTTGTATGAAAAAGATGTTTTACATACGACATATTGAGAATACAAGGATAATCAGAGTATTCTTGGGAAATTTTATAAATAATCATTACGAAGATAATGATCGAAATGTTTGTTGCGAGACAAATTTTCATAATGAACCCAAAAGATCAACTATCTTCTTATAGTCATTACGATAGATTGAGTCGATTTAAATTTACAAATTTGTTCAACCGTAGATATGCTGGTTGAACCAAGAACGTGTCGCTCAGCTTAATCGAACAGAAAGAATTGCAATTATCCCAAAAGACTAATCGCGTACACACCCCGTGTGATGTACGGACAGAACGGAACTAAACGGAAATTAATTGACATCAAAAAGCCGTGCTCCGTTCGAACCATCGAGAAATCCGGCCCTATCCCGGGGGAACTCGGCAAACAGAGCATCGCCCCGAGGGAAAACGATTTGCGAGGAATCTCAGAAAATTTGCTCTCGCGACCCAGGCACGACGTTTCGACTTAATCTCGACACAGAGACGACTCACCCATTTGTATACAGGACTCGTTCCACTCTCTTTCTCTCCCTTTTGCTCTTTTACTCGTCCTTCTCCCTCCTTCTCTTTCAGCCCCACTCACCCTTCGTGGCCCCGACCTGGTAAAAGGGTGGCTGCTGCTCGAAAAAGGGTTGGAGGTGATTGCGTTCCCATTGACATGGGTTTATGGAGTAGCCGAAGACGCGCAGGGTTAGAGGGGGTGGAAACTGAACGACGGGGTGTATAACGCGACGAATGTACGTGGAGCGAGCAGGTGCTCACCATTTTCGCCCTCTCGACGTACAATCCTTATAGATAACACGTCGTTTGTAACTGTCACCGAGCTGGAGACTAGCCGGACTATAGCTACTCGAGTATACAGGGTGTCCCGTAACGCGTTCCATTCTCTTTTCCTCGATTGTTCTCGCTAACATTTCGATAAAACCGTGACAAGATTTTATCACTCTCTTCGCGCCATCATCGTTTTCCTTTGTAAAAATTATACAAAATTTATAAAATTTAGTCATTGTTAGTCTAGTCTGTCACTTTTATGTTGGAAATAATATGGAGAAAGTGATTTTATTTTACGTCAAGAACAAATTATCCGTAAATAATTCCTTATTTTGTTTTATCTCTGCTTGAAATCCTGCTCGCATCTTACGTAACAACCTCTGTGTGTATCACTGCGTGCAGGTAAGCTTGTCGGGAGGCGAAGTGTCAAAAACGAGCCAGATTCATGGTGACTCGAGAAAAAGAACTTAAAAAGTCGTAAAAAGCATGCGCACGCGTGTAGTAGTCACGTTGCTGTTTGATGGTAGCTTATTCGTAAGTTCGCTTTACGTGTTTTCTTTGTATAGCATGGCGTTTTACGGGTGTCCCTGGTACCGATGATACCTAAGGTCCGTTTAGAACACGGAGCACCGTGTGTCAGTAGAAGCGTCAGTGACTAATGTTACTCGAAAGTGGATTTGTATACCGGGTGAAATCGATAAAGGTCTGTCGGAAATATGATAGAAGAAAGGTAGAGTAATAGGAATAATAGACACGATAGATTCTAGGAACAAAAAATAATTTTCATTTTAGTTTACAAAAACATAATAATATAAAAGTTCAAACCTAATAGAGGCAATTAATAACGAAGAGAACAATACCACGAATGATATTTAACGTACGATTTAACGTAGTTGAGAATGTTAGACTCCTTTATAACATTTTTCTGCGATTAATAGACTAAATTATTGGTAGCAATAGAAGATATTATTGTCAGATATTGTTGTTCAATTCTTAAATTTTCAGCTTTTTGCGAACAGCATGTATATGGTCCTAACGCTTTCGCTCTTTCATTGATATCAATTGAGTATTTATCACGAATTTACGGTGTGGTATCTGCGGTTAAAGGCTTTAAGCGGCATCCAGCATTTATGTTTAGGACGTTCAACAACGTTTCGCACCTACAGGCTGCGTGTGTCGGGGTAGGAGAGAATATTGCTACGGAATAATGGTACAACAGATTAATATTTGGATTTTAAAGTTAACGTTGTCTTGACATTCCATGTATGACATAAAAGATATAACTTAGAAAAAACGAAGCTCGCACCCCGCTGGGGGTAGCCACCCACATGCTATATTTACTTTTATTTTATTTTTTTTTCACCAATAAGATATAACACTTTACCAAATGTCCATAAGGACAAATTGTAAAAAAAACAAAATAAAATAAAAAAAAAACTCCATGTATGTATAGAATGTTTACGTTACTAGTTTCTAACATTTTTGTTCAAGTGGTCGTCACTTGTACAGTAGCGGACAAAAGATTAAGACGAAATGGAAAAAATAAATAATTGATTTACTTTCCATAAAAAATATAAATACAGTGTTCTACATTTGGTATTAACTAATTAGGCATTTGTTTATACACTTACAAAAAAAATTTCATTTTGATATTTTGCTCAGTAGCGAAGTTACAAAAAAAGGAACGAAATCTGTATAATATTTTGTCGGTCAAAAGTTTAAGACTACACAAAAAATATTAAGTTTTGGTAAAAAAATATGCACAATTTTTGTTTAAATTCAATATTTTGTCCAATATCCGTTATTTCTTATCACTTCGGTACATCTTCTTGGCATTGAATCTATTAATTTTTTACATTGATCTACCGTAATATTACTCCAAGCTGTTTCAATTGTAGAGTAAAGTTCATTCAAATTTTTCGGTTTATAACCTTGTACTGTCTTTTTTATGATGCTCCACAAGTTCTCGATTGGATTAATATCTGGTGATTGGGACGGCCACGGCAGCACGGTGATATTTTCTTCTTGAAAAAACTGTTTCACAACCCGAGCCGTGTGCTTCGGATCATTATCATTTTGAAAAATAAAATCATCACTCATATTGTTGCGTGCAAAAGGTAACATTGTGTTCTTGAGTATGTCCTTGTATTGAAAACGGTCCATAATTCCATTGATACGACATATCGGACCAGGGCCGCTTCGAGAAAAACACGCCCACACCATAACGTTGCCACCACCATGTTTAAGAGTTTTTAAAACGCACTGTGTTTTCAAACTTTCGCCAATTCGACGTCTAACGTACCGTATCCCGTCAGAACAGACGCGATTGAATTTCGATTCGTCAGAAAACAATACCTTTTGCCAATCTTCACTTGTCCAATGCTTATGAGCTTTAGCAAATGCAAGTCGTCTTTTTCGATTCCTAGAACTCAGCAGTGGTTTCTTTTGGGGTTTTCGTCCTCTTAAGTTAAAGTCTTCTAATCTTCTCCTAACAGTTCTAGCACTAATTTGTGTATCGTTTTCATAGTTTATCTCCGCAGCAATATTATTTGCACTACGAAAACGATCCTTTTCGCTCAATCGATGAATCCGGCGATCCATTTTCGGTGTTGTTTTCCGTGGTCTTCCGTTTTTCGGTTGATCGCAATACATGCCTGTCTTTAAACATTTATACCAAGCTTGTTTACAAGCTGTTTCTGACCTGTTCACTATATTTGCTATTTCGGTGAAGGTTTTACTTTGCTTTCGCAGCCTTACGATTTGTTCCCTTTCGTTTTCAAGTAAATTCTTTGATTTACCCATAGTCTGTTCCTACCTAAATGAATTTTAAGCAATAAAAGGTACACTAAACAATGATTTTGACATTCCAGAATCAAAATGTTCAAAAACTGTACTCGTACTCACGTTTTACACAGATCGTCTTAAACTAATGTCCACTGTTTCCAAGTGCTAGGCGGTAACTAACTGTTGTAACTCCTACATTGTTTGTATTTAACAACTGACTGTCTGAGGTTACGAAGGTCAAACATACAGCTACGTTATTCCAAAGAGACAAACCGAATAGAAGAACAATATGCGTATAAGATGTTTGTAATCCGGTTTACAAATCATCGTCTTAAACTTTTGTCCGCTACTGTACATCTGGTCTTTAGTTTTGTCAAGCACTGAAGCCATCGACAGCGCATAGACAAAAGATTGCGTCGAAGGCAAACCATAAACCGTAGACAGGCGACGATGGCTTCAGGGTTTTTCAGTCATAGGATAACACTGCTAGCGTGCGCATGTGGGTCAGCTCATATTATTAAAATATATATCTTCTACCTTACAATTTATCCACGCGTTCTTTTGTATTCACATACATCTAACAATCTCAACAAGTTTATTCATAAAGTACATATTCTTGAGAAAAACGGAGAGACGTAGTGCTTTTCACACGCAATACGGTGGTCGCCATTAAGTTGCCGCGAGAGTATTCGGACCCAATATGCCAATAAATTTTTTGGCCGCAGATTCGATTCGATTTTCAATTACCGAACTCGTAGAGTGCAAAGGATTAGATAGTACAGTACCGGTTTAACGTTGACTGTATTTGAACGATGGCGAAATCGGTTCGACAAGACCATCTCTTGGAGGAGATAGCGCGAACGAAGGGATGGATATTCACTGCCGATATAAATGACCGCGAAGTGATAAATAATGTAACGGAGTACGGCTCTTGGGTTACGCGTTGGGAAAACGTATCGTTCCCATTACATGTACGCATGTGCACAGGTATCGCTATAGTCGAGTAAACAACATACGATGCCAGAACGACATACTCTGGACCACACAGGGAAATTCTCGCCGGAGCGCGAAGCTTTTTCATGCTTTAGGTCGACAACCGACCCGTTCGATGCGCCCCTTTCGCTCTCTGTCTCCTTTCTTCCTCTTTTCCTCTTTTTCTTTCCCTCTTTTTTTTCGTCATGTCGTCTATTCGCGTAGATAAAATAACAGGAGCGCGATAAATGGCCGACACGGTGTCGTACGAGAGCCCGAGGTAATAATGATATCCGATGAATAGAGCCGCACAAGCTGCGCCATGGCTTTTCACGTCTTTCTGCATTACCTTGCGACTTTTGTGAAAGCGTGAATGCGTGCCTATACGACTGTCAACAGGAATTTGTTAGCTGCTGAGTGACCTATATCTTTTAACAGAGTACCAGGTATATGGTATAGCGTGCTGTAAATTGTTTCCCTGGAAATTGTTGGATACGAAGATAGGACGAATGTCGTCTCTGTTCGACTTTTTTTCATCTCCGAGTCTTATACGCGTTAGTTGATTAATATATCGCGATCGATATTGGAGGGAACGAGGTTCGCGGAGACACTGAATTTCGCAGAAAAAGTAACATTGCGATCACAGCGTTGTAAACTGTTGAAGTGATCGTCACTTCTGAGAAAACTCTACATCTGGTCTTCGGTTTCTCAAGCGCTAAGGTCATCGATAGCGCGTAGACAAAAGAATGCGTCGAGGAAAGACCATAAGCGGTACACGTGCGACGTTGGTTTCGGCAGTTGTTTCAGTCTCAGGGTAACGTTGCTAGCGAGAGGATCTGGATCGGCTTACATAGTACTACATATTTTGTAATTTATTATTCACAATATATATACTTTCAATACCTTGCAGTTTGCCCACGCATTTCTTTAATTCCATCCACTGAATAACCTTAACATAAACAAACGACAACTTGTTCCTACTACGTTCAATGTTTACGTTAGTACACGCGTTTTTATCGTACGTTACTCGTCTCAAAACATATCGACGCTTCAACTGGGCAGAACAATTTCCGCGACTATCGTCTGATGTTGTTATACTTTGGTGAATGCGGAAAATAAAGTGGCATGACCAGAAAAGCCTTCCTTGATTCGGTGCCAGATATGTAATTTACGGTCGCAACGCGCACACCTCTGGGAATTTCTTGCCTCTGCGTTCCACAGAAATTTCGCTGCCCAACGACTAGCAGCTACATTTTGATATAATTATCGGAAGCGTATAGGCTATCGCGCATTCAAATTTTGTATTTAGTCGTAGAATAATTTTAGACTCTTGACCTTAAATTCTACGTATCTACGTAAATTCTACTTGTTTTATATATATGTTACAGTGTTGCGAAATAAAATTGGAATTGCGCGTATCTCTACGGTATTTGAACGTTTCTAATCGAAAAAGCATATAGCGTTCGCTGGTATACTCTGGTAGCGGAAGTATCGAAAGCGCATTAACCGCCCGGCTCTATAGAAATCGATGTCAATACAAACTGGAACGGGATCACGAAGTGAAAACGAATGTAAGGAATGGGCGTGCTATTCAGGATGTCGTTCATATCGTTTGGTATAAAGCTGCTCATCCGAAGTCTTATAGGTTTTCCTGCTTTGGCGTTTCAGAGTACGGAGATCGATTTCACAAGATGATACTTGATATTTTTGCGATTTAATTCGTTTACTTGTCATATATACGATATAATCGCATATAGTATATTCCACGAAAGTTCCTTCTATCGCATGATTATACGTCAGCAAGTTCAAAGCGATCTCTACTTCCTCCGATGCGCGATTCGATCGATGTTCGCGGTCTCCCGCGGTCTTTCAGTTTACGGCCTACACTCGTGAGCGAAAAATTCCACACGGTGCAAAGAGTCAGAGATTTTAGACAGTCGAACTACCAGGTAACCGGAATAAAGCGACGGAAAGGAGGAAATTCTAGCCAAGTTATGTCTGGCTACGATAAGGAACGACAAGTAATTTGTTCCGACTAAGTATACTATCTTATCTACGCCGCACTGACGATATCGTACGAGATTCAGATTGCTTTTTGCGAACTCAGCGCGATAGCGTAAAAAGTGATGAACGTTGGCAATGAAAACGATCAAGAAAGGATAATTTGATATTCGAATCAAATTTTACATAGGCAAAATAATATAGCTTGTAGACATGTACTATGTATTCCACAAATGAATTTTTCAATAGACTCGTCCTACGGTTAAGCCGCATAGAAAACTCTCGAGACAAAGGTCACTTTGAAATCCGAAAAACTTTGTTTCCAGGAAAAACAGACCGCGTAGAAACGAACCAATTGACGTGAACGGTCGGCTAAAGGAAGACGGAAGAGCAAAATCTAAGCTCGATGTAATTTATCGATCGTACCGAGTTCCCGAATCCTGGATTACAATAAAATATCGCGGACCACCAGTCAGTGCTGTTTCAATGGGATTCGTCCATGTGTCGCGGCCAGACGCATAAACCATAAAGACACGCGGTACCTATGAAATTCCCTAGCATACGTACAGACACCGTAGAATTCACGGGGGAGAAACGAGCCACCTTTCTTTCGTGAAAACGCCGGAGATTCTATTGGTTCATCCTTCTCTCTTTCGTGCATGTATGTACATCCGTTAGATTCGAATATGGGAAGGAGACTGTGACACGAAAGCGATATCGGAGGGCATATGGTAATGCTACGATTCGATTGAAAAACGACACGAATCCCCTTGTAAGATCTGTAATTCTTTTTCTCATATATTGTAAAGTAAATGATGACAGCAGCATGGCTAATAAGGGCAGACATATCTCCTAACGCGTGTGACGTCGCTTTCCCCTCGGTTCTATTTCCCCCCTTTTGTTTCACATTTTATTTTTCGATGTCGTTCGTCCGTGTTCTTTATTATTATCGTATTGTTCGGATACGTTCAATTCATAGTTTATTCCAATAAAAACTGTGTATTTTCCACGCTTGGAATTAAATTGTCGAAGAAGATGGATCACAAGAATATTATATTTCAACGACGAGGATTCGTTTGGGGATGGAAATAAAATTTGATCGAGTTACGATCTTGAGTAACCAATTAATTTTGGAAATAGAATAGCAACGACCTCGTGTCAAAACGTGTGATAGACACCTGCTTCATTGGAATTTAAATTTCGAAAATTCGTTCTCTGGGATTTCAATCCCCTCTCTGACAAGGTAAATGAATATTTTATTTCATTTACGATAAAATCTATAATAACAGTCATTTGTTCACGTAAAATAGATACAATGTTATATGCTAATATGCTATATAATATTACAAAAGGGTTTCTCAATTTTTTAATTTATGATATCATGTTATATTACCGATTAACGAATGAAAAAAGTGTCCAATCATAACAGAAACTAATTCAATTCTGGAATATTTCATCATACATAATTTTAGCGGTAATTATAACATTTGGTTAAGTACGATGCTACTTATGGAGAAGTAACGATTCGTAATTAATGACTCATCAAGTAAAAGCGATATTCATTCGTTAAACGATTATCAGAATTGATTTTAAACTCAAAAACTAATTTTATTCTTGCTCAAGATACGATTAGTCGTTATGATAAGATATCTTTAACGACGTATTCGTCATTTTAAGCTTACAGTCGATTGTAAAATCATCGTGGAATGCCAGTTTAATCGCGTAAATAGTATACGTACTTTCTGTGACGTGGATTACCGGTTCCTCGTGTATTAATATTTTATTTTTGCATCTTGCGACTTTATTCGAGAGAATGGCGTAAATATTTACCTGAAAAAGAGATAAAGAATCGATTAGCCTTCTGCAAAATTAAATGATTCGAAGTTAAGTGACCCACAGAAAATATGTATATAAAATGGACAAGAATTCGCTTTGTAACTCCATGTATGTTTCGATTAAAAAAAGAATACAAACAAAAAAAAAAAAAAGAGTGAAATAGAAAAAACTATTTTTCTGCTTAATCTGTCAGATTAACGTTCGAATGACTACACTTTTCAATACGTTGATAAATCGTAGTAAAAATATTATCAAAGAAGTAAGCAGCTAGCGATACCTTAGACTAAAATGTATTATAAAAAAATATAATATTCGATCCTATATGAGAGTTAACAAATTATATCAAATGTATTTCAATAACAGAAATATAATTTCCTATATAAAGTAATTAAACACTTTTGGAAAATCATGTTGTTGTACCGGTTCATTAAATTAAAAGTATATGAATATGCAACAGGCCAACGTTTTAGAGAGGATAAAGTAATCCACAACCAATCTTCAACGAAATAAATCACGTCGTACAATTGAAAACGAGTATTACGTAATTCGGTAACTTTGGTGATATATTCGAGCTGTTAATTGGTAAACTGCAACCGAAAGATATGTACGGAAACACTCGAAAACGTCATGATTTATTATATTTCTGAATGGGAATATTGAATTTTATTCGCTTATTCTCATGTAAAGCCGTTTTGACAATGTTTTTATCGGTATTTCAAATAGATGGTAAAAGCATTCAATGTTTGAGCAAAAATTTATTTCCCTTTCTGTTTTCCTATCTTATAAACATCGAAACGTAAACCAAAGTAAAAAAATGTTTGCGATACGTCTATTTTTAACTTCACTATTTTTACAGATTTACATCATTTTCGCGTGTTACTCGAGATCAAAGTTGAGACGATGTTTGTAACGACTGAGATATTCGAAGAAACCTTGCCATCCGATGTAACCTTATCGTTTGTGTTGGATGGCCACTGGCCAGTTCTCCATAGATTGGATAGTCCCGGGAAACGCATTATCGATATTGTGAAAGTACGCATTTTCCTTGTATATAGCTCGTGGCTTGTAAATCGTGACTGGCAACGTATACGTTGAAATTACCTCCGTCACAAATTTACCAACTTTTCCTGGTTACGATCGTCTTTTTTTTCGCGGCTTTATAAGAGAAGAACAAATACCGGAGAGACAAAATCTCCGTGGCTATCGTATTTAACAGAAGGGACCCGGTCGAAGGATCGATCAGTCGGCTATCGTTTGCTTTTTATATTTGCCCAGTTCAGACAACAGTAGTCGGTTCGATTTAGTTCGTTTAAGATACGCTTCCGCAGTTTGAACGAACACACGCGCGACACCAACGACGATCGATCGAGCTCGCGAACGGGTAAATATCGTCAATTATAAGCGATGGTTGAAAAATGACATGGCTGAGTTCGAATCGTACGGGATAAATTGGGGTCCTTGGTACGATCTGTTGGGTCGATAAAGCGAATATGGTTGAAGAAAATAAATGTCACGATGCGGCACAGACTTCCGAGCGTGTAATTTCAAGGAATTTGTTTGAATCTTACGCTTTGGACAAACGTATCGATAAAAGCGTGTAGGTAGTAAATTCTCCTTTTATTCGCCTAAAATCAACTTGCAATTTACATACAAGAAAGATATGCTGTACATCAGCAAACGCTTTGTCCGTGAATATGATAACAGTCGCTTCAACAACGAGCTAATCGCGTTGGAACCATCACGATTCGCAACCACATCAAATCAGACAACGTTCCTTTTTTCTGGATTTTACGATGTACCCTCCCTGCAAATTTCAATCATAGTCAGCAGTAGATCTATCGAGCGTGGAGTGCAAAGCTTCGGGCGGAATCAAAGCGGACGATCTTGATAAGAGATATCTTGATTATTACGAGAAAATATACAATGAGATTCTGGAGGACGCACACGGCCCAGCAAAAGGTGAAGTGTCCACGTCCATTCGCCTCGAAAGTTGCACAGTCACGCGACTGGAAAACGATTGCAATCACGATGAAACCTGTCCGATTTGCTTTTCATTCGACAGATTAAGTCCGTCGTGGTGTACGTTTTGCCACGCAACGAGAACAAAAACTTATTCCAACTACTACAAAACGGAGATTTTCCGTGCGGAGTTGACGTCGGACTCTGGGTTATTCGTCGGTGAGTTCGGACGGCTAGGAGCGACTGGCTTTGTCCACGTTGGCTGAAAAATTGTTACGCAGAACGCAGGACATGCGTAAGCGAGGGAAAGCCACGGTTTTCGTCAAATCTAGTGTTTGACAGGTGATTGACTGTGCTGGACTGTAATTACAAAAGATCACGGATTGTAGTATGTCTTCCCCATCTTTTGGCGGTATGAAATTTAAAAGTGTTGAAGTGGTCGCCACTTGTAAGAAAACTCTACATCTGGTCTTTAGTTTTCTCAAGCAGCGAAGCCATCGACAGCGCATAGACAAAAGACTGCGTCGTTGGCTTCAGGGTTTTTCAGTCAACGCTGATAGCGTGCGGATCTAGATAAGCTCATATTGTATTCCAAACTTTCTACTTACACTTTAATATTCAAAATATAAATATATATATATATTTTCTACCTTACAATTTATCCACGCGTTCCTTTGTATTCACATACATTCAATGACCTTAACAGAAAGAATGGTTGGCGAATTTGGTGGAAAAACAAGTTGGCGAAACGATCCCGTTACTTCTGACATAATCTCCATCGATCTTAAACAATCAGCTATCTGTTTCTACCTGAGCCTCAACTACGACAACAACTACGATACTCCCTTCAAACAGATTCCTCTCCCTTGGTCAATTTTAATCAAGCAACGAAACACGCGCCACTGTTTATATATATATATATATATTGTATATATGTTGACGAATGTCTCCATATAATTAATACGCGGCGCAACTGCCGCAAAGTGGCGCATCCGATGAAATGAATCGTCGCGGCTCGGCAATAATTATTATAATGGAGCAGCAGGTGGTACGGCATTGGGTAATTTCCGCGATACGTTTTAAGCAAATGCGTTTCACGTGCAATTTGTCGACTCAGCGTAGCACAATCGGTCATTAAAAACGAACGAAATATCACTGCGAACACACGATGCATGAAAAAACGGCGCTCGGCGGCGTTACGACGCGCCAACTTGTCGAGAATTCGTCGATTTAGATGACATCCCGAAATAATATCTCGACGTTTCGCCAGCATCGTCGCTGTGTACAATGAGCCAATAACAGTCCGATGTCGGTACACATCGATATCGGCACCGAAAAAGAGAAAATATCATGCCACGTGGTAAATCTCATCGAAGCGGAGTCATCAGCGTGACTAATGAGAGGGAGTGAAGGCGCGTATATGTATTCTGCAGGGTCATGAGAGATACTTGGGAACCTGATGGTTTCTATTAAGTTGAACTCGAAATAATTAGGGCTAATAGTTGACACTACATACAAATGCATAGAAATAGAATCGTTTCGACGTACATGCGTGCATATTGTGTACGTATGCGAAAAGGTCGCGTGGACTCGATTCGTATCGATGCTCGGCGACGGGAGATCCGTTGGCAAAGGAAGGGAGAAAACCGGGCGGTGAGGGACGGAACAGACGAAACGGTGGAGGGCTGAATTTGGGGTGCGGAACATAACAAGCGTGGCTAACGAGGTACGGCAGATTTTATGGCCAGATGGAGATGATGCGATATCCGCGATTGATGCTATACACGGGGAGTACTCCAAGTAGGGTTTCCTCCTCTCCGCAATGAGATAGATTCGCGCTACGCTCTCATTATGATGGCCGCCACCGCTACCCGCAGAGAGCGCCGCAACACGTTGCAAGAGGCCATAAAGACATTACGCCCGAATTATCACAAGCCACGGAACAGTAATTATTTTCCGAACGCGGGAAAATGAAGCCCGGATTGTATCGACGAAGCGGACACAAGGCCAACGATGGGACCACTCTCGTCCAACAGGGATTATTATGGCATATCTGGGGATGTCTGAATGATAACGAGCCAACAGGGAGAGACGTTGTGAGTGTGAGTCGATGCGCGACTGAAAGCGGCAGTCGTTTCAACCTCATTGAGACACGTGGTTTCAACGGGTGAACGGAGATACGAAGAAACATCGCGATGAAAAATTCCACAGAAATATGCATCGCTTTAGTCTGAGTAGAATTAATTTTCGTTGCTGCGCCAGTAGACGTATTGGTCATAATTTACTCAATCGATATTTAATAAAGTTTAATTTTTCGCTGGTAAATCTAAAAAATCTCAAGTATTGTAATATCAACGATCTTCTTTTTCATAACTATGTAGAATAAAATCGGGGAATAAATTTTGCTGGAGGAGTTTCTGAGAAAAAGAAAAGTTTGTAAAAAAATATAACAATGAAATTTTTAATCAATAAGACTTGCAACGAGCCGGTAGCATTCGTATTACGATATCTTTGTAATATGTAAATCAGAGTTTCTATTTTACCAAGATTTCTTGCAATGTAAATAAATTTTAATGTCCAGTTATCTGTAGAAACATTTCCAGTTTTCTTTTCGTGGATTTCATTTTCACGTTACTTGGAACGTTACGTAAAGCGTTTCATGGAACATAAATTTAACGAATACAGAGATTTCACCGTATTGTTACATTTCCTGCGTTTCTCCTGTGGTAACATATATAGGTACCGTCTCTTTTTAATAGAATTTGAATACACTACGATCAAATTTTCAATATTTCTAGACCGGAGGCGACTTTTCCTCATATTAAAGTTTAACTCCGCTTTTTCCATACAAGTTCGAATAGAAATTCGATAAAGCGAAGAGATAGTCATCCATTAACTTGCTAGATTCGTATAGTATTTCTGTCGAATTTCTATAAAGTCGATATATACAAATGCTTTGTGTATATAGCAAAGGGTATAACGAATCCGTCGTTCGTCATACACTAACTAATATCGAGGAAATTCTCGACTTTTCACTTCAACACTATCAGAGAATCTTTTATTTAATATTCCTCTTTCGTATAGTACATACAGGGAAAACGCATATTTTTCTTTAATAGTCAAAAACTTACGATAAATTACGCTTGTCAGTGAAAATAATAACTCTCGCTACTTCGTTAATTGGTAAAAAGTTCATGCGGCTTTTACGCGAAATCAGAAACTTTGCGCTACTTTTTACGTCAGCCGTACCTGCCCATTCTTCTGTCTAACGTTTGTGTAGAAATTTAGTTATCGAAAAGCTCTTTGAACGGTGGATTATGTAGAACTCGATTTTATCGTCGGATGTATGCCGAACACAAAGCTGTCTATGCACACAAGCAACGGCTTGGTCTAACGCAGAGAAAATAGTTATAGAAAATGTTTGTCAGATTTGTGTTCGCCACACTGCACTTTTAACACGAATCGTAAATCCCACCTTTCGCTTTCCCAATCACGATGCGCGTTACGTGACCACGTGTGTTCGCCTGATGCTAAAACGAAACAGCGATGGCTTTATTGAAAATGAAACATTTCGATTCGCGTTATAATTGAGAAAGATTATATTTGATAATGAAATAAGAAAGAAATCGGAGAATGCGTACGATTCGAGCGATCTGTACGCAAGTCGTGGAACGATCGTTGTTCCAAATTTTGTCCGCTTTCTTTCTTCGTGAACGCACACGTCACAAACTCGCAACCTCCGTCCTCCGACGTAACACACGAAATACACGGAACAAATGTAAAATCAACCCTAAATACGATCGTTTTCTTTTTTTCCGTCACGAATGGATAAAGCCGTGTGTTCGAGGGGGCGTCGCATCAAAATGATTTTCTCTCGGGTTACGCATCTCGATTTAGGTAGGTACAACGGCTTGAACATTCGACGTTCTGCTGCGAATTTCTGCTGCGCGAAACTTTTGAACGGAAAATGCGAGTCGGATTGGCATGAAAGGAATGGTAGGAACGAGAAACGTCAAACTTCTGTGTATGTGTCTCTCTCTCTCTCTCTCTCTATATATATATATTTCTATCTATCTATCTATCCATCTTTCTTTTCCTTTCTTTTGCTTATCAATGCACGGTCGTAACGCTCGACGTCACTGTGAATTTTACTGCCAAGAAAGGAAATACGTACCAATATGTACGATGATCACAAGGAATTGCACGTTTTGTAGAAGATAACTGCGACAAATTTTGCGGCGAATAACGAGATATTCATAGAGGCTAGAAGAAAAGTTGAAAAAGTCTGAAGAAATCGCTATATCGGGTTCGAAAGGGCGATTCCGGTGGACGAAAACGTAAGCCTAACGTTTTGTCGGAACTTACACATTGTTCAAAGGGTGGACATAGCGAAAGAGATAGGCGAGGAAGTATGAGAGTAGAGGGAGTTGACGCGCGCGAAGCCGAAGAAAGGAGGAGAGATAAAGAGAAGGGATCGTGTTATGTACTCTGGGAAGTGTTCATTAAAGATAATGAGCTCCAACAAAAGGTCTCTGTTATTGAGTGAAACACGAAACGCTGATGGGTGGTCTGCAATAATATAAACGCAATTACGAGTACATGTGCACGACGATTCCGAGAATGGCTGGATGAATTTTCGGATAGTATTCTATTTATCTCGAGGGTGAAAGAATGTTGCGCTTTTATAAAAATAGCTTTATGAAACTGCTTTCTAACGCGGATGGGAATTCCGAGGATGCGGCAGTGTATTTTGCAATTTTGTTTAGATTACATTTTTTGGTGCATACAATGCTGATGAGGTTAATATTTACTGCCTTTTCGCGCGCCAGATTTTTATTTTTCAACAAAATGTAGCTTTTATTTCTAAATCGTGTTTCTTAAAAGCAACGTTATTACGTAATAATTAGTACTTTATCGTTACGTTGCACATAATTATGTAATTAACTAATACAAACGCGATCGTTTTAGAGTAGTTTACACGTTAAAGTTTTATGGAATTTCAGAAACTATCTAGCCATAAGTTACCATAATGAGAAAAGTCGTATAAACCAATCACCTCAAACTTCTACGTCCTGGTAATTGTGTAACTTCAAACGAATTCTAATTTCGTTACGTAATTCAACCCTTAGAACGTCCAAGTGGAAGATTTTTGGAAGCAAATTTTCACGTAATACGTTAATTTCGAAATTAACATTATACGTTGAAGCTGTTAACGTCGAAACCTTTGTACCAAGATCCACTTCAAACGAGCTTTCTTCGTCCTTTCTTACGCGCCGCGTTACCGTATCTCGGCTCGTTTTGACCACGTTGCATCAGAAAGCCTTCTTTGCAGTTTAGCGCACGCGACTTCCAAGTCGAAAATTGAGACAAACGAGAAACAAGAAGCAAGAAGGAGAAAAGAAAGAAAGGATGGAAGAAAGATAGAAAGGGAATGGAATGGAAAGGAAAGAAAAGAAGCGAGGAGTTTTTTGTCCATGTGAATTGGCTGATCGTGTTTTTCAAGGGACAAACTCATTCCTTCGTTCCTTTCGTCGTCGCCATTCATTCGACCCTCTTTCCTTTACCTCTCGATCCTGGCAACTGGTTCTTCAGAGGAAAAGGGACGGAACGAGGAATCGGTCACGGGGAAGGAGGAATAGCGGTTATCAGATGTACGGAAACAAAGCGCGGAGGAAGCTGGGCTGAATTCCGGGAGTGGACGCTCTCAAAGGGAACGGTAGATGGTATCCTTCACCCCGTTTCCCACCCTAGTTGCCAGTGCATCGTAGAGCCGGACACTTTTCATTACGTTCCCCTTTGTCCTATGGATATTCTTTTTGCGAGGATACCTTCATTTCGTGTAGACAGTCAAATCGAGCTCGCGAAAGCACCGGCAATATTTGCGCGACCGTCATCGCTATCGATCGCTATCGCTTTCTCACTCTTTCACTACCGCTTTTGCCAATTAATGACAACTTTCGACAAGCTTTTCAACGTTTCGCTTCTTACGTAGCATCGAAAACCTTCCTTTCTTAATGTGCTTTTTCGTACGATAAAAAATTCAAGGCGACAAAATAAAATTAGATAGTTGCTGGTTTCATTACATCGTATTTATTCCCTAAAGAACAATAAACAAAGAACAAACTTTTATTTTTCCGAATCTGGCGAAATTTTCCTACTCGATTGTCGTTACGCACGCGCAAAGGAAAACTTCTAACCGTTAGATAAGTCAATTGGACGTTGAATAACTTGTTTGAAATGAATCTGTCGAACAGAGAGCGAGAAAAAACATGGAAGGGGCGTACGAAACGGTCTTTAATGCACTTATTTTAAAGCAATGGAAAGAGTTTGTCCGTTAAACACTCGGTGCAACGGTGAAAAAACAAGCTGCACGCTTGACAAACCACAAACCACGAGCGAACGAGCGAGCGAGCTCTATTTGCTCGCCTCATTGTCCGGCTTTTTTAATACGTCTAGTGTATGCTCGTGGCCACAGCGGGGGTGTATTCTACCAGTTGTGTGTGTGGTGAACGTTTATACCTTCCACTATGCACGGACGGGGTGGTTCTCTCGTTTAATCATCTTTTTCAGAAGACAACGATCGGGTTAAGCAAGCACGATACTGGTCTCGCGTCGAGGGAAAGGAACGAGCAATGGTAAAGCGTTTGATTCACTTGCAAATTGCACACACGCTGCACTAGGAAAAGGGGTAAACTGTTTGTTGGCATACAGAGTGGTTAATCGCAAACAGATCGTATTAATTCTTTCAGAGCGGATGATATTTCGAGTACTTTCCTTTACGTCGTTTCAGATAGATGTATCGACAATCGATTAATCGTAATTATACCGAATTATCTCTTTAATAAATTAATTACTGAATCAAGTTTCTTTCTAATTCTTTGCGAACATAAAAATTTGTATAGGACAATGAACTCCAGCATTCTTTTACAACGAAATTTTCTGAAACAAAGGATTTCGTTTCACCAATTTTTTGCATTATTAGTGTCGCTTTGAAGTTCCGATAGAGTACAAAGGATCGAATATAATTCTTTGGGTTATAGTAGCGAATTCAATAGATACGAAGATTTTCGTAGATATTTAGTTCTAAATAGTAGCGATAACAAAATTTATAAAATCTAAATCAAAGAGTCTCTTTCTATACGTGATTTCATTAACTCATACTAGTACTCTTACATACACAGTTACAGTTGCTTTCACTCTAGTTTATTATACTCCGCTTAAAAAAACATTTCTCATCGTTCTTTCGTATAGAACATAGAAAAAATGTTTCAAATAAACGGTACTTGCGCGGAAAGCGTCCTTCAAAGGTACAAAAATTTGTACGGTACTCCAGCTAAAAAATTGAGTGGCATACCACTCTTGTGTTCACAGACTCCATAACAGTGTAATACAACGTATTCATACATACGTCAGATCAAAGGCTGTAGTACACTCTAAAATATCAAAGAAATGAGGAAAAATCGTTCTCTTCATATTTTTCCCTATATTTTGCCAGAAAACAACTCGTACGTAACAGTTGCTACAATCCACTCTATACAACGCACTACGTAACGTCTTTATCAACGTTTGAGCGTGGACGATCGTTCCGTTTCGGTCGAACAGCGAAATTGCTCGGTCGATCGTTCAGCCACGGTGTAACAATAATAATGAATAACTTGATCAAAAGTAGCCCGAGTGTATAGACAAACTCGATCGAGTGTGCCTGTTCGAGCAACGAGAACTCAACGTTGCGTCTATCTTCGTGAGAGTTTGCCAGAATGACTATTGATTCAACGAAAGGGTTCGTCCCCAACTATTCATGGTTTTCGCTGTCACGTGTCCTTCCATTCACGTATATACGCCCTGTACGTGTACTACATGTGTATACGTGTCGATGTACATTGTACATTATACGTATAGGTGGCTCGGTGCGTCAGGGTGCAAGAGCCAGTGAAAGGGATAGCGAAAGGACCCAGTTGGTCTAATCTACGCGCAGCACGTTTCGATGTTTCAATTTATTTTTCTACCAAGAATTACTTTCTACGATTACTCACCTTTTGATTTCGACGAACCGACTGCCGGCGGTGATAATAAATGATCTGGATAGGCGAATAGTTACTTTTGATCTGGAATTTACAATAAAAGTTGATTTTAAACATCGATCGGCAACGAAATCCGTACTGGCACGCATTTTATTTCACTCCGCGTGCAACTTCTAGTTGCAAAAAAATCAAACCCTTTCACGAATCAATTTCATCTCTCCATTTTTATTTACCTTCTCCAAAAAAACAAAATCACCCTATTGCAGGTCTGTAGAATTCTTTCCCATTTTAGATACAATCTCTCATTCGCAAACAGCGCTCGAACATCGGTTCGCCGCCGTTTCGATTCCAACGAAAAATCCGAACGCATCCATGTCCAAAGATAGACAAGGAATCACGCGCGGAAAAATCAACAAACGATCGCGTCGAATGCGAACTGGATCGCACATGCCATTCGGACAACAATATTTCCGGAGCCAGCCTTATCTATCGTGTTTTACAGCGAATAGTTCGAAGAAGAATTCAATCATCGCTGCAACATGTGTCATACATTCATTGTGCGCCTGGTAGTTTGGCTGCAAAACGATAGCATATGGGGGTGGTGCGCACGTGAATGCGAGCAGGTCGTCTTGCTAGTTGGTCGACGAACGTTTTGGGATCGTTTTCACCCCGGGGTGTCTATAAATCTTTTCAACGTAAACACATCGCCGAGGTTCAGGCACGAAGCGCATAAATTGGGGATGTCGCTCGCCAGATCAGCCCCAACGATAGCCTCTCGGCAGTCTGTTCCGCGTCCACGCTGCTATTTGTACGAATTTTCCAAAAAAATTATAAGCCCCTCCTTGGCGATCTCACGACGGCTCATTTTCCCCATGTTCGTTTTTCTCTTCTTCCTCTTTGTAAAGGAGTACAATGCTCTTGTTTAATGGAAAGCCATTGCGCCCTATACGATGCAAAGGACATTTCAAATGCTAAATCTTTCCCAAATGAACACGTAATTTTTACAACGGCTGCTTTTACAATGGTTGAATGAACGTGCTTTAATAGGTTCGGAGTCTTTTAACGACGACGTCGATACGTACATCGTGGTTTTCTTCGAATATCTTTCTAAATATTTTTTATATAAAGCCAAATTCTTGCAAACCGCTTGTATCGAACGTATTAAGGAATTGTGAAGAATGTTATACCTGCGGTAAGTTTCTTACATTATTTAAAAGGTAATCGTTTTATTCGCGGGCAAGAATCGAGTCATACATTATTCTTTGGTCTACATATTAAGATCGGGAGCTTGCAGTCTTAACACACATTTCTTCCGGCTGAGACCATAAAATTATAAAGCTTTAACACTGCGTAGAAATATTGATAAAGTCGTTTAAAATAGTTCGCGTCAAACTTTTGAGAGATAAAAGAACAAAATGGCCATGTTCACGGGTTTCGAAAGCGTTAGATTGTAATCCACTGCGCTCGAGTAAGTACTTAGTGCCGCGTTAATATTTCGAAGTCATTATTTTTTCACTCGCACCAGCCAGGAAGTTAAAAGCATCGTTTATTTATTAACCGAATGGTGCAGTATAATCCTCGCACCAATAACGTAACAGTTTTGATCGGTGTGCGTGAGGAGCATCGCAAAGTGAAGAGATCATCGGTGAACAAATACGAACATTTTTTCCATCGATTGTGTTTTGACAAGCGTGGCAAAGCAATTGACAAGATATACACTTACATAGATTAATTGTACGTCGATGATCTATTCATTAATTTATTTCATGCGTTTCTCGATGAATTGACGAAGACGTAGTACAATCTTGAAAATGATTTCAAAAATTCCTCCATGAGTATCTGATCTCTTGGATAAATAAGTCCAATTAAAACTGAGAACTAACTTTGACTATGAAAGATTAACAAGTTTAGCGAGAGACAAAGCGCGATGTCAGGGCGTATCTAAAAATCAGACTATTTCTTTTTATCGGATTAAATGGTCTTTAAAATGGAAGGATAAATACGACAGTCATAGCTATTCGAGTTTTTCAACGACTGATCCCCGCCTCAGGTTCTCGGGCATATCTACTTTGCCAAGTCGAAGCAACCCCTCTGTTTTCATTACGACATTAAGAACTTTCTCGACAAACCCTCGAGTTAATCAATCCGGTAAACCGCCCTAGCGATGTGCTAAGCTGCAGTCAACGAGTCGAATGCTTTATGCCATTTGTGACCAATGGTACTATATCAACTTGACAAGTGGTAGTTGTTTGGATCAGACCGAGAATAGTCTTCCTTCTTTTATCTTTCTTTGGCAAGAAACACGACGTGACGAATTTTAGAAAAGATGAATGAATAATTACTTTACAGGAGAAATATTCTAGATTGTTTCCTTTATTTCTATTTCAATAAAATGCTTCGGCGTGAAAATATTATTGATATATTGAGCAAGACGTTAGTAAGTAGACGCTAATAATGTTTGAAAATATCGCGCAAAGCTAATATAAGAATCGACAAAAAGTGCCTCTCAGATGACCTAATTTAGTTAATACCTGGCACGAAATATTTCACAGAGTGGCTTCGGCACAATTCACTCTCCTAGTATCTATAGATAGCAAAATGGAGAAACGTTGGAATATCGGCAAAAATACTGGTAACTTTGCGTTTGATTTTGAAAAATGATTAAAATAGATGAAGAAATACCATCGGAGTTTCAACGAATGCGTCGAGTCGTCCAGGACCAATCGAAAGTTCTATTTAATTCAATGACGTACGTTCTTCTATTGGACTTAATATAGCTCTCTCTCTCTCTCTCTCTCTCTATATATATATATATATACGTACATATATACACTTGAATACAATTTAGGAAATTCGATCGAGAGTTGTGGAATATCAGAAAGAAAATTGACTAAAAAGCAGACAAATTTTCTGAAAAAAGATACTCGCTGTGAATCGTGGCAAAATATACTGGAAATGGCAACGATCGGCAAACCGATGCTCGGTGGGGTGGGTCGTTTTCTCGATGATAGATGTGTACTTATTTTTTCATGACTACGCCAAGACTTAATCATGCGAACGGAGATAAGTCTGCCGATAATAATGGAACCGAACGAACCTTACTATATCCTATAACGAACTTTTTTGTAACTCTATCGTACAACGTATTTTTGTAACTTGTTACCAGATCGTACTCATTTCCACGTTGTGAAAATTTGTAAAACATTTCGCGTCTCTTAGTTAAGATTTTTCAAAATTGTTCTTTCTTAAAACCAAAGTCTCGTTCGCGAATACTTTATTCGGAATTCTCGAGTTACGTCATTATTTCAGAATAAGTCAATGCTTTCTACTCTTGGTAGATGGTGGATAACTGGCTATCCTTAGCGTCCTACTATTCTTAGGGTCGATACAACGTAGTACAAGATAAATCATTGCTACGCTAGGTATGAATAAGTCTAAAGATAACAAAGGCAAGAGTGGTTATTAAATAAGATAAGATAAGACGTTCCAAGTTGCAAATAGTGGCAAGTATCGATTCGGCAGAGTAAAAATTACAAATTTCCACGAAACCGTATTTCTGACGCGATTAACTATGCATGCGAAACAGCGAGTGGCAATCTCGATGGAATTTTCGAAGACTACATGGTTATGGATGCTGTTAATGGCGAACGTGGTTCTGGAACGAAACGATAGCTTATGTCTTTGCTTGGTACTTCGGCAAAATGCCGTGTGGTATTTATGGACGAGATGTGGCGAAACAAGGTAATAAACGGTACTAATGCTGGTTTTGTTTTCACATTTACAGTTTGTATAGTTCTGTGTATATGAGTGATTAAAATTTTATATCGTTTAAATTCCACGAAAATATTTAGTAACGATATTACAGAATAATTTTAGCATCTCGACTAAAGCTATTTTCCTGCCTTGCATTCTAGACGCGTATAATAGCGATAGAGTTCAGCTACATATTCAATTTGCCTTCAAAGTCGCCTTTTACGAAATCGAAAATTCATGTATGCTCATTCCATAATTTCGACCCACTGTTGTAAGCGGAACGAACTGTGCAGCCAGTTGCACCATGATTTTCGCTACGGAATTATTAGTTCGCAATGAAATTCGTGGAGTTGAGACTCAGTTAAGGATGTATAATGAATATCAAAATTCTAAGCCACGCATCAGTGGAACTTCTAGTCTTGTATTCATTTGAAATATATTGTGGATGTGCAGCCGTTTCGCAAATTAATCTCTTTTTTTCTTTCATACGTTCTATTTGCATATTTCGACGCGTTTGTGTTGGAATACAACGATATTTCACGTATAGGCATAAGTATCCTTACACAGACACCTACATAGGCATTTGAACAAGACACTTACACAGGTCATACTTTTGCTGTTAATATTTTAATTTGTTATTTTAATTAATATTTCAAAATATTTCATTCTCTTGTTGCAGAAATATAATGAATTTTGTATATTAAAATATCAGAACACTATTTCATGTAAACTTGTAGTGGAATTATTTACACTACCATGATCCTCGATCGATCCTGCACATGAGAGTTATAGGAGAAAAACATAATAAGTACATTTTTATTGACTTTTTAATTTTAATATCACTTTATTGCTAAAGAGGAAAATTTTGATATAAAGTAGAAAATTAGATAAAAATTCAATTATAGTAACATGGGATTAATCGACTGTTCCCTTTTAAAAATTCTGACTTCATACTGTATAGAGGGTGGGGTTCAAAGTATTTAAGGGATCATGGGTCACTACCTAGTCTAGTCTGAGAGTAACTAGCCAGCAATCAACAATTCTTTTATACGTCAGGTTCTGTAGTTTCTGTTTAATAAACATTACTGAATATTATCTCAACAGAAACATTGTGTCTTCCAAAGGTTATTAATCTTAACTTCTAGATTAAATTCTAACAGTTTGGATGGATAAACACGCACGATTTAACAGTAACGATAAATCATTTATGTTGAATACGTGCCGTCTTCCTTAACAAGCTTTGATCACATTGTTTGCAAACACTCGAACTTAACCCTAACTCGAATTTATACGCTGTCCTCCATGCACCTACATTCGACACGAACAATTCTAAACGATAACTGCAAGGTTGACCCGTTCCACCATCGTTTCAGTCTTATAACTTGGATCAATTCTAACGGATATTCCGTCGAATACGTCTCGTTAGAAGTTATAACCCATTCCGGCAACCCAATTATTTCGAACGGACGATAATTAACTGTCCGGGAAGAAACAGCGGTGCTTAATGAAGAATTAAATTTTCTTATCGTGTGCCTCTCGTCCCCCTCCCTTCCCCTGGAATTCACTGCTTTAATCACGCCTGACGAATCTTCACAAAGAAAGTTCATTCTTGAATTGAATCGATGTATCTCGTTAGCCAGGATGAGCCAATGGGGAAGTCGAATCAACGGGAAGAGGAGAAGACGATGAAAAGAGATAAAGAAGCTAGCGGCGGAGTCAACTGTTCGAATGGGGTCTTTCCAAAGGCATCGCGGCTACGGAATAATAAAGTGTCCTTTGCAATGCATTGGAAAACTTCGTAGGAGTGGCTAACTGGTCGTCTTTTGGTCTGTTCGTTTGCCCGCCAAATTGCCTCGTCGCAGGGATCAATTATCGTATACTTATGCCCGGTGTTTTAACCGCTCGAGCAATCTCTCTTAGCAGCTTAACGGCTACGTTCGTTGATCAAATCATATTAACATAATTACGTATAAATATTACCAAATTATCGTTAAACGTTCATTAGATTCGCTCCTCTACTTACAGAAATCCTATTTACTTAGCTAACGCACACTAAGGTTAATAACAATAAGCATTAACATCGTGAGGATCGTCGTAGAAAAGTTTTCTACGCAATTTATTTTTCAATGTACTATTCCATAGCATCGATAAAACGCGCTTTATTATTATATCAAGGTAATTAAAAGTCCAGCCGTGGAAGCTTTCGAAAGAAGTTTGAACAAATTCATCGCCACAAGAGATAGAAAAGGAGGGAGGGAGGGGGAGGCAAGGACGGACAGACGGGGAGAAAAAGAGAGAGAAAGAGAGAGCTTGGGGCTAATTCATTTTTAATAAACGAGTCGACGAACGAAACTTTTTAAGTACATTTTCCTCGCGGGAAGTTGTGCCGTTCCTTTCGAAACAGGATAGGATGTTACCTCAAGTTCTCAAGAATGCCTGTTATGAAAGCTTTATTGCGTACTCACACGTAATTTAATATAACCTTAATGCACTTAAACGGTCGGTACAATGAAAAAGCTTTCCCTTAATGGTTTGTCCAGATGAAATACAGTAGAAAGATACCATTTAATTTAAAGTTAAACACTGTCGGCTTCAAATAACTTTCGATCTTTTAATATTGACATTTATTCTTTAGCCACGTTGAGCAAATGAAAAAGAAAAATTCGAACATCCGCGAAAACTGGGTTTGGATTATCGAATCGTTTATTGCTTGCTTTTTAGATTAAACAAACGTTTTATATAAGAATAATATTTTTAATACGTATTAAAGTACTATTACATACATGTGATATATACGTCGGAGTAACGTTGTAAGTCGGGGCGTGTAATGAATCTTTCTGCGAGTTGTCCATCGTTGTTGTATACCAGATGATATTTATTGAAGCGAATGTATTGCAAAGGTTAACAAGTGATCGAGATGTCGATGACGATGAATCTAAGTTCGATAACGAATACACGGTCAACGGGATGACGATTGCGATTAGGAACTCGATGTACGCGTTCACTGGGCTAGTCGAACTTATCGGATTGAGCGCCCCAGTCCAAATGGAACTGCCCTTATATATTCCTCTCCGTACCTCTCTGTATCTCTCGGATCAATCTTTGTTTCTAAGGAAAGTTATTTAATTACTTTATACTTCTGTTAGGTACACGTCCCTCCCGTGACCGTGGCTACGTTCAGTTATGTCACTTCGAGCCCAAGCCCATTGTCATAAATCTCGGGCAATCATACTTGACTTAACTCATAATCAGCTATTTCTCAGTGTTATTGTTTCAGTACGGCTATAATAAAAAGTCTGGACTAAAGTATTGGGGGCCTTCTCAAACATTCCAAAAGAAAGGCGTCGATGTCTTTTTATCTTCAACATACATGTACCACTATACGTAAGTATAACGTAACGTACTACATGTAATAAATTTTTACATATCTATTGAACATGTACATCGTTAACATGTAAATATGTATTAGGTATGTATGATTAAATATATTTTTCATACTTGTATGCTTCTAATTCTCCTTTAATTCAGTGCATTTCGTTTGGCAATCCATCTTGGTCTGAGGGCCAACATTTTGAGAGGTCATCGATTTAGAAAAATTGGCATTTGTATTTGCCTTTGGTACGACTGTCAAACCATACGGTACGCTAGCCAAAAATACAAATGTATATCTTTCAGTGAAGAGAATAGAAAAAAGACTTAATGGTACAAAAAATCTCAATGTCCTGTAATATGAAATGTACGGGTTTATAGCTGTTTCCAATAATTAAAGATAAGGCGATGTATCAAACAAAAGAGAACCATGTTCAATAATTAACTTGGTCGTGTTAATTTTTTAAAAGTAACTAGAGAAAAACAATTCTTTCTAGAAATAAAAGGAAGGGAACATTGCAAAGTTTAATTTTTGCGTACAAAATACTGAATTTCTGCAAGATGCTCCGTTTCCGAGGTACGATATTTGTAATCTGGAAGCAGATATTTTAGCTCGCAGCGTGGATGAAAAATGTTAGCAGCGAAAGAAGAACATTGTTGCATTCTCTTTGCTTCTCTCAGACGGCGGCAGAAACTGAATTTTTGCTTGTTATTCAAAATATTAAGTTTCACGATACGTTATTCAAACTCTTCCAATCTTGTTTGCTTACGGAAGTTTCAGCTTGTCTACGGTGTTTCAACTTCGTTAAAAGCTAATACAGCAATGTAATTGCTCTGATCGAATCCTTTAATTTCCGAACATTCGCCGACGTCCGTCTAGCTACCTTTCCTACCAGTCAGGAAATTTCCATTCGTCGTTTATGGCTTTTAATTTTATGATTGTTTGCCTTTGATTCGCGCCTTACGTCGAATCATCAATTTTTCATCGTACGTGTCACGTTATTTTTTACTCGCATGGGTTAAATCCAAATGCCCTTCTCGGTTAGATTGCTCTATTGTTTTAGACTTGCTTCCATATTGCTTTATAAGTAACGAAATTTCCATTAAGAAGATGAGATGGATATGAAGTATTTAATGGAAGAAGCAGATCGTTAATGAAGCAAAGTTTGAAATTATACAGAGTAGAAAGTTTGGATAACTGGCCAGTTAAAAATATCATCTATTGTTATCGGGTTTGTGATTAATAATTTCTACACGCTAACGCATTGTTAACTTGTGTGGAGATTATACGTGAATTATTTGTTATTTTGATGTTTATCGTATATTTATATTTTATGATTAATATCTCGTGGTATCTGGTCGATAGAGATAACATATCCCATTGTTAGAAATAATAATATTGAAACAAAGGGCCGCCCGATAAATGGTTATTACAGAAATGTTTTTCGAATAACACGATATTCATTTGCAAGCGCAAACAGAACGAACAATGAAAGATACAATATTGACTCGTCAAATATACGGTATTGTTGTTAATGTTTTGACATGAACTAAAAATTTAATGAAGCTCCATTTTACAGATATAACAGGACGTTTTAAGAGGGAAAGGGATAATCGTATAATTCATTCGATCGACCTAACGTCCTTAAATTCCTGCGAAAAGAGTTGAAAAAGGAAGCAAATATTCTCGAGAACTTGCCCGCGTCGTAGTTCTCGGATTTATTCCTGGAGAAAAACTTTATAACAGCTAGGCTAACTACATAGTCACTTCAGAAAGTTATTCTCGCAGTAAATATGCCTGAAGTCGGTATTAAAGGCGAAAGAATTGGGTATCGTGCGTCGAAAGTGAAATTGATGTGTGGCACGCGTGGAGAATTCCACGATTCCTTCAAAGAGTTTATCATAAGAATTGCGACGACAAACGTCTACTTTTTCGGGAAGTACAAAATTAATCCATTCGAATGAAATTTTCCTCTGAGCTTTCATTGTTCCATATTAATAGAATAAAGAACCGTATCACATTCGTAATTTCATTTCTTTGTGCTTTATTCTGCAACTTCGTATATTACATTTTTCGTTATAAAACTAAATATTTATTTATTTTATATGGTTTCTAGAAAGAAATATTCGAAATGGCCAATTATAAAGTAGAAGCTAAACACAAACTTGAAAATGTAGCTTCCGCAAGTTTCGAGTCACGTTTCATTCTAGAATTTAGAATCTAGAGTCTGAAGGATCAAGGTTTGAATGCAGCGTATGAAATCCACGCAGTAGTAGCTACCATTTCACAATTTAAAAAAAAAAAAGGAAAAAGAGGACAGGAAGGAAAAAATGAAGTACAAAGCTGTTCGCTACAAAGCGTCGCATGGGTGGTCATTGAAGTTAGCGAAGCCCGTGGCCTGTTTCGATCCTTTTCAATTCGCGGTGACTCTTTTTCGATAATATAGAAACGCGTACAGCTGCCGAGGGCCACAAAAGGGAGGCAGTAACTCGGTCGAATAATCCATTCGATCGAAGCGCGGCGCGCTCTGAAAGCCCGAAACTTCAACTTCTTTTGAGAAAGGAGGAACGCGAGCCGGGGACTTCGACGGATTTGCTCTCAGGGAAAAAGTTTCAACTCGTGAAATCCCGGTGCGGTTATGAGGAGCGCCTTATCTGCCGGTGAAACTACCGTCACTCGGTTAGGAAAACTTATGTTGGAAGTTTGCGTTCTTAGACTAAAAAGACGTCGCGCTCCAACGTGAAGAACTAGGAGAAAAAGGGGAGGGTGCTCGGAGAATTTCGAATATGGAAGATTTCGAGGGGAAGTAACGAAGAATCGAGTCGTTGAATATCGGAAAATGATTTACTTTGAGTTCTTTACCCTAAGAAAAATATTGTTCTTCGAAAGAAAACTTATGGCTACGAATACAGGTGACTGCAATTACGACAAATA
Source organism: Bombus pascuorum (assembly GCF_905332965.1). Lineage (NCBI taxonomy): Eukaryota > Metazoa > Arthropoda > Insecta > Hymenoptera > Apidae > Bombus > Bombus pascuorum. The sequence continues at coordinate 17,633,415 of NC_083491.1, read as the reverse complement.
TAGTTGCTTCGTTGCAATAACGAGAAATTGAAACGAAAACTAGTGCAGAGAATCGGTTATTTCATATCGTTAATATCGTGACTAGCTTAAAAAAGAGCGGAATTTTGTGCCAACAATAGTCAACTGTAAGAAGAAATGTACACGCGATTCGCGCAACGCATCTCGAAAAAAGATGTAGAGTTACGCGAACGTTTACAAAAGTGTTAACATGAATAACTCGATTCGAGAGATAACGTATATCGTGTGTGAGTTATTCTTGATTCACCGCGAAGTCTCTTGTTCACAGATGCCGCAATATCATACAATTATAACACGCAAACCGTGTACTAGCATAAATTAATTATGTACAGTAAATAGCGAGCGTGCCCCGTGGGGCGGAGCGCTAACTTTGAAACAATTAACCTGGGCCTGTTATCTTAGGAACAAGGTAGCAAGAAGCTGTGCAAAGGTACGAGGAAAAGAGAAACGCCATGCCAATAAGCCTCCTCTCGGCAGTAGTCGTCTCAATTAAATGATTTACGAGGAAATTATCGTAAAACTTTCCCGTTAACAAGCCGTGGCCTCTTTCGATTTCGCACTCGTGCATGAACGCGTCAATCGACATCGAAACGCAAGTCCACTCGGAATCTACCTACTCCAGACGATGTTAATTGAATTATTATCGTTGTGGTTTGTTAACTACCTTGTAGTAGCTACTATACAAATATTATACTGTAGTAGAACTGCGTTTATCCGTAGAAGGAATAAAAGCAATTTTTACACTCGGCCTTCCCTTCTCGATCCCTAAATACATCGAAGCTGAAAGGCATTAAGAATCCAAGGGAGAAAGATTTTAAAGTATCAAAGTTGGTCGAAACCGGCGACCGGTTCCGAACTCGAGGTACGAGGGAAATGAAAAATATAAAATAATAAAAGGGAAGATGGCCGAGTCCCTTGGAGAAGCGACGCAAAGTGTTTTGCCAGTTATGGAGGTCGAAGTTCGTTACCGAACGCGTCACGGAAATGGCAAAACCTTGTCAGTCAGCACTCGCAGAAACACTTGGTGGAACGAGAAACGTAGAAAAGGGGATGAGGGGCAGCTGAAACGAGGGAGAAAGAGGAACAGCGACAGAGAGTAGGAGGGGAGAGATTGTGCCAATATAAACCTGCAGGTAGACTCCGCGCCGTTCGTCCATCCGAGCGAATTAATTTAAGTCTAGCGAGGCTCTAGCAATTTCCGCAATTTTTCTAGCTCTCCTCTATTTCATTCTTCTATCTTCGTCCCTTCAGGTTTACCGTCTCGCAAAGGACGGCAGATATTCACCTCTGTTACTATGCCTCCTCCCTTCCTTTCGACTCTCGTCGCCGCCGCGACGTTGATCGGATTAGGCGTTTTCAAGCGAGTCAAGTTCGACGTACGATCGATACCAACGACCTGTTATGCAACAGGCGTGTATTTTTGTACGCTGTACATCGTGCACGAACAGTGTGGCCTGCTTATCCGTTGTTAGGCTCTTTTATCGACCCTGAATATTACACGGTATATATGGCGTGCGGAAACTTCATTCCGATACTTTTATGATATTTCCGAGTAATTAAATCTTAAGCGTTTCGTTTCACCTAAGTTTCCTCTACGCGGTAGGTGTTCAAAATTCAAACAACGATCGATCATGATATCGATAGAAACTTAGAAGTTACGAATACTAAAATTAACAAAGAAGCGCACAGCCAGTAGATAGAGAATCGATCTTTTTATTTAATATTGGAACGACTTTATTCTAAATTTGAATTACTCAACTTTGTGCTTATATCCAAAATTTGATACAACTAGGAAATATTACGTCACATCTTTAATAACAATTCGCAGTCAGGGTTGTTTTCTGCCTCTGTTTCATTAATTTCGAGCAAAGAGAAGTCAGTTCGCCGACGGTTGATTAAATATTGCTGTTCCCAGCGGTTGTACCAAATTGATATCGCCAGGAATTGATTCCAAACAATTGTATCGGGCTCAGTAAATAAGGAAGAGAATGTTCCGTTCTTGGATATTAAACGTTGCTTATAATCATCCATACGTTCGATGCAATACTTTATTCGTAGTTCTTTCTTCGCAAAATCTCGGTATCTTTTAAGCGAATCAAGTGAAATTGAGGCAAAATAAATATTTGTATTTACATTGCATTTGAAGGAATAAAAAATGTACAACTTTCACTGTGAATCTTATTTGTTATGTCGTTTCATTGCCACGTTATATTATTAGTTTTACCTAGTATATTATTTTTATTAAGATATTACCGACAACTCGCCACGCGTTGCTATTGCACGTGTGTCAGGCCACGCAAAGCATAATCGAAAAGAGGAAGAACCTTTTTTTATCTGTGCACTTTTTTCAGTCGCGCGATTACTGTCACGGAAAATTTAATTGCGGATGTTTCGCGCGTGTCGTGACGAGAGATTTAAATTGAAAACTACGAACGTTCAGCAGTGACATATAAACACTTCGACAAGATAGATTGTTGTTTGCAGTGTATATAATAAAATCCACGTCGAAGCGGCTTCGTTTGCTGCAAATATTTTAATGCAAACACTTCGCCGACTGAATTGATTAAAAAAACGTAATTAAAGCGTCGCATCGGACAAATGTATTGTCTGTAATAAAAATAATGTACAAATATGCAGCGCCAGATGTTCGATACGGTATGTATATCTTCTGAAACGTTTTAAATTAAACGTCGGTTATGCGAGACCACGGTGCAACGTTTGTCTCATGCTACTGACAAATAAGGTTCTTCAGCTTCGAGCTTTTATCGATAAAACAGGAGAGCAACTTTCTCGAGAAATTTGTCTCTTATGAGAAAGATTTATTTTATCATCCTAACGAGGCCGTTGAGTGAAGGGTTCCTATAGGAGTAAATATTAAGAAATGATTTCTGCTTTGTTCGATACAGTACACACCGATTTACATTTTATTAGTGGTTAGTCTCTTCTAAGAAGGAATAAATAATGAAAGAGTACAAACAGACGATAAACACTTTTTAAGAAATTGCGAATTTTCTTCAAAAGAGAAGTATTTTATAAATGTATAGTACGATTTATAAAAAAAGTATTTGATCATTGGAATATCATTTATATTCTTCGGAATGCAAGAATATCGGAGAAAACGTCAAACTGGATGCAAACAAGAGACGGGCAACCAGACTCTCTGTTGCTCCCTATATTTCTCCCTTCGGTGACGTCTTTTGGGGAGTATTTAATTTCCGGACCAAGGGAGGTGATTGGTCGCGGGACATCGCGACGCCATCATTCTTGCAAACAATAGACATCTGATAAACAGATAGTAATCAGACGAATCGATCATATTCTTTGGTGCGTTTTGCAGTCAGTTATTCTTTGTGTCAGTTATTCTTATCTGTAAAATTCGTACATACTGTTGTTTTTAGATTTGAAATATTTTTAAAGTACTTGAAAATATTCCAAGTATCGAACGAACAAATTCTTGTAATCAAGAAATTTACAATCAAATTCTAGTAATAATTCTAACAAATTCTCCACGCTTATGACTTGTCTTTGCACATGAAGTAACATCTCCTATCTACTTGTAGAATACTTCCACTCTGTATAGGCTATATATATTTGCAGTAGAAATAAACAATTATTTATTTGTAAAACTGCATTATGTTTATATGTAGCCTAAAAATTGCGTACATATTTTACAAACTCATAAAAGATATAACTTAGAAAAAACGAAGCTGGCACCCCGCTGGGGGTAGCCGCCCACATGCTATATTTATTTTTTATTTTTATTTTTTTTTTCTTCACCAACAAGATATAACACTTTACCAAATGTCCATAAGGACAAATTGTAAAATAATCAAAATAAAATAAAAAAAAAATATATTTCACAAATTTATTTATCGTATAAAGATTTTTTATTTGGGTGCGGTGATGACGTAGAAACCTTGTATTGACTAATCAAGAATTCCTCGTAGTTGCGTGAAAAACACAATCTAAATGTAAATTTCATCGATCCTGGTCTTCAAGAATATACTCTTCAACTTTCGTATCCTCTTTTGATTACGACAAGTTTTGATCAAGTCTCACGAAGCGTCTGGTAACGTTCCTTGTTATTAATTGCACTTTTTTTTTACTTAAGTCCTAAAGTTTATGTTTTCTGAAATTTCGAATTCTACGTGTTCGCATCGTGATCGATTAATGCATCGCCTAAGAACTTAATTCTTCTAATTTAAAAATAACCACCAAGATCATGTTCCTATATTATACATATACGTGTATAGGTAAAAAAATGTTATAAAATTTAAAATTTCCGCTGACGTAAATTTATAACTTAAAAGAGAATTCAGAATCTCTCCTCTTTAACAATAAAGTAACGAATTTGCAAAATAGCCTATAATATTCTTTGAACATTAAAATTGCAAATATGACGTAAGAAAGGAAGAAGAATTTAAGACTTTCAATCACATTTAGAATTTACGAATATAGAAGACATCTATACCTCCCTTTTGGGTAGTTCTATTTAGTTACTTTATATAAGTTAACATGGATCGTGATCCGCAGCCGAAAATTCTGAATTATTTATCTTTGGAATATTATTGTACGTTTTACCTTTCAGCCTTTTGCACGAAAAAGTAATATTTTCTCCCATTATATATTTTAACGAAAGAATAATCTACTGTATTTACCAAATATATTTTCACTTATCGAATAACATTTAATTCTTCGTCCGTAAAACTCAAAGTTGCAAAAGTTCCACGTTACTTTTAGTATTAATCCCAAAGAAACCAACATCGTAACAATTCCATCCTTAAAACGATCAGTCTGATTAGTCTGATTTCCTTCTTTACCGGGCCGCTTTAGATTGCTACCACCACTCACGCTATTTTTCGTTCAAAGAAGCGGCTACGAGCGAAACGATCGAAGACTGGAGGCCAAGTGGCAACAGTACTAATCGCGTTCCCCGCACAATTTACATTTAATCAAAGGGAAAGCCCATTGGCCACGCTTCGTGCTATTTGCTTGTCATTGAAATCTCTCCGGCTGGCTGCCACCCCCTCACGCGTTTCTTCGCTTTACCAGTCCTCTATCTCTCTTTCCGTTCTGCTCTATATGTTTCTCCTTCCGTTCGAAGCGACTGTACGTGCCGTGGATGGAATACGTAAAACGGCGCGTCACAGGCCGTTCTTTGCCAATCGCGGTCCATGGATAAAATCTGGAACGTGTTGAATCTATGCGAGTCTCCCAAGAATGGATCTCGACCGCGTCCGACTGATCCTCTGCATCTTCCGTTTACTTATCTACCTGCCGGATCTGCATAAGGCATAATTATCCTCCGATTGTCGATCCTTTCTTGAGAAAGGAGGAAAAGTAAAATAGGTTACCGGCTAAAAGTTTAGAACAACTTTACTAGTTGTGGAGGAGACGGTAATATGGAACAGATTCGTTTCATTTCTTGATTTGGGAAATCTCAGAACAATTAAAGAAGCAAAATTGAATTTCTAAAATATATAGAATTTGATCAACGAGTTGTTCTTGTAAAGAAATTTTTCATTTAATAAAATTTGGTGGAAATAATTAAAATGCATTTCTATCTGTGAAGAATAAGCGAGACCGCGTTGCGAGAAAGCTCATCTCGCCGATGAGAGGAGAAACGTTAAAAGGAAGGTTAGATGGTGAAGGCGTGAAGGGTCCGACGCGAACGCTTTTGGTGGGCAGGATTTTCCCGGTTCGTTCTGTGTCCTTTCGCAGGACGTTTCACGTCCTTCAGCCTGGAGCGGTGCGAATCTGTCCGATAAAACAGCGGATGGACCATTAGCTAATCCTCTGGGGGAAGCGGAGGGGAGGTAGGAAACAGTGCCGCAAGGGAGAATGGGCGCGATGGAGGGTAAGGGGATATAGGAGGATAGATAAAGGAAGAGCAGACGGAACGAGGGAACGATGGGCGATGGAGGGTGCCACCAGGGAGACTTCAGGGTGTGCAATTGATTGGCGCATCGGCGACGCCAGCGACGTTCACTCGCTGATGCCGACGTTGGTTGATTAGAATGGAGCAACACGGAATCCCTCTCTAACCGGCTAATGGCACGCCGCAACCTGTGTTTACTGTGATCTCGGACTTCGTTGTATGGAGCTCGCGCGATTTGTCATCTGCAATGCCAATGAAACAATGGCCACGAGGAGATGCCTCGGCGCGAGATCGCCGCGATTTTCGCCTGCTCCTTCACGTTCCGCATCGCCACCATTGCTCTTCAGTTGCGACCGTTAACGACGCAGTTGTCAATGTCGCGAATCGCGTCTGTTATCGGTGGTATTGTACTTGTTCTTCGGGATAAGTAAGTGTGCACGCGAATGTATGGTTAACGATAAGAGCTGAAACCATTGGGACAGCCTAGCTTTACGATAGGCGTTTAACGTTCGAAGTTGTCAGACGTAGCAGGCAAGAGCCAGAGGATGCGGTGGTTCTCGCGATCAGACGAGTCCACGTTATTGTCACGTAAAATAATAATGAATTTAATGAGAAAAGAAACTTTTATTTTTCTCTTATGTTTACAATACACTTCCGAGCTCTAGGCGTGACTGTTCAAGACTATCTGACTGCTCTACTGCTCTTACTGAGGAAAACTCGGTGTGGGTGTTCCCTTTGGAACTCAGAACGCGGATTCGTTGTCCACACTTTTTGGTGGAAAAGTGAGGGTAATGATCCGCGATGCCCATTGGTAAATGAATTAGGTAGTAAAGACAAGGAGAGCTAGATATGGCTCGTGGGCATCCTTGTTCATGGGAAAAGTCTTATCTTGCCAGACACCCGCTTTCTCCGTATTAGGTAAGAGCGTGCAACAAACATAAGGACCATCTGTAAACCGAAAATGTTTACGTGAAGGAAACTGAAACTGAACAGATTCGGTTTATGTCGTCTTCTTAGGCCTGTTGCGAGTTAATAGAACAATAGATAGGTCTTGGCGTCCGGACTACGGGGAATCTCGCAAGGACCGTCACATCTGGCGTACCACATGGCAAAAAGGAAAGTTGATTCGTGACATTATCGTCGACATCGACCTGGTTTTAAGGAATCGACGTTTGCTCGCGTGACCTTTGCGATTGCTGTTTGACCTTAGCAACAAGATCCCTGTGTAACCGAAATACACCGAGTCTGAAAGGAATGCCAATATGGAAGAGAAAGAATGGGTGATAAGTTTCTCTTTATATGCTACGAAACGTTATTCTTGATTTCGTTTCATGATAACAAATCTTAGTTTCACCCTATATAACGTAATAATTTCTCGTAATTGCTCGTAACAAGTACGATAATATTAATGGACGCTTTTAACGTCTAGAACGAGATGCTGTCGTCGTCGAAGACAAGACGCGGGCATTAAATGAAATTATCGAGGTCTGTGTGCTCCCGCTATTCACCCTTCGACCATTCCTTGCTTCGCTATTGGTCTTCGTTCATGGGCCAGTAGAATCGAATATCATCGGCACTGGCTGAATCTCAATAACAATTATTTCCATTATTAGAAATTTAATCAAGGGTTTCGCGACGAAAGGGGAAGCAGCCGGTGCCGATTCGAGGATGAAATCGCGTAGATATGTCCCATGTATTTTCAAGAATATTTTGAAGACGACGAAATGAATTTTTTAATGAAGGTGATATGAAAATTGCTTTCGGACATTGAAACGGATTCTTCGTTTAAACGGCGAAGAAAAATAATTATATCGCGAAAGGTACAAGAATATAAGTTTCTTGTCTGTTTTCAATCTGAAAAACATTAGAAATTCTCTTAAAAATAAATAAGATGCCGCTACTGTTATAAAGTCAAAAATGGAGCACAAGTTACACGTGAAATAGGAAGTAAGAGAACACGCTGACAGATTCATTTGTATTCAGCAAGGTGAAAATCTTACGATTATGTGCGCGCGGTGTGCTGAGACGGAAAGACGTGACCTCCGTTCGTCAAAGATTTATTCAGAATATTCCGTCGATATATCTTTGAAAACGTTAGAAGGTAAAAGCTATTTTAATTCGCCATGCCTCTCACTGTCCAGTATATTTCTTTTCCAAAAAATTTTCCGTTCCAACAGTAAAATTTGAAAGAACGAAATCACGGATTTCGCATTTTTACTATACATTCCTGGCAACTTTTATATTTCAACAGTGACATTTGAGAGATTGGAATCGTCGTGTACAACCCTCTCGTTTCGTTCTCTCGAAATTTTACTACGTTGATATTTGACTTTCTTTAAATTTTTTTCAATTTCCACGTTTGAACGCCAACAGTGAAAGAATCGAGTTACAAAATACGTCTGAAATAATTACGTCCAATTTTCTCAATTTCATTTTACAGAACTTCGGTACTAATTGCATTACTTTGCAAAACCACGCTATTAAGTGATCGGATGTAAATGTATGAATTGGTAGAAATTTAGCCCTTTATCACTGCCCATCTGATTTTTAGAAAAATGAAAAAGCAGATATATATAAACCACAACGATCATGTAACAATTACTATAGGGTCAGTGAAGCGGCGAGAAAGAAAAGCTTGGGTTTGCTACGAAGAGCTGACCACAGGATGAATGGTCCTCTTAATTTCTTCAATAATGGTTCTAGCAGTAGCAAGGGTCGACTCAATCGGCTGTTTATCAAGACTACGATAGCTGAGCCGCGAGCCCTTCTGTAAAAGCTTCTCGCACGAATGCTCGTGCCTTGACTGTGATCAGAAATAAAAAAGTATGTATGAAGAAAAAAGGAAACGGTGGAACAAGTCGAAAGAAAGACGTTGATTAACTGACGCACTTTCCATTATTCATTAAACATATAGACATTACAGAATTCTCCAATTGTAGAATCGAATCTCACATAAAATTGTTCGAATGCAAAATTAAAAACCGCTTTAAAATTACCGTTAACGGTAAAGAGATATGCAAATGAATCCCAGAAGCGAGGAAAGTAACTGAAAATTAGAAACGTGGTAGATTTGTCAAACGCAGATACCGCAGCATGGTTGGAAACGATGATAAGTGGTAAACATTTCTAGCGGGTAGGTGTCCCTTTTTGTTATTTATTCCGCTCTACTTCGTCTGGCTTAAATCTCCGTACGCATTTATGCGCGCCGCGAAACATAATAATCCTCTTACGATGGCGCGACTTCATTAAGCATTCAGCGTTCAAGGGAGAATCTAACAATGTTATTAAGTGTAAGACGTGGTGAATATAAACCATGGCAACGAAATATCGTCGAAATACACTATCGCGTTACTTTTATTATTTATTTGTATTTCGCGTTAAATACACAACAGCAAGTTCGATAAAGCGATGTTAACTTCTTTTTCAGTTAGAAAACTGATTGAAGTATCTGAACTTGCTTGTACACGCAATACGCGTGTGTACACGTATCTACCGAATATCTTGGAAAGATCGTGCGGTTTTTATGCTTCGAAAGAAATGGAATGTTTCATCATTGGAATTTTACCCTTCTTATTTCACTCTTACTAATTTTATGCAATAACCAACAATTTCCATTTTTATTTGGTACAATTCCCCATCTTTTTTAACGAAACATTAGCGTAACGAATATATGCTCAAAAAGTAGATACAAAGATAAAAAAGTATTTAAAGTATTAAGAGTATTTTTAGATTTATTTTTAGATATATTATTATGTTTATTTTAGAAATATTAAGAGATTAAAAGTATTTTTATTATTATAGAAAGGGAAATAGTATCAATGTCTAAAACTGCCTGGAGGAAAGTTCGGAGAAGAATCGAGTAGCAACCGTTGCACTTGGTTGGAAATGCAAAGATACGCAGAAGGAAGAGCGCCGCAGACTGTTACCGAAATCACAGTTCGCCACACGACCCAATTCGATTATATTTAAACCTTGTCGAACATCGACGTCGACGTTGAATCGAGCTGCTCAAATTTACATTGTCATAACGAGGGTCGGGTTTACAGCGGTTTGCTCGCCGTTCCCGTCTCGGTCCCCGTCATCTTCCAGTCCTTTTCTCAGCGCGCTTCAAAAAGCACAAACGAGCTCGCGATAGTTCAAAGGCGGCCGATGTATAAAATAAACTGTCTCGTGCCGTGGGTTTGTTATTTCTGCATTACCGACGAAAAGAGAAAATATGTTGGTTGCAGGTCTGTTTGCCGTGTAAGGATAGATTGGCGTCTTGTGTAAATCGTGGTACACCCTTCGATGCCATTAGCTGGCAGCAGAAGTTTCTCTTTGTGCCTCGAATAATCTTCTGTTTCTTCGAGCTCACGTTGCTTCGAGGTAGCGAGGTAAATAATGATGCACGAAGAACACCCTTGTACAAAATAAAGAACGAAAGGATGACGAACGTGAATTGTTACCCCTCCCACGGAAACGATTACTTTCAAGCTGACGGAACTAAAAAGATTCAAAAGAGTCTAATTTCCTTTTACCTGGATTTATCGCGATTCATGAATAGTCGATGATTTGGCAAAAAAATTAGAATGGAACGTAAAGAAAGTATCGTTATTAAAGTCTTTAAAAAGAATATTCATATTTATTTATTATAATAATTCTATAATTGCATGGAATACGAAGAAACGAGAGACGAATGCAAATCAAACTAACGATTTAGCTTTGTCGAGCAACGTATTAAGCTTTCGTCCCGATACTCTCTAAACGCTTCTGTACCTTCTAAAGCTGTTTCTTCCGTTATATCCAGCATATTTGTTGTAACATATAATTTACGTATAATTTGTCAATAATATAACATGTTATTCGGCGTTCAACCGATTATAGGAAGATTTCGATGATCTAACCATACCGAAATATCGCCGTACGATGATCGTTACTTTACATTCTCGGTAACTCACATATTCCGGCGTCCTTGTGTTTATTTGACCGACCCTCGGCAATTGGTGTGGTCATTTGCGTAATGCGAATCGCAATAATCCGTATGTGTCCGCGGAGGGATGGCAGGCGATACGTTTCCGGGATAAGCGAGAACCAGCAGCAAGAGCAGCTAGTGGTTACACTCACTAAGAATTCAATTAAATATTCAATTAAATATTGTATCAGCGGTTTTGGATTACGTTCCCTGTTTGCCCTGGCAATTTCATTAACGCGGTTTCCCCTCTGGCTTTCGTACGAGCGGTTGCTCGTTTCTGTGGCCAACCTTTTACTCGCAATGTCTTTCCGCGCCGTCGAATCTTTCGCCGTTGGACCCATTCCCCCATACAAATGCAAAAACGTTGAAACGTTTCCGTTTGAAAAATATTTAGAACACCGCGAGACGTGCTCGCGAATTCTCTAAGGCAAGGGAGAGGAAGAATTTAATCGTCGACGACTCATCCTTCCTACAAGCCGTCATGACGCGTCAGAAGCTCGCACGCCACCAACGATTATTCTCCAACGAGCTTAAGTCACGCGATCGAGTGTGCATCTCCGTATTAAGCCCGGAATTTTATTACCAGGCAACTGTGTCAGATGTATTTTTCATCGGTGATCAAACTTTTTTCATAGTTACACCGAATTCGATTTTGTCATCGGCGATCGTTCAGTTACAAAACGTAGATGGCAACTGGTCTCAACCTGATTGTTTGTACGAGAAAGAAACCATCGGAAGGAAAAATCTATTTTAAAAAATAAATTTTCCCAATTTGTACCTGGAATATCGAACGATTTTTCTTAGCACGTCGTATCAGATATTTCGAGGTTACGTTAACATAGAGCATACACAGGAGTAACGTGACCTTCCATTTTGTTGCTAGACAGGATAGCTCCCCGTGGCCATATAAAATATCTCTTGCTTCGATATTCGTGACTCAGGAGGTTCTGATGGATCGATTTGCGATCGATAGTTACTGGAAAGAGTGTGTCGAGAAAAGTTGCACGAGGAAGAGGCATATTTGGAACGTGTGATCGATGCGTCCATTCAGCTCAGTCCTGGCCGCCACGAAAACTTTTCAGATGCATAACGTTCAGAACGAACACAGGATAGATAGATTTACGAGGTTTCATGCCTGCAAAGAATGTATCCGTCCGAATTTCATCACCCTATTTACTTTAAGAATGGTGTTCCATACATTTGTGTTCCATAAATGAACTATTGGTGTCCCATATATTTTTACTGGACATCAATTACTTAGTAGAACGTTCGAAATACAGTTGCAAAGAGTATATTGAACTGATTCTAGGTGCCTACAAAGTACCCTAAATATTTCAAACTACTTTTCAAAATGGAAAAATGATAGATAGAACTGAAGATGTGGACTAAGGAAAGTGGATTAGAAGCGAATCCGATGTTTCCAGGAAATACATTTACAAAGAATGAAAAGTTTACGAAAAGTTGGCTGATCCGAATTTTTTCCTATAGTATCGAGTCGAAAAGCGGTGCAGCGGTCCATGACCGTTAGCATCGAAGAAGCGCGTAGCGAGGAAAACGTTTTCCAGAGAATTATATACACGCCTGGTTCGTTTAAATAAAAAAGGTGAAAGCGCTCAACATGCAAATCAGACTATCCGTTTTGTTAATGCAAATATGTAAATGTGCAGGGTACGCGAGTTGTTTATGGCGCCTAGGCCGCGTTCAGCAGAACCGTAGGAGAGAGGCCGAGAGAAAAATCGGGAGCGAACGACGAGCGAAGGCCGGGCAAAGGGATCGTGAGACCGAATAATCGAGTCTTTTCTTCCGCCTCTTACGTCTTCTCCTTCCCGCTTTTGAGAGCGTGTAATATTAATGCTCTGTAAATTCGCGTCTTGACGCGGCCTGGCTCGAGCGTGAAATTCCTTTCATTGAAACACAGCCTTCGCATCGAACTTTCAAATAAACGTCCACGCCTCTTCTCCCTCATCGTCATCGTCGATCCTGAAAAATTCTTAATTCTCTTCCTCCCCCTTTTTTCTCTCATCTTTGCTCTATCTTCGAGTATCTTGGAAAACCTATGTTCGTTTCTAGCGTTCGCATAAAATTATCACGTCGTAAATAAAGCGAACAGTTGGCAAGGAAGCGATCCATGATATAATTTCAAAAATTGTTCATCCGCCAACGATTTACTACGAAACATTGTGATAATACGGTATTTTGCGGTGTTCAAACTTGGGATACAGACATCTCCGTTATTTGTCGACCGTGTAACGTGCTTTCAAAAGAAATATACGGGCAACGTCGTTCAGTTTGGTTGCTCCTTTTTTCACAGGAATACAGAAGTTATCTCTTTCCCGAGAGCGTATCCGATGAAATCTATTTTTCTTTCACCATGAAACGGAATTCCTCGCTCTTTGCGCTAACACAAAGGAAAGGGAACAATAATTTCACGATTTCCGACGGTTCAAAAGGCATCGGTGGATTTTTCGAGCGAATCGAAAAACCTGGTCAACTTGAAATTTCTACTACAATTCCGACGAGTAGTGAGTCGCACTAAATCGCGTTTCTCTCGAAATCTTCCAAAAAACACACGGAACTTGGATTTATCGCGACTTATTCGCACTTGCGTTAAAGAAACGCAAACAAATTCCAAAGTCTTGGTATTTAGTACGTGGACGAAATAACGATCGGTACTCGTTAAGAAAAAGGAGGAAGGTAACAATTTCGCGATTTCTGATTTGAAAAAAGCAGCAGGCAACTATAAAAACGCGTATCGTTGACGTGAATTTATGATATTACTAAAAGCTCCGCGTATACCAACCTACAAAAAGACGTACCAGTACTGTAAAAAAAAAAAAAAAGAAAAGAAAAAAATGAAAAGGACGAGGGAGAAAAAAAGGAGAAACGACAAAGCATCGCAGATGCGCGACGTTGAAAAATCTTTCGAATATAATTTCGCGGCCGCGTAGCTGTTTACAAAGACACATTTTAATGGAACCGGGCATTCTGACAGGAACGACAAAAGACGCAAACTAACGCCCTAAGAGGCATTTTTCATTTCCGTCGCGGTCTCGATCCTTTCCGCCGTATCCTCCTCCTGTCTCCTTTTCTCCACGATTCTCCGTTTCATACTTCTGGCCTGACTTTCATCGATCCCTTTCTTTCCTCTAGTTTCGTCGCATCAGTCCGGAAAACTAACGCCCCGGTAGTTCGCTGAAGAAGCCGAAGGTGCGAGGCGAATCCGTACTCCGTGGGTTAAGCGGCCGTGAGGAGACGTAGCAACGTTTGAAATTTCGAGGATCACGAGCTTTCGCGTTCGTCCCCACCTCCGACACCCTCTATTCTTCTCGATTTAACCGCACAGCCCCCTTTTACCAGCCTTCCCTTCTCTTCTCCCTCTCCCTCGTTCTTCGCCTCTGGTTTTCTCTGTCCATTCCAACGTACCAACCAACGAGGCCACTTGGTTTCTTCCTTCGTTGACTCACGAATCTGATTAAGTGGCCACTCGATCGAAGGATCGAGTTTTTAACCAACTACGATCGAGTCCGTAATGAAGGGCTGCGTGGTTTCTTTTCACGGTGTACGTTCAAAGGACTAGATTCGATTAAAGAAGACGAAATACGATTCAACGCATTTTATATTTCAAAATGAATCATTCCCTCCGCGAGAGTCTCCAGTTCGAGTGGACTTGAATGGATTGATTCCTTTCGAGCGAAGGTTACGCATAAGAAATCAGTTCGATTTCATTCGCCGTTCATTTCCCCGTTTTTAGTTTGTGTCTTGGGTAGCTTCAGTAATTCGTATAGAAAATAGAATTACTATTTTTCTTATATTTTACGATCGACCTGAAATACTGTATTTTGCGCTTTTGAAAATATTTAAGAATATCCGGTTGCAATTTTCTTGAACGTTGCTGTGTATAGAAACATGCTGGTTTAAAAGCTAAAATATCGCGAATAATTTTGCAACAATTTTTGCAGATTTGTTACGACACGAAGTCCAGCATTGTCGCTGAAAAAATATTTTCCTTCTACGTTCGAGCTTCTTGTTCTTTTTTCTTTTATCGCGTATTCCTTTTTGTCTGGTGAAGTACCAAACCTTTTTTTAGATTTTAATGTACAAAACTTATTCGCAATTACGCTATCACTGTACTTTATCGCGAGAGTTGGATCGGGAAACAATTACTCCATTTGCTCGACGTGAAAGAAGGAAGTGGATGTAAGAAGAAAAAGCGAGGAAGAAAGAAGAAGGAAAGCCCGTAGAAGACGACGGTAGGAAAACACAGGACCCTCAAAGAAAAGTGCCGCAGGGCGATGCGCATATAGACGAGATTTAGAGATAGTCTCGACGAGGGTTTTCATTCCGAATCCAATAAAAGCTTTCAACAGATTATGCATGTTCTCTTTCGCGTACGAAAACGCGCGTTCGTGTACTTTCCTTTTCAGCCAAATTAAACTCGGAATTTCGGTTACGTTATGTTAACCATGGTTAACGTTTCAGGAATAGAATGTTTGCTTCTAGTTTCTTCGTTCCAGCGATTGCTTCGATATCGCACGCTTAAACGTTGAACGACCAACATCCTTGAGCGACTCAATTGAGAAAAGAACGAGATCGATAAGTCATAGGTTTTCAAAAAAAAAAAAAAAAAAAAAAAAAAGAAAAATAAGGTAACTTGTAACCCAGTACTTTCCAAGTACCAACTTATCCAACCCTTTCCCCGACTGATTCCGTACAATCTTATCGTTAAATACTTACAGTTCGAGTAGAAGGATTATCTCACGCAAAAGCGCATTCCATTGCTTCGTTGAGTCGTGAAAGTAAAACCTTCAGGTAAATACGTCAAGAGTAACGATGTCAAGTGTTTGTCGACTCGCAGTGTTGTTCTTTGCAGATGAAATTGTGCGTGCGCGCGTCTTTGTGCAACCATGCCAGAGAGGAACGCGCCTCGCCACCCTTGATTAACCACGACAAACACTTTACACGCTACGATTCTCTACCGTGGCCACGTTGAAAACTAAATGAGGACGTACGGCGCGCGACACGAGCCGTGTGCAATTCCGCGCGTCACCACGCCAAATTAAACGGCAGAAGTGTGATAATGAAATCGAATGTAACAAAGCCACGTCAACTTTTCGTCCGATTTTTCTTAGCTTCTTATTTTTCACGGAGTTCTATGTATTATATCAAAGCAATTAGATAGTTCTAACGCTTAATAAAAAAGCAATTGTCAAAAATATCGAGATGCAGCATTCTAGGTCGGAAAGAAAAATGTACTACCACTTGCAATATAAAACCACGTTAACAGGATTTCCAACACGGATCAACGTTCGTTCGATGTAACTTCTAATATCCAATTTAACTCGTCGATTCGATCGTTTTCAATTTCCATTTCCACGTATCAAGGAACAATGATAAAAGTAGCCATATAAACGATAGGAACGAGAAATCGAGCGAGGAGTCAGTCACCCGTTCGTCGAATCGGCTCGTACTCCACGAGCATAGAGTATATCAGCGACGTGAACGTCGTTATTAGGATTTAAATAACATTTCGTAACAGTTAACCGAGCAGCTGGCGTTCGAATGGTCGTATATTTCAACGTAATAGGATGGAAGCGCGACCAAGAGAGCGGAGCCAAACAAGTTACAGCGTGGGTTACGAATTTCGTTGATGTCGGAAACCAACATGGTGGCGGGACGTGCCGCAATCGCAAAGTAGTTTAATTGGATTTCCGACGAGATTAAAGTGCACGCGTCTACGTTCCCGGCTTGATCGCGATAATCACTGCACCTCTTTTCCTCTTCTTCTCTCTTCTAACACCGTGAACAAATTTCGCATCCGATGTTCCAAACTTTTATTCAGCTCTTCTTTAACCTCTTAGGTACGGTTGAATTTTGTGCGGAGCTGTTTCTCTGTACGGCAGAGTTTGATGCGAATTACGCGTAAACGATACAGCACTGCAATGTACGAGGGATAATGCTGTTCTCTACGCAAGCACATTGGAATGAAGTTTTTTCTTAAAGATATGATCCATATACTTTAACTTTAATAATTTACTTTAATAATTAATAATACACTCGAGTGTGATATATTTTAAAACAGGGTACGACACAATTTCATAGCGCGATAGTGTTTTCCAAATTGCTCTTCGTTTCTATTTTGAAATGACATTTTGAGGTTAAAGATTCTAAAAAATTATAAGGATGCGAACTTTTAACACTTTACCGACCGATAGCCGATTAATCGGTTTCTTGTCGCCGACGCTTACCGACCGATAGCTTCTTAATATTTCTCATTATTTCAGCAGTAATTTGTTATTTAATACTGAGGTACCTTGCTCAGTTGCGTCAGTTGCGTTGCTTTGTAAGCTCCCACGGTTTTATACCAATTTTAGAAACTTAGCGGTCGCGATGAACGAAAAGAATGGTATTGGAGAGCCTAAACCGAAACAGGGCCGGCGATAGGGAGAATCTGCGCCTGAGCTGCCGGTCGGACGTGCGTATGCTGTAGAACCGCTTAGCGGTCGGTAAAGTGTTAAAAGGAGCATCTAAAATGGTATATTTATTTTAACGGGAGGCAACAATTGATATCTGACACTGGCGTATCAAAAGCAAAGACTATATATTCTGCCTGTATACTGTTAACACTGTTGTAAAACATTGGGAGGACAAAAAAAGTGTGAAGCAAGACAAATGAAAAAGATCGTTTAGTTCAAACAGTGAGCGAATGTGTCAGTAGAGTGAGCCACTATAGTAGCGCGTCGTAATATAGGATGACATCTGTGAAAGCCACTATTAGTGGCGTATCGTACCTAAGAGGTTAAGACTTGTTTAGATCAGTTGTCGTTCATATCCAAACTTCTTGATTAGTCGGACCATGCGCTTAATTTGCAAAATCCTCGCGTTTTGTGTTCCGTTGAATAGGACCGTAAAACAAGAAATAATTCATAGTCGAAAACACGCAATCGGTTGATAACGAGATATTTATTAGCGCTGCTACTTGTATTCGCTTGAATAGCATGGATGACAATATGTAAGTACTAGCCTCGATTAACAGCCGATTGCTTCTGCAGCAGTCAAAAGTCGTAAATAACCGCAGGAACGAAGCGAAGTAAATCGTTCGTGTCCTTTGGCTAGAGAGAATAGTACCTCAGTGAGTCGACGGTATTCGTGTCAACGAATCTCGATTGTTCCATCTAAATCTGACCTTCTTGTTCAAACTTTATTTCGTTGTTTAACTCGCGCAAGAATATTCACTGAAATATTCAGTAGGAAAAAAGCTCTTTTTCCCCTCTCTTATCGGTGCCCTACTTTCGTTTTAATTATAAGATCGATATAATATCACGGACTGTTGCAATTATAATCTTTTACTATTTCTATTTTTCGAGAATATATAATAATATAATAATAATTTACTCCGTTCATTTGGAAAAGGCACGCGTAATTCCGAACACGAAGACCAAGTTCTTTTTCGTAACTTTTACTTCTTTCTTGTTAATAGTAATTTAAAGATAAAATTAAATAATTTACGTCCGCTTTATCATTCGCTCGGAATTTTTCGCTTCAATAAAAAACGATGAAAATTCCAATTTTAGACGTTAGACAAATTTAAACGTTCAAATTTCTTGTTTCTTTTTTTTTCTAAATAAAAGTATTAGAATTACGTTTCCAGCAATTTTATTAGAATTTTAGAGAAACTTGCGTCATATTTTCTTTATCAATTGTAACAGCAGTTGCACATCTTTGGCCGACAGTATAGTGTTCGAAGGCGGAGCAATCATCGTTAGGAATATACGTAGTTGGCGAACAGGTCGCATTGGGATGGTCGCTTTCGTCGAATCCTTGTAACTTAAGCCATTTTAGGGTGCTAGGAAAGAGGTCGGAGTGGAATCGGTTCGCGTTACTAGCCTCGAAGGTGTCGTTTATATGGCAAGTTAAAGCGACCCGAAATCCATGGAAATCCGTCCCCTATCATTTCGCAAACAATAAAATGTCATCCGAGAAACACTTGTCCCAAATTCTGCGTCTGGAAGGCATCTTTGGGAATTGCTATCAGCAAATAGTAAGAAAGTTTGACGGTGTGAGAAGTAAAAAACAGTATTTGCAGGATCTATATAATGTATGACACAAGTTTCACATTCAAAAAGTTACGAACAATATTATAAAGCATATTATAAAGACTAATAGCCACAACGATAAACAAACGAAAGATGAAAATTTATAACTTTCAACAAAACTTGAACCTATTTCTGTGCTACATAAGACCTGCTGTCAGGCCCTTCCATAGATGAAAAGTTATCGATTAGCATTTTGTCTAAAGGATTCGTAGGAAGAAACGCTTAGCGTAAGGTCGCCTTTTCATTTTTTTGAAAGCAGCAGGCTCGTAAAGAATGTAAGAAGAATGGGTATCGGCATCAAAAATTCTTACCGCAACAAAAATAGCGTTGTATATTCGTTCTCTTTGGATAGAAGAGACAATCGTGGGTGCAATTTAAACGCTGATTGGCTATCTCATTAAACAACAACGATGCGGCTCGCCAACTTTCTTAGAGAGGTCCTCGATTCGATCGCATTCATGCTTATCATCCTTGCGCGCCAGGAACGCTAGTGTACAAGTTAATCTTCTAAAAGCATCGAGAAGAACCCTTGCCAGGGTGCCGTACTTAAGAAACTTGCTGGATATCGTGGAAAGGTCGACATTTTCGTTTTCAAGTATCTATGGAGTTGTGGAGCAACTTCGACGTCGCAAGATTGCCATGAGGACACGCAAGGGCGGCAGACAGGGTCGACGGTGAAGAAAGCGACCTTGGTAAGCGGAGCAGGAGCAGGGAGAAGCGGGACCAAACGGGAAGCGAGACCCAGGGACCCCGAATTATTTGCCGAAGCGTCTACGGATGTCAGCAGAATGATTTGATAACGGAGTCTGCGGCAGATGCGCGCCACCGACCCTTCGAGTTCGCGATTTCGACCCTTCTGTACCTTAAGCAACCGTGGAAAACTTCGTTATAGGCTCTCTACTTAGGGTCTAAGCCGTGTTACGCGAAAAAGTGCATTACTTATCGCATTTCCCCACCCGAAATGATGTAATTATCACGCTGGGTGCAGGGAGCGTTGTTTAAAACGCTCATTGGATTGTATACCGACCAACCACACTGCAAGACGAGACTCCAATGTTGAAGGAAGATCAAGAAAAGAGAATGGAAGAATATTGAATTTGACGAGGACGAATATTTGATAAGAATATGGTTGATTTAAAGGAAGAATTGAGAATTATTAATAATTGTTTTACGTAAATTTGTTTAGATTTTAGATAATAGATCCGATAACCGCGTTTAATTTTCACGTTCGAATGAGATCAGCAGATGTCCTAATACTTATCACAGAAGATATACATATAATTAATTACAATGCTTGACCGTAATATTTGAATTAATATTCGAACAGATAACTCGCCGGTCGAGATCCCGGAAGCTGGTAAACTGAATTTAACATCTCTAGAATTATATTTTGATACATAGAGCACAGAGTATAGCGGAGTATAGTATTGTGTTTAAGCTGAAGAAACTACCCGCGTAATCACAAATTCGTGCTGCTTTAGAACAATCGCACTCTGAGAGGGTACATTGTATCCCAAAAGATGTAAAAGCGAAATTGCTCGACTCGAACCATTATGCTCAAACGCAAGGCAGAATGTTTTTACGAAAAATAGCCAACTGTTCCAACCTACGGAATAATTTGCAATCCCTTCGTTCGTATGTTATCTGAGTTTGCCCGATGATTTTATTTAACATAAGAAAGTTATGAAACTACAAATCAGTAAGCGATCCTTGTGCATTTTGCGAGCTAAATACGAATCTGCAAGCCGTTTTTTCTTGTAGCCTACAATCTTCGAAACAATCAATTTCGAAGAAAGTCGCAAATTTTCAAATTCGAAGATGTTTTGTGTCTTTACAGTAGCAACTACCGACTTGCGATTGAAACTGAAAAATTGTGTGGACTTTCCCGAATAAGGCGATGAGTATTGTTAATGCACTATGAACATTTAAACGTGTTTAAATAATGATTCAAAAGAATACCTAAAAGGTACCATGTTTTAGTTACATTTTCTAATTTATTTCAAAAACTAAACGTATAGGAGGACAGCGCCGCGTGTTTTATCAAACCTTTTCGCTTTTATATCGAAAATAAAACATGATTTTTCACTTTTTCTTGACGTCTGTCTTAACAGAAATGTCTGTTCTATCGCGTACTAGGGTTAGATTTTCTCCTAAACTTTTGCATTAAATTTGAACATTTGCAATCTGTTCTTCAAAATTGATTCTTTCGAAAACCGTGCGTTCTAAGAAAAACCGATTTGCAAACTCGCGTTTAACTCGCAAAAGTGTAGATTTCCTGTAGAGGAATCGTCTGTTGGGAGTTGCAAAATTAGATACGTGTCGAACAACGTTATCCATGTTATTGCGTTCGATCGAACGTATTCGATGTTACGCTAATTGGATAACAACACCTATATTCATCATATTACAATGCATCGCATATGTATTATAGTTTAATTTATCAAAATGTTGAAATTATTCAAGATACTAAAAGCAATGCCAATTAGATATCAATACAATGCTCGATCATGTTGCTGATACGATGCGTTTTAGCTCATTAAAATCTAGGAAGTATTCAAAGTAGCAAACAATGCGATGCTAATTAAATGGCACTATCGTGTTTAATACTATACTTGATCGGTATTGCGATCGTTATTAAACTACCTATGTCTTGCATATCCAACTTTATGGACTGCATTTCACTTCTCTTTGAAACTTTACGATTATGGCGCTTACAATATCATAAAATAGTATTTTAGGTGTATACATAAATACGCGAAGAGGATGTAGTCAGGATCCGGTCCGGAACAGAAACGGTTGAAGAACATTGTTTCGTGTGCCCTCGTTATACACGCCACCCTCGACCTCTATGGTCCTATTATCGCCTGCTCCTAATTTCGCTTCACGGTAGTAAACTTAGACTTACGATACTCTTCTAAATTTCTTTCCACTTGAAAATGGTTGTGGCGTTCAAAATTCGTGATATTATTATAAAATTCTCGACTGTAATTTAATTCTTCGTCGAAAGCAAAACATTTTTGTGAAATTAACTAACTCGAAACAACGACCGCGTCACTTGAAAGCGTTTACACCAATACACGTAACGTATCTCCACGATAATGGATTTTTAGATGGGAAAAGTTCACGCGAACGAACCGATCTTTCAGAACCCGTGTCTGGCTGAGTTGATACTAGTAATGATAATGGACAGTTGACAGATCACGAGACCAGAGTGCGTGATTCCTCCATCTGAAGAATGAAAGCTCTGCTGGTGAAAAATATGAAGTTTATTCGAGCGAAGAAGAATTACGCGAGAACAAACTCGTACGAGTAATTTCTTTCTCATGGATTAAACCATGTAAAAATGTGTCGAAATATTGCATATGCGTTTCTTTTTCGTTATATGTATACTACATCTTAATTGCTAGTATAGAAATGAGAAGTTTAACTCAAGTAGCACGTTTAGAAGGTAAAGATTTTTCTTTGGGAAGATGCTTCATCGACGAAAATATTTTTTCGATCGACTACAATGTGAATATTCCAACTCCATTTTTATCGCATTAGTAAAAATCTTAATTGTTAGTACAAAAATGAGAAGTTTAACTCAAGTAGCACGTTTAGAAGGTAAAGATTTTTCTTTGGGAAGATGCTTCATCGACGAAAATATTTCCTCGATCGACTACAATGTGAATATTCCAACTCCATTTTTGCCGCATTAGTAAAAATCTTAATTGTTAGTACAAAAATGAGAAGTTTAAGTCAAATAGCACATTTAGAAGATAAAGATTTTTCTTTGAGAAGGTGTTTCATCGACGAAAATATTTCCTCGATCGACTACAATGTGAATATTCTAACTCCATTTTTGCCGCATTAGTAAAAATCTTAATTGTTAGTACAAAAATGAGAAGTTTAAGTCAAGTAGTACGTTTAGAAAGTAGAGCTTTTTGTTTAAGAAGATGCTTCATCGACGAAAATATTTCCTCGATCGACTACAACGCGAATATTCCAACTCCATTTTTGCCGCATTAGTAAAAATCTTAATTGTAAGTATAGAAATGAGAAGTTTAAGTCAAGTAGCACGTTTAGAAGATAAAGATTTTTCTTTGAGAAGGTGTTTCATCGACGAAAATATTTCCTCGATCGACTACAACGCGAATATTCCAACTCCATTTTTGCCGCATTAGTAAAAATCTTAATTGTAAGTATAGAAATGAGAAGTTTAAGTCAAGTAGTACGTTTAGAAAGTAGAGCTTTTTGTTTAAGAAGATGCTTCATCGACGAGAATATTTCCTCGATCGACTACAACGCGAATATTCCAACTCCATTTTTGCCGCATTAGTAAAAATCTTATTTGTAAGTATAGAAATGAGAAGTTTAACTCAAGTAGCACGTTTAGAAGATAAAGATTTTTCTTTGACAAGATGCTTCATCGACGAAAATATTTCCTCGATCGACTACAACGTGAATATTCCAGCTCCAATTTTAATTCAATAATCGCTTAAACGAAGAAAAATTCGCAAAAAGGAAGAGAAATGGTTAACGACTCGTTATGTGGGAGGCACCTAGAAGTCAACTTTCTGTCATCCTAGGTTTTTCCGTGGTCGACTCGTTTGATTTCTTCCCCTCTTTTGCGGATTACTTGCAAAAATTACGACTCAGTTTCAGCGGAACTTTCCTCTCCATTGCAAAGTAAAGTTCCTTACATCCACGATCATCTCCCTTTACCTCCGGCTTCCTCTTCTTCGTTCGTCTTTTTCGTTTTCGTTGTCTCCTTCTTTCAACAGCAAGGGAGAACGAAACTAGTACCAACCAGCTGGTCAGTGCTGCTAAAGAGCTTCGGGGGTCGCAATGTTTGCGAGTCAACGATATACTTAAATTAGACTAATTACCATCATCGTTCTTTCGAATAGCTGCATCCTTGCTAAACCGCGGCGAGTCTTTTAATCGTTACCAACGTTCCTCGAGCAAAGATTACTGCGAATAAATGCGCGGCCACTAAGTTCGTATCATATCATAGATGACGTTTCGTTATATTACTTCTCGACGAAAACCAATATATTTTTATCGATAAGATTTTTTTCTTTTCGGATTCTTTATAAATTCTTAAAGTAACAGTGCGAATGGTATACGGAAGACCAAACGTTATGAAACCATGATAACTAATGGATTATATGGTTGAAAACTCTCTGCAATTAAAAAATAGAAATATTAAATTTGCCTGAGAGAAACAAATAACCATACTCGACTGCAATCCGAATTAATTTTTCCAACGACATAACTTCCACGCTATTGTTACCACTGATTATCGTCGATCATAGCGATTAACGACAATCACCGGCTATCTAATTCATAATTGAATACGTATTACGATTCGCTTCGACTATCCAAACGTTCAATAAAACTCATTCGTATGTGCCAGTCTGCTCGCAATAAGCCAGAAGTGGCTTGTTAAAGGCATCATTTATTACAAACGATATTGCCCGCTGAAATCGCCGTATCCTGAAATTCTCCTTTCGCAACTTGCGAACAACTCTCGCCAATCTAGTTTCTCCACAGTCGTCAAACGGTGTGCCATTTGTTTGCGTTTAACGACGAACGTAATACGTGATCGGTTGCCGCGATTCTTGCTCTTCCAATTTTTAAAAAACCTTGCGTAGAGTAAACTTCTTTAGCAGATTCTATTCTATTCCTATCCTATTTCTTTCGTCTATTATTACAAGAACGTTATAACCGAATTGCTTGGACGAAGAATTGATCTTAACCTTCGTAGTGGCGGATAATCGTATCAATGAGACGCGATAAATCGCTAAACCCATAATTTGACATTCGATATTTGTTTCTAACTTCGTATTACAGTGTTTAATATTTAAAGTAACGATGATGGAAAAAGAAAACGATAATATGATACAGGACTCAAGGGATTAAAGGATGAACCATAACTGTTGAACCCCGATC
Source organism: Bombus pascuorum (assembly GCF_905332965.1). Classification (NCBI taxonomy): domain Eukaryota; kingdom Metazoa; phylum Arthropoda; class Insecta; order Hymenoptera; family Apidae; genus Bombus; species Bombus pascuorum. Next base: position 17,608,541 of record NC_083491.1, on the reverse strand, counting down.
CCTTGACAGGTAAGCGTGAAGCTTTACGGTATCGATTGTCGAACGGTCTCTCGTTCGTTGTCCAGTCGGCGCGCGACATTGGCAAGTGTGATAAAGTCAGCGCGCGTGCACCGTGCTGTGTGAGTGTGATAAATTAGTCGGGCCTTCATAAACATTTCACAGCTGCTGCCGACACCCTGGGCCCACCCCAAACTCCACCACTACCTTCCCCTCTCTCTCTCTCTCTATTTCTCTCTCTTTCTCTACCCTAGTAAATGTATGTGTTCTCCAACGTGCGTGGTGACCCTCTTTTACCCCGTTTTCCTCTGCCTGGCTTGTTCTCCGGCTCTGTTGCACGCGTGCGTGTCCTTGCCCGTGCGTTGTTCGCAGGGTCAGCATCGATATGCTGGAAGCGAAAGACCACTCACTACTTGCCGAGGGGCAGAGTTCTGTGGTTTGGTCGGTTAATTTTTTTTCTATCCGCAACCAGTCTGTGCACACGTAACTGAATCTCGCTGGCATTATCAATGCCGCGGAAATTTATCGCTGTGGAACGTTGGGAAGCCCTTTCGATGGTTCGTTGTAGCCCGGGAGAATCGATGGTGGTTTCGTTTATTTTCCGGCTGCTTTATTTTTTTCATAAACTCGGAAAGAAAAGTCTTTTTCTTTTTTTGCTTACGAAGTTCTATATCGAATACAAGCAAGGTTTACTTTATTATGTACAGGCTACGGCCGAAAATAAAATACTCGAACGAGCCTCTTTCGCAAGAGGAAAATTCGATATTCGAAGCAAATGATAATTTATCGCAGTGCAACTTTTTTCTCATTTTCCGCGCTATGGAATAAACTAGACATTTTCGATCCAAATGACAGTAAAGTTCCAGCAGGCAGTTACGTTCAAATTGAGTTACAGTTCGCGAGTTGGAAATGAGCAGTTTTGAGAGCGACGCGGGAAAATATATGGACCACGTTATACCAGCCATTTTTTCCAGGCGGCAGGCTGAAAGATTGTCGCGATTTACGGTAAAATGGTAGCAACCCCCAAGGACGACAGAGTGGACAGACGAGTTTCGAACAAACGACCGAATTGGTCGAACGATGTTGCTAACTTTAAGAATAAACTGCGTTCGCATAATCGTGAATAGAAAGTATTTATTTAGCACACGTTACAAGTAAAATATATTCGTGAAACTTTGTTCGTTTTATTGTTAAATTTATCGCTAAACTTATTGCCGTTGGATAAAAGAACTTGTCGATATCGGTCACTATCGATAACAAAATTTCAACAATTAACAATATTAAAGCCCAGAACTGTTCCAGTTAGACGAATACTTACAAATATCTCGAAATCAAACAGTATATTCATAAAGTCTTGAAGCAATGGCACGATTAAATGAAATTTTCGAATTCAATTATATCACCGTGAATACTAATTACTAAATGAAAATAATCGTAGATAATACGTTCATTCGCAATTACCAATAAACCGTAATATATCCTGTTGCAAGTTTTCTACTTCGACTAGCTACAAGTTAGAAATACTTGATAAATACGATCCAAAGTTATTGATTTCCTGCCTTGAGGAACACCCACGAGGAGACGGTGTCACTTAACCATACGATGATTGATGGACGTCGTTTATGTCGTCCATACGAGCCATAAAAGAAGGAACTGTCCGCTGGCATACGTGCATTGAGCCGTTCTTCGAGAACATTTGTTCGTTTCCCACTGGTATCAAGAGGTATTCTGCGGAATGACAAGGGGCCAGGACAATGGAAGGCGTATCGTCCGACGATATATGCTCTTCTACTTGCTACATAGTACATTTAAGGAGCAGAAGTCCGGCCGAGTGGCTGCTTTTGAACCGTACAAAGAGATACGTGCTCGCGCCTCTTTGTCGATCGGACCAAGACACGACTTTACCTTGCTTTGTACCACCGTACAACACACGCTGATTTAAAACCAGATTCGACAGGATTTCGAAGAGTGTTCTCGACGAAAGCTACATTTTTCCTATGTTTTTTGTCGCAGGATTTGGGTAAATATTGCGCCTCCATTCGAAGTATTCGAAACATTGTTCAAATAGTATAGGGACGCGCAAAAGTCTTGGACCATCTACTATAGGATTTTTTTATTTATTTAGAAATATCAGAAATTAGAGTTTCCAATGATTTCTATCCTATATGATAAGTTTATTGATCGATAGATTTATTTACAATGGATTATACAGGGGACGATGGTTATTTAACGTGAATTAAATACAGTAATGTGTTATAACCAAGTCAACTAAATGGATAATTCACAACTCACACCTAATAGTTTACAACTCGTAACAACTCGGCAACTCGACTTTCGACTCCTCATCACTCGACTGTCAATTCACAACTCGACTCCTCACACCTCGACTCTCGACTCACGACTACTCCACTCGACTCTCAACTCACGACTACTCTCTCAACTCACAATTCCCCCGCTCGACTCTTCAGGTAACGATTACCCGGTAAAAACTCCCAGTCCCTTTTAGCCTAACGGCACTTCTTAAATATTGTTTATGATTCACCTGCTATTTCTTAGGCCATTTGTCCACGATACTGCACTACCAAAGAGAAACGTTTAAGAACAAATAAAAAGATACTCGACATTATGTTAATTCTGTCGTCACCTTTTAAGGAATATCAAATCGAAACGCTGTTAAAAAAATCGTAGTATCGACTATCCAAAGACTTTTGCTAGAAGTATGAGAATCCCTCTTATAACATGCACGCTATCGGGTATGTTTAGCGGTACACTCGATAATGTAGCTAGATTACCTTGAATAATACACCGTTACCATTTGATCTGTCGGATGATCATGCGATTAATCAATTATCAAATGCCAGATAGTACCTAAATGTTATGGGTGCGCGTATTCACTTGGGGGATCGTCGCCGGATGTTTAATGTCGCGCGAAACGTTTATCAACTTTTGAAATTCGTCATCCCAACTGCCGTTTCGGCGTACACGCGATGCTTTTCACCAAACGAGCATGATGTATTACCGGCCGAATGTTATATGAATACTTTAACGGCATTAGTCGATGCACAGTGAAAATACGTGAAATTTCGAGCATTAAACGGGTTGACTGGATCCCGCGTGTGTACATCAACGATCGCAAACCGATTAAAAGTAATTGATCAATGCATTTGTTTTCCATTATGTGACACATTGAGAATGGCCAAGTATTCGATCGAAGCGATACGCGAATTGGTAATTTAAATGACAGGAAAACTGGCGAGTTGGGGCGAGATCTTCGATCGTGTAGGGATTGTCGGTTAATGACGCGTGTAATGCGATTGATTCGAGTGTCGGTTGATTATGGTGATTATTAGTAATTTCCGACGGATATACTCGCCGATATACGAACGTAGCTGTTTTTGTCGCGTTGCGCATTTCCAACTGTTACAATTATTAATACATTTGGAAATATTCATCGAGCTTTTTATTTAAAGTTATTTGAATTAAAAAAGTAACGAAGCGTTAAATGTTTCACTCGAAAGCAACTTTAATTCATTCTGCACTGCCGTAAATAGCTTTTAAAGGGAAATTAAGACCGGTGGATCGAGGATAATTACGAAGCCCTTTCGTTTCGCGAAAATTTCTAAGAGGTCCATTTAGAGCAGAGAACAAACGTTAGCGAATAGAAACCTCTTTGTTAACGGCCATTAATCTTCAACTTGGCACGATGTATAGCAGTAAATATTATCTACGACAAGGAGCAATAATAAAGCCAAAACGCTGAGCGAATGACGGAAGGGAAAAAGGTGTTGGGTTGGGGACCGTGACTTGGCTGTTCCCGAGGCAACGGATGATCTTAAGACGAGAAAATTGAAAAATGGTCGGAAAGTTTGTCGATGAATATGCAAATGATGTATTAAGATCGAAAATGCAAACTGCTACAAGGGAGAGAAATATGAAACGTCTGAAATACTTTCCCTTACGTATAAACAGATAGCCTCGTATTCTTGATGAAAATATGAAAGTCGGGCGATATTTATGGCGTGTACAGGGGCCTAAAAATTCACAAATAAACGACAGCTTCCATAGAAAAATTTCTTTGTATCGAAAATACGATCGATCGACGAGGGATTTTTTAATCTCTTACATTTTCACCGACGATAAACTCTCCAACCTGCAACTCACGCGTTTCCCGATTACTCCAACATGAATTTCCCACCCGTACAGCTTTTCCCAGCATGCTGTTACTTTCACCCTTGAACAGTACGAGTCGATAAAAATGTAACTTCTCGATCGCGAACGGCCTGAAAGCCGTGGGCTAGTCAAAATCGCGTATCGCGCGTTTAAAAGCGGAGCCCGCGGGAGCTCTGAAAAAAGTACCAGAAAACAGAAGCAAAAAGCGTGTAGAAGGGACGCGTGTTTTAGTTTAAAACGTTCACGTCAGGTTGCTCGTGGTGGGTTGTTACACGTTAATCCTTCCGCGGCGGATACAGCCTTTTTGTTTTCTCTTTCCTTTTCATCTGGTTCATCCTCCGTCTGCCTCTTTATATCCGCGAGCCTGGCTACGCGACTCGGTCCCATGGAAAAATGCTAATTTTCCTAGCGAATCCCCGACCACCCCCGGCCACCCACGAACAAAACGGCTACGGTACGTTCACGGGCCGGTATTACGCCGCCTCTTTACGCTCGAATATCTAATAGCGACCATGGCCGCTTGTTTTTTACGACCAAACCGCTGGAGAACGATGGAAATGGTCATACGACGTTTTATAAATAACACGCCATGGTTTAATATCGGAAACGGCTACGTTCGGTCCACCAGAAGCGACGATATCACCATCTATTATGTAACATAAACCGCGCAGATGCGCGTGCTTCTCATTATGTATGAATGCTCCGAAGATACTAATTGGTGAAGCTGAAAATATATTAAACGATCACGTGTAATTCGTTGACAGTATACTTTGAGTTTACACGCACGACGGTATACTTACATGTTTGTGTGTGTGTATGCGTGTGTATGCGTAGTTTAATAATGTAGTTTATAACGTCTAATACTATGTTAGACAGAACTGGAGCTATGAGAAATTGGATGATAATATTTTGCTATTATGTGGCTTCATTTATGTAAAATGTATACGTTTCTTATACATACATGTATGGCAGTTATACACTGATACTGATCGATGATAAAAGCTGAGGCAAAGATAAGCAAAGGATATCGAATTACCGTAACAAATGAGAGATGAGGGGAAGCTTTTTCCTGACTAGAGTGTAAACAAACTTCCAAGGGGAAAAAGCTTTCATCGATCTACATCAGGTAACAGTTAAGTCAGAGCCCGAAGCTTTTAAGAAAATAATGGAGATATGGTGAAACGTTATACTTTTCATTTGCCAGAAGCTAGAGTTCCACGGAAGATCCGAATTCTCCCAGCAAATATCGATATTCGTTCAAAATGTAATATCAAAGATCGTATTCGCTTGGAAAAACTTTTCTCTTTCGCTAATAAAATGTTAAAAGTCGGATATTAATCTTATATATATATATACAATATATAAATTGCGTGCAGAACATATTGATATATGGAAATTGATCTCAGAATTATAAAAATGTAGAATAAAACGTTGTTGCTGCTAAAGTCACGGTCCTAACAATTTCGCCCAATAAAATTTTACCAAAATAAAAATAATGTCTCGAACGCGATACCTTTAATGTACCTTCGTTTCTAACACGATTGTCAATATCACGAATAGCGGAGAAATAGGAAGAAGGTAAACTAGTAAGAGGCAAACACAAACAACGAGAATGTCAACCACAACCAAGTTAAATCGCTACCACTTTAACAAGGCGAGAAGATACTCTCCAATGACTCATAAATTAACCCATAACTTTGTTTCAACCTCCTATGCGACCGACGGTCGAAAAGCTGTTTCTCATCTTCACGGTTGCGTCAAACCTTCAAGATCTACGCGTCATGCGTAACACTCGTGATTCTTATTTTTCCAGGCTTTTCCTAAAATTGTTTTCCGATTATATTTAATATCTTTATAGAATTTATAAAACTTATGAAATTTATAAAAGAAAACTTGTATATATACGCTTTTTGATAAATTCTTCAATTACGTTGAGAAGAAAATGCGACATATTTCGTACATATACACTCGCGAAATACATCTCGCTCATGCTGCTAATTACATGCAAGCTTCCCCTCTAACTTGGCGTTTCTTTTTTGTGTCGATACGACGTTTCGTTACCAAGATATCGTCGTTTAAAGTAAAACGTAACATTGAACGGTTTATTTTACTATCTCGTTCGCATGCCGTCACTGACCTATCCTAACTCCCACCACTGAGACGCTGCTCCGAGATAGACGTTGAGCAGTGCTTTCTTACCTATTACATACATATTACTAGAGCATACGCGTTTTCAGGAAAAATGTGGATCACCACTACCACCACCGAACCCCACACTTATCGTTCATCGTTTCACGTGTTTTCAAATGCTATCTACATATATGTCGGATCATCTTTGGAAAACGGGGCGCGTAATGAGTCTTGCTGCTAGTTGTCCATAGTTGTCTTATACTAGATGACGTTTGTTTATGGGAATGTATTACAAAAGTTAACAAGTGATATCGATGATCGAGCGATCGAGATGTCTATGACGATGAATTTAGGTTCGATAACGAATACACAGTCAACGGGATAACGATTGCGATCAGGAACTCGATGTACGTGTTCACTGGGCTAGTCGAACTTGTTGGATTGCACCTCAGTCCAAGTGGAACTGCCCTTATATACTCCTCTCCGTATTCCTCAGGTCAATCCCCGTTTTTAAGGAGAGTTATTTAATTACTTTATACCTCTGTTAGGTACACGTCCCTCCCGTGACTGTGGCTACGTTCAGTAACCCGCTATGTCACTTCGACTTATAAACAGCTATTTCTCAGCATGAAGAGTCCTGTTTTGCGGCCAAGTTTCAGGACAAAAATACAACACAAACAAGAACACACAAAAGCCCCGCTTCCCTGCGACTTAGATCCAAAAAACAAAAATAAACACAAAAACTGTAAAACCACGACACATAATATAGCATGGCTACATCGTACCGACGCGTATCGGTACTTTTGCCTAACACACTATACTCAAATTCATTGTTTATTGTGAATCTCAAAAATGTATAAAAAAAAACAAATCTTGGCAAAATAAACGATTTAAAAAAAAAATAGCTATTTCTCAGTTTTATTGTTTAAGTACGACTATAATAAAAAGTCTGGACTAAAGTATTGGGGACATTCCCAAACATTCCGAAAGAAGGGCTCCGGTGTCCTTTCATCTCCGACATATATTTCAGAAACTAACCAAGTTATCGATTCAAAACAAAATTGTAGATTTTAAGAGCACATCTTCCTTCGTCTATTTAAAGGTTTACATCTCCAATTCCATTGTTTATTATCTTCTTTCTCAGTTGCAATTTCTAGTTGATTTAGTTTGATATTATTAGCTTGTTCGAAGTTTGTTTTATAGAACCGATATTTTATCAATTATTCTTGACTTTACGCAGACTCAGAGACGAATATTCCAAACATTCTACATATTCCTCCAATAAGTGGTACATATAAAAAATAAAGTTCTTTTCTCGTGTCTTAAAATTTTTAAACATGAAAACAAACGAAAGTGAATTTCAAGTGGATATAATCTACTATATATATAAACGCATCCCGATTTATCCGAGGCACCGCGTTTATTTCGAATGGTAGAAAACGCGTAGAATAGTCGATTCCATTCGCCCGTGTTCGTCTACAAAAAATACTCGAATATATTCCGTCGAGGTCCGCTAGCCTGTGCGCTAGCAAGGGAGAGGGCATAATTTACGGCACCCTCCAATGTCTTCGATATCTTTTCAGGCGACTGCTACAAGAATTCGAAGCCTCGCGTTTTTTTACACAAAATACAAAACATAAATATCATATATTCCTATCACACCGAATAGCTTAATCTATCGATTTCCTCGTATATTTTTTATATAATTCTTTCATTCGCAGAGATTTCTATACTGTAGAAAATTGATTAGTCAGATAAGCTTGACAGTTCAGTCCGATAAATCGGTAATAATACATCGGTTATCTATTATTCGAACGAAGCATTCAGATAGAGAGAAATGTTAACAAAGTGTAGGATGAATATTAATACGAATTAACACGTTCGTCGCCCAGCGCAATTCGGCTAAGTTTCCTGCCGGGCTCCAATCCGACCGCCACTACGCAGAACGTAAATAGAGCGACAAGCAGGAATAATTCATCGTTCATTGCCTTCGATTCATTGTTTATCGCCTTAGATAGTTTTAGAGTATTCCGAGGGATTTCATGGCAGTTATCTCAGATTTTTCATTTAGTTGAGAAGCATACCTGTGAGACGTACATCAGTGATTTTTTCATCCTCAAAATGTTCAGTAAACAGTGTGAAAATATATTTGAAAGTGAGGAGAGTAGCGATGACAGAGTCTGTAACTATTGTTCGAAGTGCCCAAAATCACCCCAAATGTATTTGGAATGTTTTAACGAATACCGTGCGATATAGAATAATGTAATATATTATGCAGAATATAAATTAATAAAAAGTATGGTATAATGTGTTTTTAATATTCTTAAGTTGTATATCCTATATATAATATCGTATATTTAATTAACTCGAACAAGAAGAGCGTCACTATACTTTGGTGACGGGGAAGTATACCCGTCGCATAGATATTTTTTTTTTTTTTTTTTTATTTTGGTTATTTTACAATTTGTCCTTGCGGACATTTGGTAAAGTGTTATCTCTTGTTGGTGAAGAAAAAAAAATATAAATAAAAAATAATATAGCATGTGGGCGGCTACCCCCAGCGGGGTACCAGCTTCGTTTTTTTTTTCCTAAGTTATATCTTTTATGAGCATAGATATGTGCGACGTGGCTACGAACGTGTTTTAAGTGAGCAGCAAATATAACTAACTAACTCGTGGACAAGAATTATTATCGGCTCGTCAGGATTATGACTCATCGGGCAATTAACGTTTAGTCGTTTGAAAAGTTGCACGTTCGACTGCTTCGATTCAAATAACGAAACCTGCATATTCCACTTAAACGTACAAGAAAGTTATTAGGATTCATATGTAGCTATTGTTTGCTGAATAATTCACATCAAAACTGCAGGTACGTCGAACTGTTTAGGCATTAAATCACGCAAGGCGAGAGCAATACTTTTAGAACGAAGATAAGGCACGTTCTGAACTACAAATTGCCTTGCTTGATATACTGCTACTCTTTTATGCCGGTGCCGTTAGAGTAAATCGTAAAAACGGACTGTTTAGACTGAAACTTTACTACGCATGATAGTCGTGTGGGATAGAGGTCATACCGTTAATGCTAGGGAAAGTACGCTATAAGATGGATAGCTTCGTTTGTTTTATTCAAATATTTATAATTTTTCTTTAAAGTTGGTAATCTGCGCGATTGCCTGTCGAGCCAAATTTTAAGATGTACGATATTCGTATAACGATTCTCGGTTTAGTTGTACTTCTCATAAAAGATATAACTTAGAAAAAACGAAGCTCGCACCCCGCTGGGGGTAGCCACCCACATGCTATATTTATTTTTATTTTATTTTGTTTTCACCAATAAGATATAACATTTTACCAAATGTCCATAAGGACAAATTGTAAAAAACCAAAAAAAAAAAAAGTTGTACTTCTCTTTATATTTTTTACAGTTAAAAAACACGATTGGGATTCGAATAAATGATACACAATGTTCTTCTCTAAAACCTAGTTTACGCTTACCTGTGTAAATATTCTGGCTGGAAGCAAGCAGGTACGTGGTATATCAGAATGACGAAGAATGGACGTTTCGTTGAATTTGCAGGACCGAGCTCGATAGCAACAAACGATCACCGAACGGAATAATTAATTACACAATTTTCTATACGATAATTTTTAGCACGAAAGTGCGATTGATCGTTTGATGGACACGAAAACACACGAGGCACGATATGTCAACGAATCTGAAACAAAGAATAAAGCGAAATGAAATAATGCATTAAAAAGTAGAAAATCAATAGATAAATACGATCAAGAAACTGAATTAACTTCTCATCCTCGATTAACGAGTTAACAAGCAACTAACAAATTTCAGCAAAATGCACCGATTGTTTACAAACACAACAATTCTGTTGCGGTATTATTAAACTGAAACGCAAGGCTGAAGTAGCTAAAAATATTAGCGTTCGTAACGGTCTGCGTTGCGTTACCTCTTCGAAAGGATTGCCATTTCGACCTAGAGCTTTCTATTTGGGAGAACGAGGGGTAAGAACAAATTTAATAAAATCACTCCACCGAGGGAACGTACGAAAACTTCATAGCCGTGATATTGTTCACGGAATGCCTACTAAAGGGAGAGACAGGAACGTATGGATGAAAGAAAAATCCGTACATATCGTATCGAGTTTGTAAACTCTCGAGCACTTTGCTCAATTTGTAACAACGGTACCTAAATTTCTATAAATTAACGACAAATCGATAATAAGCAGTAGCCTCAGGAGTAATAATCTTCCAGGCGCGATCATAATGTTTTGTTGTACATAGCTACGATGATCTTAAACTATAAAATCACTGTATCTAAAATCATTGACCTATCAGTAATTTTATAATTAAAAGAGATCTCTCCAAAAAATGAAGGGGTTTTCAAGATATCACAAATTATTAGACTGCCATGTTTCGAGACGATGTACAATGGTTCGCACAATTTCAATACTTATTTTCCAGAGTTCTGGGCCGAATATTTCAATTACTACTGGCGTTTTAATTACGCCGTTCCTAAGGTGAAAATGCAGTTCCATGGAACGATTGTTTGCCTCTAGATTCGAGATTTATTTCCAACTTGCTAGTAAACGAATTCAGTTCGATCTAATATCCTCATACTCTCATTTTCTTAACCGTTTCTTGTCTCCTACTCTTTTCCTAGTCGTACATTCCGGATTAAATTTTCACGGTATTCCAACGTTCGAGTTTCACGAATAAAAAAGAAAAATTAATAGTAACAGAGAAGAAACGGAAGAAGAGCAAGATGAGTACAGCGTAAAACATTAAGAGAGAAAATACACAGAAAACAAAATCTTAAAATAATTTCTTTTTCATGGTATTTTGCTTACTAAATCGGATTTTTAAATCAGACCGATCGGAGAAAGAAAATTTTCTTTCACCTATGCCCGTACCTATCCTCTTTGACTGTCTCCTTCGTTCAAGCATTCGATTCAAAGATTCAATCCACCTTACCAAATCTTGTCAGTTTATGAAAGTAGCAATAAGATTGCGAAACAACCTCTGGAAACACTCAACGTATCTCAATTTAACCCCCTCACTTTCCTCTTTCAAGCCACCATCAAGCCACATAGAGTGTCTTCGGTGTTGGTGCTGCACACGACATACATCGGAGAACGTTGGGTGAAACAATGCGTTTTTCGCAGCCAGTTAAATCTCAGCATCATTTTTCTGTGTGTAGGAGCGCGAGAAAAGCTGCGAACGAGTTATTTAAGGTGAGACATAGACTTCAGGGCGAATGTCGAGGAAGACAGGGAGAGGCGAACCAACGAAAGAACGAACGGAACAGCGGAACGAAGGCAAAAGGATAGAATTGAAGCTGGGTACGTCTCGTGAATATTTCAGACATACCAGTAGCGCGAGCAAGAGGGGTTGGACTCGAAGGGAGAAAGGAAGAGAGGCCTGGGAGGAGGATATTTTTCGAGGCGCCTCCGTAATTGGCGAGTTGAATCATTGATTAGCCGGCAGGCAGACGGCTTATGCTCGCCCCTTGCCATTCCTCTATCAGACCTGTTCGCGATCCAGCCAGCCATCTAGCTGGCTACCGTCGAGGAGGGTAAGACCTAATGTAGCCTAAGATATTACTTCGCCAGATTAAAACTCGACCGAGTGGCAGGATATAGGGGGCTGCTGCCTGGCTCGGCTTCTAATAATGCAGAAATTTAATTAGTCCTCCCGACAATGTGTTTTCGCGCCTTCGCACCTTCTGTCTGCAGGTTCTTCTCTGATTACCGCCGTGAGAATTAGAGTCCGCAGATCGAGCAGAACTGCTAGTTCTCGTTCAACGGTGAATTGAATGCTCGTTTCGATGTTCGAGTATAGAGAACGGTAGAAAGGTCCGGTGGATGATGGAATACCGAGACATCGTTGAACGATAGTCAGGAAGAGTCGGAAGAGTGAATCTGTTAGATAGGTGGGTAGGAATATTTGCGAAGTAAACGGACATTTAAAAATTTATGTAATATACGTGAAACACGCACGATGTTGAAATTTGACGGACAATGATCAGGAGCACTTTGCTCGAGTTAAGTCGGCTGCGGCACGTTACCAGTCGATCCGAATCAAGTCTCTGTCAACCATAATCAATCAAAGTTAAATTCAATCGGTATTGGTAAATCTATATTGACCATGGCCCGTATATAGTAGCTCGAATCAACTCAGCATTAATTTTGATCAACTTTGCCAAAATTTTATTACTGTAGTAAACGTGTTTAAATGATTAGAATAATTAACATGCGACTTTGCAGATTCCAAAAATGACGTTTGAAACTATCGATACTTGAGAGGAAAACTAATTGCATTCTTCGATTGATTATATCGACCATGTTGTACTAATTTTTAAACGACTTTTTTTATTTACTCAAATTACCAGGGATCGGAGATGATCCTTTATACTTGTAGTCCCTTCGATTTTTGATCCTCTATTAAGTAGCAGATGGCGTAATTTCTTAAGTAAATATCATCTCTTCGAACTTTATCCAATTACAAAAATTTCATGCCAATTATAACTTGTCCGTCTCTGCAACCATCATGATTCCATCATATTGAGACGTAAAAGTACACCAACAGCAACTGCACCAACGTCATGACGTGTTTCATATTTTTTCCTCTGTCCGATGCGATCAGACCGCGAAAATATTATGTTACACCTCGGAGGAATCAAGAAAGTTTGCCGCGAGCTGCTTCGTGGAAAAATAAGGGCCAGAAGAAAGTGGAGGGGCTTGGTCGTGGTGTTCAAACGAGTTGTCGAGAACTTTTGTCGGAGAATGGAAACTTTTTCTCTTTTTTTCGTTCCACCTTTCTTCCTCTCTTGCTTTTCTCTGTTTCCCATCCCTAAAACCTCTTTCCCCCTCTCTGTCTCTGTCTCTATCTCTGTTTCTCCGTTACATTTGCCACCAGTCTCGGCGTGCAACAGTACGCAAACCCCTATCGACTTGAAGTGGCACGAAATAAAACTTGTTTCCTCTGGGATGGGAATTTCATTTGCGTCTGCGACGCGTGTCTCCACAAACGCACCAAGAACACGTCCGAATTACGATTGGTATCGATTCGATGGCTGCTTTTCGATCATGTTCAGAAAGAAGATTTAACGGCTGCGATACCAACGAAAATGTCACTAACAGAATTAATATAAATTTCTATATAAAGACAAATGGAATAAGATCGTTCGAGCCATTTCAAGTATTAATTCTATCGTAAACGACGATGAAGATACATAAAAAATGGTTTCTCTCATAGTTATCGGAAAAATCGTACGCATAAACGTTACTGCGGCAACGATTATTTTAATTACATATTGTGAATGTCGCTGTCGATGAGAAGCTTGGATAAATATTTCCGATTAAGCAATTCTACTTCAATAAATTTACGCGTTACGTTAGCTGTTGTACAATTTATCTTTGAACAATTTTATAAACGTTTCGTTGGAATTTCAGTCGTTCGAGTAACACTATTTTTCATCGGCACTCGTCAATCACAGGTGAGAGCGTATCGGCTTCGCGTTAATGACAGCGAGAGATTTACGCTTGAACAAACGTAACGATTAATAATTTTTTATTCTCGAGTGTTCTTGATTAAAATACACAGTGACTTAAAATTAAAGGGGTAACATTTTAAAATTATATTAGTTGCACCGATTACAGCAATCACTATTGGCAGATTTGGCGATACTTTCGGGAAGGACAACTCCTTTCTAATGAAATATCTGAAATATATTTTGATGTAATATCGGTTGCGCGTGATAACCAGCGTAGAAAATCAATCGAGAATTCATTTAGGATTGACGTCTATTTATAAGGGACAGTGGGTGGAAACACTGGCGACGGCATAATAGCGGCGAGCAAATATTCTCAGTCGTCAAGTGTCAAATTAATGAACCGTTTCTGTCAAATTGTGTAGCGTGATACTGATAGCGTAGGAATATTAGATGAATTATTCAAAGGCATCGCTAATTTTCCGGCAGCAACTATTCGCTCTAGCGAGCACCAGTTAGCCGTGGAATTTGGAAACGACGAGTAGCGAGAGTCTCTCGAGTATTCGTAATTGCTTCCCTTCCTCGACATCAGGATACGGGAAAAGCTTTTATCGAAGCCTTTACCGTTGCCCTGCTACACGAATTCTTTTATATTTCTAAAATGGCCTGATGTAGATTTCGATTAAAGGATCTTGTTAAGATAACCGGAGAGCTTTGTTGATCAGATTACATCGGTAGCGACTTCGTTATTTTTCCAATAGTGATCATTGGAAGAAACGCTATATATTTTTTTCTCTTGTTGATTAAGTTGCTCCTGTTACGTATCTATTCTTCTAACGGTTTATCCATTTTATTTTGTTCAAACCATCAAGGTCCTTACCTCAGATATAGGATAATACAACAGAACGGATTCCACAACAAAATGTCCGATGGTTTATACTAGATATGTTCAAGATTATTTCTAAGGTTAACTAAAACCACTTGTTGGTAACTTTAGATTTAGAATATTCTACTACAATTAAATTTGATATCAACCAACTGAGCCGCAGCGAAAGAGTATCCTTTTTAAGAGATTCCATCTCTCGAAAAGAAAGGTGTTGACCGTGCGAAGGAATCATACGCGCTAGTTTAGAAGAAGAAGTCATCGCGAAGTTTAGACAATTAATTTTCCAATGGCGTGGGAAGACATCGAACGTATAAACTTCGACGCCTAAAAATTCTCAGATTCTTGAGGTCTCGCGCATTTTCACGTGGCACGTCCGATTTATACCCAATTTGTTACACTATGCCTGAGTGGCATTCGTTACAATGTCTAGAAAACGGCTGGAGAAAGCCTGAGAAGTATCTTTCGCTATCGAGTGACTTGGTTCCTTTTCCCAAAAATAAGGAAGGTAAATGTTACAAAAGAATTGTTTGTTTATTTAATACACCCTGTATATTCTTCGTTAGATTTCGTTCATATTCCGTAATGGGAAAGTAATTAATAAGGCAAACGACTCCAAAGCACGCAAACTATCAAAGGGAAGTGGCGAGTTAAAATTTCACAAAACGCGAAATATGTCTTGAGTTTGTTCGCCAATTAATTAATTCCAGAGTTCGATGCGGACTCTGTTTTCACTGGAGGTAGCCACCGAGGCGCGAAATTTGTTGCGGCCCAATGTTAAACGATTTACGGATAGTCAGTTGCAAGCACGATAGTGTTAAAAGCTCGACGCGCGAGCATTGTCTGCCAGCGCGAACCTCGACTTAAGCATGCTAATTATGTGGCTAAAGCGATCGAAATGTCGAGAACTACGTAGCACAATCAGTGCGATAATGACGAAACATTTGGCCATTATTCTTGATAACCGACGTCGACATTCTTGCCTATGTTTCTCCGTGGCGCGCAGTCGATGTATTAACCTAGTCGACCATACGACCACCGAACGTACACGCTGAATCGCAAATCGTTCAGCCTTTTAACGCATTTCCAGATTATTCCGTGAAAAAAATTGTTAAATATGAACGAAGAGAACGGATAAAATATTCAAGCGAACGTAATGGACGTAAAAATATGTATTTGCACGCACGTGAATGCTTCGAGGCACGAGATTTTTTTTTTAATCGCTTTTACATTTAAGCCGTTAAATATTGATTTCTGTCGCTAGATTAAAGTGTTTTTAAATAACGGATGCTTTTGCTCGAAACGCCCATAACCGTGGCCGTCGTAATCATCGATTCGCACGGTTATGTTAAACCCAAACGAACGAATATCTAATCCTGTGTTTAATGAGCAGGACGCACAAGAAAGGCGAAAGAAAAAGAGTCAGCGAAAAAGAGGGCGATGCTTCCCCTAGCGCAACATGTAAAGCGTTTAAACATCGATATTTCCGCATGGTTGAAAGCCATGGCGGCGCGGCGGATGCTTTTTCGATTACGAGTGACTCGTAGCTTTTTTTGCTGAGACAAAGACGAAGACGAATGATCGTGCGCGAAGGTTAACCAAGAATTCCAATTGGAATCACGTTCCTCGTTGAGCCTTACCTTGTCACGACCAGACAGCCCTCTCGCTCTCATTTTGTTTCTCGTCTTGATGCTTTCTCGTCTTTCGTTCTCTCTCTCTTGCACAGGCTGCTTTTTTTAACTTTTCTATAAACGCGACCCTCGGCCCCTGTGTACTATCAGAAACTCGTATGGAATTTTGAGATCACACCGAAATCGAATATCCGAAAAATTGAAACGGACTAAAACATACAGATAAAGAAGGGACAAAAAATATATATAATGTCACTTGAATCGATTTTGTCACATGGTAGGCCCTATTGACGTTATTTACTAGCTCGTTCTTCCATGGTAACGAGCAACGAGATAGGGCAATTATGTTTGTTCGTGTGTACGTATCTATCGATCCTAACGACGATTGACGACGGTGTTCATCCCTATATCCAAGAAACTATTTCTAGAATCGACGAAACTGTCGACTCGATACCGTATAGTTTTTTTTTTTTTTTTTTTTTTTTATTCTGGATTTTTACAATTTGTCCTTATGGACATTTGGTAAAGTGTTGTATCTTATTGGTGAAAAAAAAAATAAAATAAAAATAAATATAGCATGTGGGTGGCTACCCCCAGCGGGGTGCCAGCTTCGTTTTTTCTAAGTTATATCTTTTATGATACCGTATAGTGGCGTGAATTTTCAGTTTCAGGGAAACGATAGAAAATGGGCAAATTCCTCATACTAATATAGATTTTATTTTCTCCGGATTCGATTCTAATTTGAAATTTTAAAATAAATATAGCAATATTTAAATTTCTAATTATTTTGAAAATATCTTCTTATCGTTTCGAAGATATTCAGTTACATTCTATTATATTCTCCACATATCCGACGATATTCCCTTGTTCCATCGAACGAACCTTCTTGCAAATTTTCCTATGCGTTTCACTATGAATCTGTTTAAGTAGCTCGGCAGGCAGAAGCTGGGTCAGGAAATGAGTGACGAACGTTTTTACAGGCATTTTATGAAACGGTATATCGAAGCAAAAGGTATCGCAAGAGAGAAAGGGAAGAAAAGGGAGTTTCTACGAGGTAACCGCCGTGTAATTCGATGGCTGAACGAATCTTCGCAATCTGTGGCGAATAGGCGTTCGTGTACGTTTACGAGGTTCGCTTCGTTAGAACGTCGCGTCGCCGGGCATAAAAGTCTCTCATTACGAGCGAGTTTATCGCGTACAGGACAGGTAACGTCCGAGGTTAATAGAGGACGAAGAAACGTTATAAAGTCCGTCCAACTACGCCTCACTTGAACTTTTTAGCCGAATTACCGCCCTTTCTACTCGAATCTGCCATTTGGGATCCAATCGACTGATCTCAGCAAGAAAGTCTAGGCGATTTTACGAATTATTTGATCGTTTCGAAATGTAGGGTTCCGATTGTTCGACAGGATAATACAGTATACTCTATACTCTTACTCTTAATAGTTTGCGTTAGAAATATTTTTTTATAAATGCACAAACAAGTCTTCGGGTATTATTACAACGTATATATAAATAATTCGTCTAATCTAAGAAAATTTTAATTTATAATAGTTTTGAAAACAGTATGATTTTATTATACGATCGGATCATGGTTAACGACATAGCATATAGCATATGATTCCAATGCGTGTCTAAAAGCTTAAAACTTGGTGGGAAAACAAAGATAATGGGCGATAGATCTAAAATCGATCGATACGTGCTAAAGTCGGAAAGGCCAAACAGATGGGACTCGTGAACTATGGAAAACGCGAAACAGTAAACGCGAAGCTTCATTCTGCGGTACTTTAAGTTAGCAGAGACTCGCCTGCAGCAAACGTTTTACGAAGCATAAGCGTTTGCATAACCCAAGATTGACTTTAAGTTCCTTAACCACCCTCGCCGCCGGATAAGCGAACTTCTGGCTTGCACGACGCTGAAACCAATGAAAGCGTATGTTAAGTCGCAGCTAAACAAGCCCACTTGTGCAACTTCTCGTGTTCCACTTACAAAACCCTACACCCTTTAATCATCTTCACTGTTTCTACTAACATACAAGAAAAGGAAATGTCCCTTTTCTTTCATATTCGTATCTTTAATTGCATTATGAAAATTAATATCTTTCCTCCCAAAATTACATCGTTTATAATTTATGAATAACCATTAGATATCGTAAATAAATTAACGTTGTAATTATTTGAAAATAATCATTTCTCAAACATTTCATTTAAAAAATACTCAAGCCCTTATTACTCTAACTAACACTGAATTAATAGGACATTGGATATACGATAATTTTAAGAACAATTTTAACAAAATATCATAGTTTGCGAATATTTTAAGGCGATTTAAAGAAACCCTGAATCAGAAATTACTTCTTTTCTTCGCAGGTACGTCAATTTCGAAGTTCTTCTCAAATGAACTCAAATGGAACTTCAAAGTAGTTTGTATGAAAAACGTAAACTGGGTTAAGTCGTTCATTCTTAATATTTCAGTTAAAAGAAGCGTAAATTCTTCTGTCCACAATTTAGTCTCCACAGCTTCCATTTTGTCCCTGTCGGTGAAAAACTTTTATTTTAAATGCTAATTCCCTTCGTTCCAAAGTGCATTTCGTACATTTGTTTCTATAATAGTGTTATGTATTTCCTAGAAAACATTTCGGAACTATAGGTGTTGCTTTGTAAAACGTTTAATCCGTTCGTTACAACTTTGTTAAATTATTGTCTGAAAATTGTATAATATATTAAATATATATTTTGTCGTTAACCTATCTGGAATCAAATAATTCACGTCGAAGCAACGTTATTATAGTTTCGTTATTTGATTTTAGCTCTCCTCAAATAAATTTGATTCCAGAGTGCGGAACATAGGGTGTGCATATCCCTTTGTGCATGTATTAATTCGCAACTAAATGGATCTACAGCGGCAACCACGAGGGTACGCTTTCCTCCTTCTGTTAAAACATCCCCTCAGGACATTTAAATCTTCACCCGTTACTGTAAAGGGGTACGCACGAATCCGTGTAATAAAATTACTCTTCTATACAATTATAATTCGGTCAAAGCGGAGCACATATTAGATTCAACTAAGTCCATTTTATATCCCAATCGACGTTCTCCTTTTAAATTCAACGTTATAACTATCGTGAAGGATGTATACAGAATTTCTGCTTCGTACCGATAAAGTTAATATTTTTATTACGAATAAATTTGGATATTTTAGGATTCTTTCGTTACAAAATACAACTATCCTCGTTTTGAAAGATTACTCAAATTTTTAATTTGTAATATTTCCAAAATAGTATCTTCAGCGTGTATTAAAACGTTATTAATTAAATTCAATTTAGGTTGGGTCTACTTGGATTGGACTGTTTTAACTTGAGCATGTTTAAGCGAAGTTAAACCAAGTTAAATTGAGTTGAATCAAATTAAATGGGGTCAGTAGGAGAGAGAGGCTAGTAGAAGCGAATAAAACCGAATATAATTCAGTCAAGTTAAATTAAATTAAAACAAGCCTTGTCATTTGACGCCAAGTTTAGTCAAGTCAGCTCGATCAGTTGCAATACACTGAAATCGGCCAACGTGAAACAAAATCGAGTACTTTGATGAAATAATTTCTTCGTAGGTCTTGATACCCAATTCGAATTCGCGTCACATCGTGTGTTTCGAAGATTTTGCACAGCATCGAATCGTATTCTCACTTAATCGCGTTTGTCTCTTTCGCATTGATTCTATCTGATCCATAAAACTATTAGGTAATATCATGATTCGAGAATGTATCCGCAGTCTCGAACGTCGGCAATTCGGTGGTCCAATAAACTTGTTGACTTTGAGATACAACCGTCGTATGAAATCCGACCGTTATGCATGACCAATAATTCCGCAAGCTTGAACACGGGGATGTTTCAGCAATCCTAGCTATCCGTAGAGCCACGGCCCGATTGATACCAGATGTAACGTGATATGGCATCATTAAGCTATTATTCGGTGAATTTATAGCACGGCATCGGCAGAGAATTTGTGGAGGCGACGCAATTTGAAACACAGATTGATCGATAACGTGGTCAAAGTATATTACGTTATCGCAATATCGATATGTGACTGTTTGTTAACGTCGGTATAAGAACTGAGCGCGTTACTGCGAAATTTTGTCTCTACAATTTTTATTGCTTTAATTTTTTACTTTTTTTTACTTTTCTTTTGCTCTTTGCTCTGAAGGGAAGAAGGTACGCAGTACATAGAGAATGTTTCATAAAACGTAAGACTAACGTTATTGATATGAAAATGGCAAAAATTTCCAAGTTCTAGCCTAGCCTCGAATATGTACGCAGTACAAAGATTAGCTGGAAGTAGTTAACTCTGAGAGTTAACCGATTTTTGCAAACTCGTGCGATTCCTCGTCACGTTCATATTTTACGCAATCACGTTCGATCACGGCAACGTTCTAGCGTGAATTAATCGATAGTTCCGGCAAGTTATTAGAACGTTCGTAGATTATGACGTGCTCGCGTATACCCGTATGTCTGACCGAAATCCATTCGTCCAACCAACCAGTCTCAGCAGTCACGTGGCACGTTTACGGCGTAACTTTCGGGATTAGATCTTCCGTGTTACATACTACACATCCATATACCCACGTGTGGATTGAAGTCCACGAAGTGGATGCTGTGAGACGGAAATGGACTAAAGGTGGCATAGAAAATACAGAGAGAAAGAGAGAGAGAGAGAGGAGGGGAGGGGTGGAAGGAGTAGCTGCATAAAGCCGCTTTCAACGAGAATATTCGTTGGCAAAGTTTGTTGGCAAAATAAAGTTGGCAAGTTTTAAAATTCCTTGCGACTGGCCTAGAATATAGATCGGTGAATCGTTTCGCGCGAATTTCATCATCGTCTATCTCAGACGACGTCTATTAAAGTCAGTGTGCTTTTGAAACTTTCGCTATTCAATGTATACATACAGCCAATCACAAAGGTCTATGTGCTATTGTACAATGATTCACCAACACTTATCAGAAGAAACATTTATGGATTATATGAAATTTTTCGGAATTTTATTAAAGCGATAACGAGACACGACTATCGTGATTGTATCGATCAAATTTAAAATAAATCCGGAAAAGTATATAAAAGTTATAAATATTTACTACAAACACACATGTATAATATAAAGAATAAACGTGAGAAAAACAATGTATACGAAGAGAAAGATGTTATGAAAAGAGAATACATCGGCTGTAGCAATTCTTCTGCCTTTTTCTCTTCAGAATTTGACAGGCACCCTCCGTCATTGAAACGAACGCGCGAGAAGTACAGCAAAGATGTCTGGTAAATAAGAAGATGGTGGTACGTCATTCTTTATCTGGCAGCATAAAAACCTTGATATAAGGAAACACAAGAGGCAGAGTAAGCATCATATTTAGTTCCATCGTCATATGAAAACAGGGTGAAAAATGTCTGACTAAAACATTGCTTAAACAAAATAGAACGTAATAATATAATAAAAAGGTAAATTTGTAAAACATATATATTTAAAATATAGATTAATACAATCTTTGTTTTCTTCTACAAACAGTCTTCCCTCCGAATTATTATAGAAAGAAAAGAAGCTAAGATTAAAAACGTTAACTCGATACACAGCTAAGTGCATAAATCTCCGTGCAGTTTTACGAATTTGCTTCTACCTATATCGTTTTTTTTATTTTTCTCGGCATTGTATAATCCTCCGGAAAAACGAGCGGTTTTGATAAAGCGGACGAAGATGAAGAAAAGCGTGGAACAGTGTAATAAATGGAATTCATTGCTTTCATGGCAACGAGACTCTCGCTGCTTGCGCAATGCAGTTATACGCGCCGCTATTTACTGGCGAGGTACGCATAAAGAGCGACGCTTTATTCGTTTTATTTGCCTGACCCCTGGTGTACAGCAACACGAGCAACAGAGGCGACCACGGACGACGTGGTTGTTCGCAATTTGATTCGCGCCACATTCTACAACTCTTGCATACCACCCCGTTGCTACGTTTTACGTGGCTCCAAATCGTCGTCGTCGTCCCTCTCTCTCTTCGCTCCTGACTTCTCCATCCTCCACGGAATTGTTTAGTTTATGTTGGATTTACGATATTCACTCCTCTAGCGACGTGACTGTTACACGGGGTGTAACTGCCAGCTTTTTTACGTGACCACAGCTTTCGTGGTTTTTCGTTCGCTAGGAACTGTTGAATACTCCGGTGAACAGTAAGTTTTTAAATAAGAGTTACTTTTTGATAGACTGATTTTTTAAATGCGAGATGGTCGCTAGTTATAGAGAGTTTGTCAGGTAGAGCAACTTTTACAACGTTTGTTCAGTGAGAATAAAGATCGAAAATAAAAGTTAACAAACGAGATGTTAAGCATTTTCACGATATGCAAAACGTTTCCGACGATCTTTTTATTCCCCTAGGGCAAGCTTTATGCTGCATTTATTGGTAGTTTCAGCGTTAAACGTGACTTAATGGAAATAACTCGGTATCTAAATGTTGTTCTTGAATCTTACAGATGGCTATTAGAGCACGAGAACAGTCGAACGGTAACAGTGGATCGTCGGAACATTGATTTCTTTTTCCATATCCGTATCGCGTCTAGCGTGAGCAAAGAAGAAAACGTAGGATAGAGGAGAAGAGGTGAGGCAGTAAGTGAGGTAGAAGCATAACGCATTCTTCCAACAGGAGAGACATAACTCGTTCTGACAGGTGAGCTCCATTATCTGCGCGAAGAAGGAACAATACGTCTTCCCTCTGCGCTCGACATTCTCTCGTTCTTCGTCTCGATTCCTCTCCGCTATTTCTAGTTATCCATCGTACTTTCGAGATCGGCAGGTGAGAGCAATTCTTATTTTATTATTTATCTTTCTTAGCTATTCTTACTAGCAAAACGGGTTTCCAAGCCGCGTGAGATGTCGGTAAAGATGCGGAACTATATCTTATGAATTATCGAGGATATAATAAAATTTTTATATCGTACAGGGTTAACTATATGTACTTACTTAGAACACTAGAAATTGTTTCAGAAATATTTGATCGTACCGTTGTTCTAATTTAGTACCCCAAAGAAGTTCTTAGAACTCTTACGAACTTCTACTATTGTTACGCCACGAGGCTTAGTATAGGCCGTATTTCTAACAATGTATCGACGAGCGTGTCACGAATCAACTTTCCTTTTTGCCATGTGGTACGCCAAATGTGACGGTCCTTGCGAGATTCCCCGTAGTCCGGACGCCAAGACCTATCTATTGTTCTAATAACTCGCAGCAGGCCTAAGAAGACGACATAAACCGAATCTGTTCAGTTTCAGTTTTCTTCACTTAAACATTTTCGGTTTATGTTTGTTGCACTCGACTCTTACCTAATACGGAGAAAGCGGGTGCCTGGCAAGATAAGACTTTTCCCATAAACAAGGATGCCCACGAGCCATATCTAGCTCTCCTTGTCTTTACTACCTAATTCATTTACCAATGGGCATCGCGGATCGTTACCCTCACTTTTCCACCAAAAAGTGTGGACAACGAATCCGCGTTTTGAGTTCCAAAGGGAACACCCACACCGAGCTTTCTTCTTTGATGGTACGAGACCGTTCAAACAGTTCCATTTTTAATTCCAATTCAGTCACAATATTGAGCTTTGTAATAAAACACTAAGTCTAAGAAATAAAGACTATTCTACAAATCAACAGTTGTGTAATTATTCAGAAATTACGCGACAAGCGCGTAGTTGTCACCAAGCAGCGAGTTCCAGAAACGTCGATTTCGGTTCGTTATTTCAATTGCATACAAAGAAGGTAGCATATGTGATCATAGGCGCGAACGGTGGCGTGGTCCGAGCGTAGTGGGGGTCGTCTCCCCGAGAAGGCAAAGAAATGATTGAAGGGCAGTCAGTCTCATTTGAAGATTCAAACGACATACATCGAGAGGTCTAACGATTGAAATTAAAGTCGCATAGTCTAACGAATTCATTGAGAGATATCGTAAACTCGGGTCGAATTTCTGTAACACGTCACCTGTATTCATCGCTAAATAATTTGTGACGTTTTTATTATTATACAATTTATTGTTAAAAATACAAGTTATATTAACCTGTTAATACAGTGTTAAATTCGTTGAACTACCTCTGTTATGTTAACCGAAACAGGGGAACGACTAATTCGCGGCGTCGATTGTACGAATCGTAGCGAGAATTTACGCCTCTCGCTGACGCGTTTTCCTCGCGAACGGTCGTAACAACTATTCTAAAAAGAACGATTCGTCTACTGTTCGTACTTTTTTACTTGAAATTATTATTTGGCCAGGAAGTATTTGCTTATATATTTTATATCTCACGTCAGTATTTTCCTAAGGCTCGGATCAGAATAAATATCAAAATCAAAGGTTCGCCCCGGGCAAGGAAATTCTCGAAAAAGTCAAACAGGCTGATACTTGGTGCGCGTGGTCGATCGTGAATCGACATAGACATCGATGGGTATATAGAGGGACCGTTGGTATACTTCGGCCATATTAGATCCCTTACCGCGTGTTTCCTGATAAAATGAAGTTGGGGCGAATACTTCAAAGGGAATGCATGGCAACAAGATTATATCCGCGGGGACATAGCATCTATAACAGGGCAGTACGTGTATAGTAAGAAAACAAATTACAACTGAATGGTTACGACGTAACGCGACGTCCTTTCACATGGAACTGAAAATCTCGTAGCGAACACAAAACACACAATTTGTGTTGTCGATCGGTTGTCCATTTTTTATTTTTATGACAAATTTTCACCATCGATTTATTCACTTTTTAAACCTGCCTCGCCCCATTTTGAATCGTTCCGCAAGTTCATTGGTACCCCATAAAGGATGAAACAAAGAAGTAAATGTATAAGAACAGAGGAAAAGCGTGGACACGGGCAAGGAAAGATCAACATACGAATATACGAATATAGGTAGGTGAGTGGCAAGTCTGTTGTTCTTGCGAAAAGCAATTTAAAACGAACGAATGCAATCCTGGTCCGCCATAAATTCGCGCACCGTCGCGTACTCGTCGATTGAAATCGCGTTCACGTCTCCCGACGCATTATAATGCATTTTCTACGTTGCAGTCCGTGACAGTTGTTACAGTTCGATTGATTTGTCGTGGTATGTGCAAGAAGAACGTGTATGTGCTCGCAGATACACGCGTATCGAAGGTATCTCTAGCGGCAGTTTAGAGACGATAGAATCGCCGCGTCGCGTCGTACATTCGCCCGATCGAATAAATTTTATGCGATAATCTTTGCCGTGTCCGTGAGCTGCTCCTCGATCGACTGGCTGTTCCTTTTCTTCGCACGTTCCTCTATATCTACCGGTGAAAAGCTTGCTTCCACGCGCGCCCACGCCTCCCTAAATCTCGTTGGAACGATGCAATCGATGAATTTTAAAGAGAAAACGTCCAGCGACGCTCTCGTCGCTAAATTCGTAGGCTGGTTACGATATGAACCAATCGGTTTTGATTCGACATGCTTCGAACGGTATTTCTTTCTTCTTTGTTACTTTTCCTTTGTAGATATTCGTTGATATATCAGAATAGTAACATATCTTTTTGCATCGTTATATTTTCTTTCGTTATTCGTGGAAGAAAGTGACAATGTAGCACTGACATGGAAAATATATTGAATCTTTGAAAAGTAATGGATCGTAAGCAATAGATCATCGATCTAACATTTATCGGATGTTAAATAGATTTAAAGACGATACAGAGGAAAGTGTGTTTATTTGACAATAATATGTTTCCTTTCGTACAAGCGATGCTCTACTTCCAACAGTCTGACCATATACCATTTCTCTTCTACTTCTCGAACAAAGAAAAGTCCGATTCCAACGTATAAAATTTACTTTCTATATTTTTCATTCATAACGAATGGAAATCGTGGCACGAAAAAAGATTTAAAGAACAAAGATAATAATCGTTTGCTTCTGATGGCAGTTGTATATTCTTTATTTCGTGATACTTGATTAGTATCGTAAAAAAATTCATTAGCAAGAAAAAAGCAGTTTCTAAGACGATGGTTGACAAAGTTATCGTATGCATGGCAAAAGTGACTGAAACCAACGATGCATACGTTATTCGATAAGATGCTAATTTAGTGAATTTCACTGCCTTTGAATCGTCCTTAAATCTCGCTACGATTTTGTTGGCCTGTCAAACTTATTGTTTCGTTCGTTCTAAAATCTACGATGATGCGATCTAATAGAAATTTAATGCCAAAGTTGAAAACAACAATAACGAAGCAATTAAAATATCAATCTTTGAACAAATAGACAAAAAATCATAGTAAGGCCAACTAAAATTTAAAGATATCGTTCCTTTTTCACGCTAGTGAGATATTTGCCTTGTAACAAAAGAACAAACGTACCGAATTGATCGATCGTAAAGCCGTTCATTGTTCACAGAACCACCGTCGTAAAAAAATCTCGACTGAACCGGTATCGTTGGTTAGTGAGCAAGCATGCCGCTACAACGGAAAGGCTAGCAAAATGTTTACGACGGTCCATCGCTGAAGAACGAAACGTATATACGTGTATGTATAGGACAGGTGTAAGGTTTTCTTTTCCAAGTTGTGGGAGTTTTCTCCTCGATAGCAGTTTCTCGCAACGAGAAGAAATTTTCATCGCGTCGGTAAGTAATAGAAATAAAAGTGATTATTGAAATTCTTGGAAACCAAGGAGAACAGCAGCCTCCCTTGAATCACTAGGCTACCCTATCACCAACCCCTGGAAACCATTCTTCTGTCCGACCACGCTCTTTCGACCAGGATTGAGTCACTAAGGTATTCTCGTGTGAGTGATGTGAGAATGTCTCCTGTTTCATCATCCCCGCACCCCTCTTTTCTTATCCTTTTCTTTCGTTTCCACCTAGCGACCCCTGTTCTACCCTTTGTTCGTGCCTCTTTTCTTTTTTCTTCTTCTTCCTTTTCTTTTCTTCTTTTCGTCCCCTTTTTTGCCGTCTCCGAACGCAACCAGAGAGAGCGACGGTTAAATGTATTGGGGCGAGCGAAGCGAAACCGTGTGCAACGAGGCCATCGAGGTTTACCACTTTCATGCAAGGAACAGTTATGGTAAATTGATGAATTTCCCACTTTTGCTTTTTTCTTTTTTTTTTTTTCTTTTTGAGAAAATAAGAAAATACTATTGTTTATTATCGCTATTATTATCCCCTATACTTGACTATCATTTAGTATGCTTCACGTAAAAGTCAGCTGAATTATTCAGTATCTTGCTATATTTTATTACCCGGATGATTCCTTTTTCGACATTTGTTATTCGATAAATGAATAATATCCACGTTAATTTAATAATGTAAACGTGCATACACGATAACAGTTAGACTTTAGTTTGACATTTTCAGCTTGATATCTCCGGGAATATTCAAAAGCAGTTGCGAACTCGTGGAATAAATATGTTTGAACGTGCAGCATGTGCAGGAAAGACTGTAATAGCTTTTAAAAATATATAATGCTCGGGGAAGAAAAATAAAAGTACTTAATACTTATAAATTTAAAAATCAATTTGCATCTAAATTACAAACTACCGATCTTTCTATAAAACTATTTACAGGGTGAAAATATTGAAGGCAGACATGACATAATTGCATAAACATTCTCAGCCTATCGATCACGCAATGAACCATATTTTCAAAAACGTTTATAAGCTCTCGATATTTGATCCACTGCCAGGATAAATAAAGGATACTCCTGCACGTACCTTAAAAGATACTTCACCGGAAAGAAAATAATCGATGAACAATGCGACGCGGAGCGTACGGCGCAATTTACTCGGATAAGAGGTAATTCCGTTTATTAATGACAGCATTCCTTTGAACATAAAGAATTCTGCAAGCATTCTACGTTCCGCTAGATATTCTCTCGAATTAATAATGCTACGTAGCCGGGCGTGTGGATTTTCGAGCTGTAAAAAGTTGTCGTACAGCGATACGTCTAGCTACGAGTAAATTTGAAAAACAAGTTTATGTTGTTTAGAATAACACGTTATAAACGTGTTAGCGTCAGAAATAGTTTTCAGCATTGAAGTAATCCTTCAAATCGCTATCAATTTCCCAATAAATCTTTTTTAACCTAACGAAGCAAAATCTGTGACAGTCGTAAATATTCAGTGTACATAGAAATAAATATCCGTAATAGTAAACCGTGTTCTGAACGCAAAAATCCGCTGCACTTCGTTAATTTGACGTGTAACATACCGATAACATAGTCTCGCGTCGCGTAATCGGCTCTACAACTGAATACACATTCGTTCACGATCGCAGAGTCTCCATATAAAGTTCGTTTACGCATGGAGTCGCATACGCTTCGATGTAACAGGAATAGGTATAAACGATATTTATCGCAGTTCGTTATTTGTTATATCGAATGGCAAAGTACGAACGATATGCAACGAAAGAAGCGCGAGTTAAACGAACTTTAGATATGTATATAGATTTCTTTGATATATTGCTATATAGAAATTCATTGCAAAAGATATTAATTATTTAAGAGAAAAGGTAGAGAAGAGCCGTACGGTTCAGCGGAGTTGTATCGTTTTTCAAATGCGTCGAGCACAAAAATAAGTGGACTCGCGTTTAGATTGCGAACTGATGCGCATCGATTGATCGATACGTAGCATCGAAATTGCACAAACAGCGCAACGTGTAATGAGATTTTGCCATCCGGTTATGCGGTGATTTCATTCGCAGGTTCGGCTTCCCTTTGTTAGCTAGCAACGCGCTACATGTCGATTGCTCGAAGCGACACAATGAACGCGTCAGGTCGAAAGTGACAGCTAGTGAAGCACGTTACAGGCAAGTATACCGAGTCTGTAAAGTTTTGGAAGAGAGAAGAACTCTAGGGATTTTGTGATGAAATTATTAAGTTTGATACAAATGCATGGAATTGAAAACTCATTTTAATCCATTAAAACGTTATATAAGTTCTTATCGGTAGGCCATTTTCGAATTCAGTTCACACACGTGAAATTTAGGAAGAGCGATTACCACGAATAATGCACTTGTCGTAGGTTGCAGCGTCGACAGCAGATGCGGACAACGACGATCCTCTCTTGGCGATCAGTCACGCGTCATCATTTGATTTATCCCTGTACAATCGAGTGCATAGGCCTTGTCCCCATGTCGGTCATTCTGTCTCGCGAGTGACCCGGTGAAAGCTCAAGTGCTTTGGAGTCGTCAAAGGAAGGTATCGACCTTCCATACTCGTCGATACTTGCCGATTTCCGAGGAAATCTAAGCGCAGTCGAATTGGACTCGCCGCCACTCAATATGCTGCCGAATTCGCTAACCTCGTTCAGGATACCTCTCTTGTAGCCCTCTCGTAGCAAAGAAGGATTTGAAAGATAATAAGTAACGATCGGAGGATATCTCATTAAATATTTTCCAAGAATTTGCTTGATACTTTTCTATCGTTAGATTCTATAATTTTATAAAGTGTTAATTATAATTTTGAAAAGTTTGAAAGAATCCAAGTATTTATATCGCTATAATAAATTGCCATTTTTTCAAGTCATAGAAATTTTCTGTGTTTCCAATTTGCAAATCGAGTTCCTGAATAACGTATCTACCATTCCAACTTCGCCTGTCGCGTAAAAATTGCAAACGTTATTAAACGAGATCATTCGATCGTTTCGCTTATGCGACCGGACAAATATGTATCTCGCGGTGTTAATATAAAGTCCCATCTGCTGCCTGGGTGAATCGTTTCGATAAGAAGTGGCGATAAGTCCGCTCGAGTTTACACGACAGAGGGTCGAAAGGTCAATATTGCCAGCCCATCGAACTTATCTCTGTGTCACAGGTCTTCACTCGCGATGCGTATACACACGCACGTGTATGCCATCGGGAGGAAAATTCTCTAGGGGTTGACGATGCGTGCTCAGTGCTTAGTACTCAGTGCTCAGTTTTCTTCCTCGTCGTGTTATTATCTTATCCGTGCCCTCACGCATCGCCATCAACCGATCGTATTTTATTAAAAACGGAAGTCACGTACGCTGCAAACTCGATATTCACGTGCTTTCATCGTTGTTTATTATCTAACTTAATTTGTCTTTTTCATGGCAACTCGATTTATCAGGTAGTCGGGAATTCGAAAAGTAATCAAGTGTTCGCGTCGATGCTAGAAATTTGCTGAAAAGCAATATTTCGTCACGGCGAAATAACACGCGCTATGAAAATCCTTGTAGATGAACAGGCGCGCGATGCTTGCGATGCAAACGCGCTTCCACAAGTGTATATCTCGGTTGGGAGGCGAATACTTTTTAAAAATCACGAGACCAGAAAGCGTATATCGAATAAAACAGAAATACTCTGCGTTTATGCCATACTGATAAATTTTTTATGAAAGTTATTTCGTCTGCTCCACCACGCGGAAGATGCGGCAACAATAGCAGCCGTTGCTATCCCCGCGACCCCTTACCCGGCAACCCGGCCAGCATTATTTCGAAACTCTCGTTCGACGTGACGTGTAATGAAGCCAACCTGCCCGGCCAGCGTTCGCTGGGGGGTGGCGGAGAAGAGAAAAACTTTTTCCCCGTCGAATTTTATTTACACGAGCCAGATAAGCAGGATACCACGAATACCACTCTAAAAGTTAGAGCTACCAGTCACCGTCTATGACCGGAGAACCGTTGGTCGATGATTCTAGCGATACCATTTGAAACCTTCCCAACCTTGCGATTTTCACGTTCTACTAAACTATAATGACGCAATGTTGAAGGAGAAGAAGCAACGTCGAGCAACCAAATAACGCGAGAAATGTACAGATTGAACGAGCACAAGCGATGTTTCAGGTTCTCCCTAGTACCTAGAAGGTAGTCGCACAACGATTCCTCTCTAACCAGGTCAGTTGATCATAATCGTTCAGTATCTCGTTCAAGGATGTCATACAATATATTCCTCGAGAAAGGAGTTCTATTACGTTCTAATGAGCGACGGCTGCGTCTCTTCCGCTACCCAGCTTTTCACCCAGAAACAATAGATCCAGTTACGTTTCGATCGTAAGGATTTTTGAATTTAATATTCCAGGGAGCGCGCACGTAGCGGATCCTCGTCCTTTTCTGTCGCACTCGACCGCCACGTATATGCGATTCAGGATCACGGGCTGGTGCTATATTATGCGTAGTTCATACCGCGACGTAGCGTATCATTGTTCCGGGAAACAGAGGAATTCCATTACCGGTTGGCAACTGAACTCTCTGTCGAGGCTGCGTTTTAGTTGCGGTCGACGAAGCGAGTCCTCCGTGCCCTCGTCCGCGCGACTGCACCATCTCGACCCTCCTCTCCTTCCACTCCTCTCCGTTCCCTTTCATCTCCGCTCTGTCTGCCTGTCAGTGGCGCTATCCTGGAGGGATGGAGGACCGGCAATCTCCGTCAAATGTTTCTGTGTGTTAAATGCGCGGCCACCGGTGCCCGACTCCTGAGCGTGTGACAAACTACGCTCGATGTATCGCGCGATTGCTACGCCAAAACTAATGGAGGGGCGGAGAACCCCACAGGAAACAGTGCGGAGTGAAATGAGAAATTTTGACAAAATTTTTGTATTCGATGGTGAGATGTCACCGGCGCGGCATGAAAGCTTGTATTACCATCGAATGCAACTTCGGTGACGAATTAAAAATCGGAGAACAGAAATAATAGCGGAAGCGACGGTCGAGGCGTTTCGAACTTGTTTCAATGGAAATTTAGGGATTTTACGAAAACGTGCGAAATACTATTTTATCGCTTTTTACGTTCTTCCGGTCAAAGAATTCAATCGACGTAATAACGTTTCAAAGCTGTAACGATTTCCTAACACTTTTACAGCTTTGTTTCGTTTTCCATAAATGTCGTAATACCTACGAATAATAGATAGCGTACACTCGCATCCCCAAGTTCAAATTCTTCAAGAAAATGAAAAAGCTAATTTTGCTTTTATCTCGTTTAAACGTTTGCTTCCCCTACTTCAAACATTTTCGCTTGATCTTACCTCAATACCATCTTTCTTAAAACTGACTTAAGAACTCGGATAATAAAAATCCAACGAGAAAACTTCGGGAAACTCTTCGACGAAAAAGTATAAGTCCATTTAAATGTTCAACCTCCACTTAGCATGGATGTATGTCGTTCGAACTTCGGAAAGATTTCACCAATTATCACCGAACAGTTCGTTCTTCGTCTTCTCTTCGAAATCATCCTTTCATTTTCCCATGCAGCTTCGACCATCTCCCTATAATTCATTCAGAAGAGAATTTCTGCCTGCGGCATAATTCATATCCCGAAACATTTTTGCACGGAAACTGCGAGAAATACCAGTCTTTCCTTGTTGCGCGCTATATTTTTCTTCGACCCGCTTTTATATCTTGCTTTTGCCGTGATTCGGCTCCTTTCGCCACGAATAACGCCTGGACCCGGCCGTGTCCTCCTCGACGCGCTCACATCGCGCCCTGTGGAATGCAAATGAATCGGTATCCAGGTGCTTTATATTCTACTTGGAATTGTCGCGCCATAGCCACCAAAAGTCACTAAGAGTTTTCAAACTGCGAAAGCGAATCGCAAATTGGAACGCCATCGCGTACCTTGCTGCGGCTCTCGTATCCGTGAAATAATTTCATTATGTCTATTATTTTCATTTCCTAAAAGCGTTCTATAGATGGGAATTACTAAATAGCTATTTCATAATTAGTTAAAAGTGCATAGCTCAAGACGCATGAAGATTCTCACATATTTTACACATTCGTGCTAACACGAAATAGCGAAGCATTAGGCAAATCGCGCCAAAAATTGTCACGTAACGTAATAGAAACTTCAACCTCTCGGCAGCCGTGCTTCCGCCTAACTTATGCCAGCACGTATAAATTTCGGGAGTAATAGTTTTGCGTTTCCATGGAATTCTTACCGACTTAGACTTTCGAAAGACGTACGCGACCTGTTGCTCGTCCAGATTCGTGTATGTGCAAGTGCGAGCGTGTATATGCGCTATGAAGGAAACATTTCAATATGTGTTATGCCGCGACTTTTGTGAAATTGGATTTGTAACGTGGACGTATGGAGTGCGGTTGTTTCAAAGCGTTGCTTATCCGGTTCCATACAGGAATTTTCATATATCAGAATTTTTCGAGTTAGGAGAAATACTCCTTTCATTGGGGTTTCTTCGTATTTATCGTTGAAGCAAATTTTATGGGATTGCCTATTTTTTGATTCGTAAAAAGATATTTTGTATTTTGAAAGAATCGTCAAAGTGAATTCTTGCGCGTAGAGTTAACTTTTAAAAAAGAGATTAATCTTTTTCGACGATTTATTTCAATGAATTTCATCATAAACGTACGGCGTTAAAGGTTTTGGAGTAGAAAAGGGTACTTTCTTAAAAAGACATGAACGTATATTTAACTGTAAGTTACATTTTGAGTTTAAATTACCACATGGATATTAGCGTTTCAAAACTAAAAAATAATTAGCCTCTTAGGCACGATGCGCCTACTATAGTGGCTTTCACGCATGTAATCCTATATTACGACGTGCCACTATAGTGGCTCACTCTACTACTCATTCGCCCACTGTTTGAACTAAATGATGTATTCCATTTGTCTTACTTCACGCTTTTTTTGTCCTCGCAATGTTTTACAACAGTTTTAACACTTTACTGACCGCTAGCGATTCAACAACATACGCACGCCAGACCGGCAGCTCAAGCGTAGTTTCTCCCTGGCGCCGGCTCTGTTTCGATTTAGACTTTCCAATACCGTTCTTTTCGTTCATCGCGAACGGTAAGTTTCTCAAATTGGTATAAAACTGTGAGAGCTTACAAAGCAACGCGACTGACGCAACTGAGCAAGATACCTTAGCAATAAATAACAAATTACTGCTCAAATAATGAGAAATATTGTCGGTGACAAAAAGCCGATTAAGAAGCTATCGGTCGGTAAACGTCGGCGACAAGAAACCGATTAATGGGCTATCGGTCGGTAAGCGTCGGCGACAAAAACCGATTAATCGGCTATTGGTTGGTAAAGTGTTATTAATATACAGACAGAAAATATAGTCTTTGTTTTTGATACGCCAGTGTTAGATATCAATTGTTGTTTTTCGTTAAAATAAATATGCCATTATTAGATGCTCTTTTTAACATGCCGATCCGTATCCTTATAATTTTTGAGAATCTTCAACCTCAAAATATCGCTTCAAAATAGGAAACGAAGAACAAATAAAATGTTTTACTATATTCTTTAAATTCATGATTCCTTAGTATACTATCGCTAAGGATTGATTTGGAAAATTTTAGCGAAATAAAAGATTTCAATTATTTGTAATTCTACGAAAAAGATTGAAATATTCTACTATGTTGTTTTATACTATATATAATACAATGTTTTACTATTGTATTATTACGATATATGCGATATTGCTTCGTTTACATGTTATTACCGCACAAAAGGTAATACGATAATCACGGCGAATAACACGAAGCGAATATAACCTATACAGAAAACATGAAATTAGAAAACATGAATTAGATGGTGCTATGAAGTACTACTCAAAAGGCAGGATATGCTAATTAAGGGATGAGAGACGTAAAGGATCTTTTTACCTGCTTGTGGTGCACCGTTATGTAGTTCTTTAATGTACTAAATAAGTATTCTTGCGTTTGTAGTGCATCGACATGTCGTTAGATGGCCTATAAGATATTTGCTTTCTCACTAGTTGTCGCAAAGTACGTTGCATTGTATACGCGAAATAAAACGTACCTAATATACTTCCTTCGGTAATACATGTATTAACACTTTACTGACCGCTAGCGATTCAACAGCATACGCACGCCAGACCGGCAGCTCAAGCGTAGATTCTCCCTAGCGCTGGTTCTGTTTCGGTTTAGAATCTCCAATACCATTCTTTTCATTCATCGCGAACGGTAAGTTTTTCAAATAGTATAAAAAAAAGTATAAAACTGTGGGAGCTTACAAAGCAACGCAACTGACGCAACTAATCAAGGTACTTTAGTACTAAGCTCATATAATGAAAAAGATCGTTTATCGCTATGGCAACCGATTAACTATAGGTAGGCTATCGGTCGGTAAGTGTCAGCGTTAAAAAGCCGATTAATAGACTATCGGTCGGTAAGCGTCGGCGACAAAAAACCGATTAATCGGCTATCGGTTAGTAAAGTGTTAGCGTGGCCCCTGCGCAAAGATAACCGCAAAATTATGAAATGTTCCATTGAAATATGTGTAATGTTGTGCGGTGTATGTGTGTATGTGAGTATGTACATAGCAGCATTCCTGAAACAAAAGAAAAGAAATGAGACTAGAAGAGTAGTGAAACACATGAGAAATACATGAAATCGTTATCTATGAACATCTTATAAATCACATGTTAAATAAATACAGAAATTTCTCTAGTTTATCATCTGTACATTTAATGAAAGCGTTCCTACATATTTATTTCGGCGATTACGATCCACAATTCTCAACACGTAATATGCATTCAGCGTAACCAGAATCTAATATGATAAATAGTTTATGAATTATTTGAGACGACTTACGTTTGTGAAAGAGGAAGTCATATAAGCATTTCGTCTTTCTGCAATTACGAGGTTTCTCGGAGTGAAACATTTATTTCGCGAGTACATCGTACCCCGGCCTCTTATATCGGGGTTCCACGCACTCGTACCGTAGAAATAATGATCCCAGTAAGCATATCAGCATAGCAAACTACGCGTAAAACGTTGGACAACTTGATAATAGCTTGCAGCCTCGAGTTTCAGATCACCAAATTTATTTTGCGGTGATCGAACATCCGGCATACGAAGGATTCTAATAAACGACTTCCGTTTCTGGAAAATTCAAAATATCAAAAGTTCACCCTTAGAGACTGTAAACGTTTTTGCGGTAGTCTAACTATAACTCTAACTCCGACTTTCGTGTACGATGCATTTTTCAGTAGGTAAAACTTGTTAGAAGAATCCCAAAAAGTTCGTATGATATCTTCAAATGTTTTGGATTAGGGTTTATCATAAAACATTTATCAAATAATTTTTTTTAGGCAAGGGTCGTTTTTAGGCTGGAAAGGTTTCGTATCTGCTCCCTTGAGAGAAACTCAATTCGATCAAAATAACTTGGACATGAAATATCCGCCTCTACAGTTCAAGGGTTAAATTTTTTTCGTCTCTTACATTCTTGTACACTCTTTTCCTTGAACAATACAACAGCAGATTATTACATCGCGACTGATGGCATAGGCGAACGAATAAACTTCTATATTAACGAAAATACACAAAAGCAGTTGAACACTTTCATGGTATTTTAGATAATTTTTGCACACTTTTTATAAAACTCATAAAAGATATAACTTAGAAAACACGAAGCTGGCACCCCGCTGGGGGTAGCTACCCACATGCTATATTTATTTTATTTTACTTTTTTTATTTATCAATGAGACATAACACTTTACCAAATGTCCTTCAGGACAAATTGTAAGAACCAAAATAAAATAAAAAAAAAAACTTTTCATAAACGTATTAATATGTGTCATACGAAGCATAAAATTTTACTAGCACTCTAATGAGACCCGAAATTTCCAAATGTTTTATATAACACGTATAATATATACATAAATGCTTCCTATGGAAAATCCAAATAGCTTTACGAGCTACCATAACGATGAACTTTTTAGCTGCTTGTAGTGCGCTGTTATGTAGCTCTTTAAGATGTTAATTCGCAGGCATTTTCGATACTCTGAAAAACCGTAACCGTTATAGAAGCGTATAGCGCGAATATTGCAGAATTGAGTGGAATGTCATTTGCGATAGCAACACGGTAATCACTTTAGCAAACTTTAACGCATTTTCAACTTCAGGCGGCTCGCTCTTGTTATTTGCGTTGTCACAATTCTCTGTGCACAGGACTGTAGTAAGGACCGAATAATAGTTTAACGAGTTTATGGCATTCTTAGAGCGAAATTCGCGACCTGTTGCACTCGTAGAAACATCGATACGACAGAAACGATATCGGCGTGTTAGAAGCTGAAAAAATAGTATTCTTCCAACGATTTAAATTTGTTATCGTCGTTAATCGTAGAAGTGGAGTTAATTCGTCGCTCGAATTCCCAATCGCATGTACTTAATTTCTACTTACGACGAAAACGGTTTCTATGAAAAACATTTTACAGATATAACGTTGAATGATAACTTTCCCGTCGCTCTTTGAATCTCTCGTAAATCAAATGCCATCATAAAACCTGTTTGATTTATTATGAACGGATGAAAACGAACAGTCCATTCATGATCATCGTCGACTGTGCTTGTTAATAATCGTAACGATTGCAACTGCATTTACTTTTGTATATGTAATTTTAAATATGAATGCAGCTATTTTGTAGACGATGATATTAATTTAACGACCCAGTCCGATTTTCTTGCTCCTGAATTCGCGACCTGTTGCACAACCAGAAGATATGACATTTATGCACTCTTAAATTCCTCGTAGCGATATTAAATTAGTAATTCATCCATAGAACTGCCTCCGTTTTGTGTCTTTCGATTAGTTTGAAAGTTCCATCCTGTACAAGCAACTTCAGAACATGAAAATACAGAAAATACAGAAAATGCAGAAAATACAGAAAATACAGAAAATACAGAAAAATCTTGCAGAAACGACAGAGATAGAAAATGATAAAACAACTATAGAAAAAGTAAAACTATTTAAAAAACGGAAGATCAAGTATCGTGGACTGAAAAATATAAGAATAGAAATAATGAAGCTACGCCTATGGATCGAATTCGCTTCGATCTTATTCAGATTCGAAAATTGCCGTAACAATTGCCTTTTGTCGCATTTATTCGACCGATCTACGTCAAAATGCGTGACATTCGAGCGGGAAATTCGTCCGTTGCATGAACTTCAATTAGCGACCTTTCGCCGGTAAAACCTGCAATAAAAGCGATCGCAGATTCTGTCCCTATGTAGCTTCACATTCGAACGAGCACGATCGGATGCTCCATTCAGCCGTTTCATTCATTTACAAAGGTCGAAGGGAATTTTTGTGCCCGATAACGAAACTAACGTTACGGAATTTTGGCAATAAATGCGAAAGAAAAACCGACGATACACGTTATAATGTTAGACGCGTTGATTGAAAAAGAGAATAATTTGATTCTGGTACTAGTAAACCGTAAAGCATACGTTTCGTCTCTAAAGTATTAAAACTTCGTTGTCGCCATGCAGAAAGCATTTATACAAATAAAGAACAAATATTTAAATGCGGAAAGTTACCAGGTCGTGCAGATTTA
Source organism: Bombus pascuorum (assembly GCF_905332965.1). Classification (NCBI taxonomy): domain Eukaryota; kingdom Metazoa; phylum Arthropoda; class Insecta; order Hymenoptera; family Apidae; genus Bombus; species Bombus pascuorum. The sequence goes on along the minus strand of NC_083491.1, from coordinate 17,569,943 downwards.
ACACGCTTCTCGGCTATAAAGGGAATAGCAAACAAAAATCTGCAAATAATAAATAAAACGTATACAATCTAGAAACACAGCATACACGTACTGCTAAAATATAATATTCTCTGTATATTGAAAAAGCCTAAAACTGTTCCTTTAGGCATTTCCTGCATATAAATTTTTACAGCGTGTACTTTGCGTATACTGTATTTGTATACACAACCAATATGACGTAGACGAGGCAATAATGACGAGGGAAAATTATTTATTTATTACAGCATTTAGTGCCCTGCGTCGCTATCGATCGATGAGTTCTTGAGTAGTCAACGATCGATTAACGCGTTGTACACACGTCCTTTATTTAGTGTTACGTCACGAGGCTTAGTATAGGTCGTATTTCTAACCGTCACTCGCGGTCCTACAGCGGCGCAGCAGATCGTATTATCTGCCCGACGAAAAATGTACAATGTATCGACGAGCGCATAGTTGTCACTAGCAGCAGCGAGTTCCAGAAACGTCGATTTCGGTCCGTTATTTCATGCACACAAAGAAGGTGGCCTACGTGATCATCGGCACGAGCGATGGCGTGATCCGAGCGTAGTGGGGGTCGTCTCCCCGAGAAGGCAAAGAAATGATCGAAGGGCAGTCAGTCTCATTTGAAAATTCAAACGACATACATCGAGAGGTCTAACGATTGAAATTAAAGTCGCTTAGTCTAACGAATTCATTGAGAGATATCGTAAAGTCGGGTAGAATTTCTGTAACGCATTAACTGTATTCATCGCTAAATAATTTGTGACGCTTTTATTATTATATGATTTATTGTTAAAAATACAAGTTATATTAACCTGTTAATACAGTGTTAAATTCGTTGAACTACCTCTGTTATCTTAACCGAAACAAGGGAAAGATTAATTCGCGTAACATTTAGGTACAGCTATATATTTAACAACTGCATTTAATTATAGCCCTTAGTTATCCATAAAAGAGTATTAATCGACAAATACTGAACTCACTATGCACAGAACGAAAAAATGCTATACCGTTCGAAGGTTCAAATCGCTTATTGTTCATTGTTCAATGTGTTACAATGAAGCAACGGTTGCTTTCATTCAACATCCTACCTTACGTTATGACCAGTGAACGATACCATTTCGGTGAAAATAGTGCAAGCCACGTACTTGAACGAACAATTCATTGTTCGAAATAAGTCGATTGTCGATGGTTTCATAGTGGGCAGACATTTTTCATTGGAATTCCGTGTATGATAATAGGGAAGGGTTTCAAAAAGCAACATTGTTCGTTGTGCGGACGAGTATATTCACTCAAGCCAGGGCAACTCAATTAACAAAAAATTTAATTTACGATTTCCTCCGGGATTCCATTTCGCTGAAATAAACCTTTGTCAAATATTCGTTTCGTCTTTTGTCTTTGATGATCGCGCAAAAAAGACAGCGACCGAGCGCAAAATAATGCACAATGCTGTGCACCGAGCTGTCAGTACCAATGCGATGGCGTCATAAAATTATCGACACTCGTCAAATATCGCAAAAACGCCACGAAGAAGCTCGATATAATCATGTGCGTGGTGTACTGCGACCTCGTTAATCGAAAGCCTCTATCGTAATTATCCACAGCGTAACACGTGCTACTATGATTCGAAACGGTCCAGATACTCTAACTAACTGAAGTTAGTTACACGCGAATCATCCGTATCGTCGTTGTTTCAAACCTGACTCGTTCAGAAACGCATTTTTCATTTTTCGAAAAAGGTGTACACTAGTGTACACTGTAGTGGCTGATCGTTACACGTGTCGCCGTCAAAATTGTATCACAGAATGGCGTACATGGCCGTGATTGAAACGCGAAATGAAGGCATTATTTAATTCATCGTATCGTGGGTAAAAGCCAGTCGTCTGTAGAAATTAATGGATCATAAGGTAGATCTTTTATTTGCTGTTCGTTTACAAATACGAAGCACGATCTATGGTTGCTTGTTGGTACATACGAAATGTCGCGTCTACGAATATTTCATCGACCAATTGAAAGTTTCCCGCGTGAATTTTTGAAACTTTATTCGAACGATCGTGTCTCTCGCGTAAGAATGGCCTAATCGGCCGGTATCGTGACAAACTTGTAACAGCAACGCTGATGGAGAATGTAGGAGACACGCTGCGGCTCCTTATTGCTAAACACCCAAAACCGCGCAATATTGGCCGGACGTTACACTTGCCGAGAGTGGGTGTGTCGCGCGTGTGATGTGGCAAACCGTCGCTCTTTGTCGCGCTTCGACGATTTGCATCGTTGATTTCTGCCATCGTAGACACGTGCTTTCAAGGAAAATGTGCTCTCGCGTACTGATTCCTTCTTGTATTAAAGACAGCAAAGAAAAGGTATTGCGGTCGAAAAATGTACAGAAAAATTGATCAGAAACAATCGTACGATATACTCTGCAGTTATCAACTTTAAATAAAGTTAAACTTTGAAACTCGTCCACTGGAGGAATAGAGGCCTCATAGGTAATACAACTTTTCGTAATTCATCAAGGTCAAACTTAATTCCGTCAATGTAGTCGATTCGTCGTTTATCTGAAAGTAGTAAATACACGCGAACAGTAATGCGTTTAGATGAAAGGGAAAAACAGAATGTTACTTGTGTATTTTTCCATAGCCTGAAGCGTGTCAATGAAATACATGAAATTAACTGTTCGTTGAAATAAGATTTCCCAACGGTGAATGCAACGTCCAGGTCGCCTGGAGGGTCTCGATACTGGTCATAGAGATTGCTAGAAGGAGGGTTGCTGTGGGTGACGCGGGGTTAGCGTCATGTTGCTAGCAACATTGGCAATATCCTGTTTTTCTAGGGCTGCGGAATTAAATATTTGTCGCGACGAAACAAGAGTTACGTCGCAGTTTGTAGCCATCTCCGGGGGAATAGAAGAATACCCAAGCCAACGATACTAGCAACTCTTTGAGTGCCCCCCGGGCGCGGGCATCGGGCGCCAGCCAATATAGTAAGAAACGACCAATATCTCTGTTCTTTCCCCTGTTCCAATTTTCAAATAACAAAATTCGTAATCGACCGGGGTGGGACGTGTATCATCGTGCATTGGCTCGTCCTTCCATATGCGATCGATGTTTTTTTCCGTAAGAGTGTTTGGCGTTTACACGTGTACTCTTATGGTTTCTTAGATTATGCAACGACTGCTTAGATTACAATGTATCGCATAATTTTTATTTTTTTATTTTAATAAGCAAAATACTCGTATTTTACTCAAGGCACGTTGTTCCTACGTACATGATTAAATAAATTTCCATTAATTTAAATCACGAACCAAATAAGACACGTTCTATCTAAAACCACATTCCACTGTCTATAAAAAAAGTAACATAAGAAAAGAAGAAAGGGAGAGAAAAGAGAAGGTGAAAATAGGTATACGGGAAATCTATGTGGTCGTCGCTCTAATGAAAGTTTTTATTCGCGAGATGCGTATTAAAAAACTGTTACACCGCAGAGTATATTCGGGAAAGCAATCCGGTAAATTATTAGCTTGCTTTTGCGGCAAATCGATGGCTACCGTTTCATATAGAACTCGACTATAAAAATCCACTGAATTATACGTTTTTTGTATACATCCAGTAAGATATATCGTTGCGATACCTGACCACCGCTCACCTGAACTCCTCACCCTTTTGCTTCCCAAACCAACGTGTACCGTGTATCCATATTGAAATGTACGGTACACTTTTGGAGATTGTTCAACTTGCTCGAAAGCCAACCAGCTGCGATCGTATATACTTGATTTCTCCATTAAAATTTTCCTCTACAGGAATTCTCGTCCCTCTTGCTTTTCGCGTAGCTCGCTGCGCATTCGTCCGTGCAATCGTATTCAGAACACCGATCCAAATGTCATCGAAGAAACAAGAAACCTAATATCGTTAACGATATCTATGCTCATCCATGATCCGCTCATTAAAATTGCTATTAATTTTCAAACGAATCTGCTGATAGCATTCACTTAGATTCGCGCTTCTACTAGTTTAACATGGGTAAGTACGAGATGAATGTATCGATTAATATGTTGTTTGGCTTAAACGAGTGACGCTAAAGTAGTTATGTACAGCTTACTATTAACTTCGAATGAATTTAAGAAAATAAAAAAAATTTGTAATTTAGTGGTGCTGATTAAACTGCCTAGTAATATGGAGGAGGTAGAAGAAGGTGCACGTACATTTATGGAAGTATATAATGTGCACGGAATAGCCCACGTAATTCGAAGCAGTTCAATATTCCGAAAATCACACGTCCGATATAGTCGTCCTAGTTTTGAATTTTGTGGATCTCAGGAAATCTATTCAATTCTAGGAATATTCTTAATTATTCAAATTATCTCAGGATTATTTCTTTCTATACATTATTGTCCAAATATTAATATTGCATTTTATAGAATTTCTAACATTATAAAAGATATAAATTCTGGTTGATTAATTCGACTTATTCATATAAATGGTGCTTCGTCTTATTTTTTCATTATATATGCACATATTGCACGAAATATATTTTATTATTCATTTAAATTATTCCAAGTTTGATTCCGTTCATCATCGGTCATCTTCCTTTGAAATTGGAACGGAGGTTAACTAAACCGAAGTAAATCAGAATTATGAAGTACGTTAGAACAATTTCTTCGAAGCGACGTAATTTTCAAAAAATTAAATTCTTTCTATTACCATGTTACGTCGGTTAACGTCGACTATTACCAGCCCCTTTTACACTGTGGCAAATAAAGCTTTTCCTGAAATCCAACTATATATCAACTTGTTTTTATTTCCTTTTCGCGTTCCGTTTCCCGCGTTTTCTCTCTTGCGTGTCCACAAACGTAGCAGGTGTAAAGAGACTTTAAAGCTGTATCAACAGTATACCGAGCTTTCCAGATATATATATATATATATATGTATAAAAAGTTTTACTACAATTCACGAATACGGGACAGTGCAGCAAGCTACAAATATCTAACAGATAGAGCGGATTTTAGGAATGAACCGTGACACGACGTAGAATGGAGGCAGTAGTATCATCCAGTACGGTAAACACCGGGTGCACTTTATGGTCGACAGTAAAACATACGGTATTGGCTACGTCGGTTCGATAATTTTGATCTCACAACGCCAACAGGATCGTTCTTATCGGGTATTCACTTTCAAACTTTATCTATCACTGTTTAAAACCAGTGAAGTATAATTTATATTATATCGATGCTTCCAGTTCAAACTATCGTAAATCACGCTTCTCGAAATTTATAGGTGAGCGAGACAACGTTATAAAAGCCTCTTAATTTTGGAATCATTACGGATATACAGAGTGTTTCATATAATAATATTCGTGATTTTTAAGTTGAAAAAATTCAACATAGAATTGACAAATACTAAATACGTAGGATTAAAATTTCCAAAATATTTCCTTTTTATCGAGGAACTGGATGCAGGTTATTCTGTATAAAAAAATATTAAGCTATTTACGCTATAAACCGTAAATTCCCTTCGTAATTATAATATAAATTTTCTCGTCCAAGTTCACTAAACGTCTTCCCTGAATTCCCCTTGTATCCATAACGATGCGAGGCACGCGAGAGAGGAAAAAATGAAAAGTTGCCGGAACGAATGATTGGCATGTTATAATTGGACATACTAGAGCTTTCTGTCTTTAAAAGTTTCATCGGGTCTTCCATATTCCTTCCAACTTCTATTTGTCTATCGAAACATTTGCTTATGCGTAATGGTCTGTGGACACCTTCGATCGGTGAAATTCCACGTAGTTACAGCACAATCGATTGCTTTGTTAACGCCTCGTTGATACCTGTCGTGAACACGACTACGTAACAATATGTGCGATTGTGGCGTCCACGTGGCATCGCGACAAATTCGTTTCTACGTTTATTCAAGGGGATAATGAATTCATTTATTGCTAGTTAAATGAAATTGCCAAAAATATATTCGTGAAATTATCGATAGCGTTATCATAATGGAAGAGGCAAAAAGAAAGACTATTATTTGGGTGTTAAAGCTTAATATGGTAAAACCATTGCTATCCAATTACATCTGTGACAAAAATCTATTTTTTACTACAAAAGGGAGGTTCATTTACGTTTAACTATAAATGATTGCAAATTATTATCGATACTTACAAAATTACAAAGACCGGTAGATCGCTGTAGAGTTATAAATAGCTCTTTGCCTGTAAATGAGCATAGGTGGCAACGATATTACACGGCAATTAACAATATCACGTTCCACACAAATTGCACAACTTTTCTCCTATTCGTTCAACCAGTTAATTCATTTTAGTGGAAAACTTTCGATCAGTTATTTCTTCCCGCTTCCGTTTTCTGCTTTTATTCGTCGTTATAGTAACGGAAAAATTGCATATTTAAGGTCTCTCGTCGATGGACACCAATTTTACATTTAATCTACCGGGATTCTACTCGAAATAAGCAGGATTTCCTTAACTCGTACACGATATAAAAGTTTATTCCGCCGATTTAAATTTTATTCCAATTCGAAGTATCTTTCGAAGTACAGAGGCGTCTTAAGTTTATACCGTGGTTTTAAGGGATATCGCTGAAGATACGTCCGTCTCTGATTTACTCTTAATACGTTTGAAGTATCAATTATAGAATATCGACTGTAAATTGTAGAATGGTATAGAAACTGCGCTAACTTAGTACATATTGATTACAACTTGTTTCCAGTTCTAGTTGAGAGTTGTTTCAGCCCTGTATGAAAGGTGTTTGGGATTTGATTGAGACTGTTCTAGTTATACATAAATCTAATTTCTGTTTAAATCATACGATCAGCTTAGTGGTAAATTTAATCGATAAACTAGTATGTTCTTAGCTCTTCTTTTTCTGCACGAAATATTGTAATAAACACCACATTTTCCAAATTGCTATTGCACGTACAATCGTTACTCGGTCTAACAAATTGCAGATTAACTGCCTTACGCGCTTCGATTTGGCTACCTTCTTCCTTTCATTTCAATTGCTGAAGAACCCCTTATTGAAACGATAACGCAATCATCCCCCCAGTCAGAAACATAGAAAAACATCGCGGGAACACATCGTTGCACTAACATTCTCTCGAGCCAGGTAAATAATCTATTACCTGATTATATTCGGTATAGCGCGTTTGAAATGAACCAGGGAGCACAGCATTAATTTTCATTTTCCCCTTTTACTCCCTCTCCTGGTTCTCCACTTTTAAATTCCATCGCCTCTTGAGATATTCGTCGGAGGAGAGGGCATCACGGGAAAAAAGTTTCTCCGTGCTATATTCCCACTGATAACGAATGCAAAGTTTATGATACGAGTTCAACTTGAACGGTAGCAAGGATTTAATTCTACTGTCGTATTGACATTAGTTGGATTACGCAGCGCTTACATGATACGTATTCGTGTGCACGGTAAATATTAACGTTCGTCAGAACTGTTATAGGCAAGACTGCTACCATCAGCGAGATTAACTAAAGTTACGTAAGTTTGTTGTTTTCGTAAGATCGTATGCTGCATATATACGGTTATTTCCAATATTTTCTCACGATTAATGTTTCTGCTGCTTCGCAAGAGGGAATCGTACGTTCGACAAGAATATACTGACAATTCGATGAACGACGAGTTACCAATACGTTGGACGTAGTAATTTATTTACATATTATATTTACGTCTCTCCCTTTCTTCAAATTTTACGTAGGTTAATTTCACGGGGATTAGATGAATGTGAACGACGTAAAAGTAATTTGTCATGTTATCCTCATGACCGCAGAAGCTTGCAGATTACCTGTACCAAGTCAAATACTTTTGCTACCTTTCTAAAATACTAAAATATCTCGTATTATCTCATACCTGTGACGGACGCTAAAAGATTGCCCCCGATATTATCAAATGTTATCCGAGTCGAATACCTTCCTTACTCGAGTTTGCGAAATATCTAGTCGTTTATCGTTGATGATAGAAGCGTTACATCACGTCGAAGTGTTTCGTGGTATTTTTTCCTTCCATTTCTTCTTCCTGCTTCTTTTTCCCCTCCGTCTTTCGACGTTATTTGTCAACGTCAAGGTATACACAATGCGGCACGTAAAATCATGGCAAAAGGCAACGAATCCACAGGGAGAGAGAGGACGGGAGATTAATTAGGAACATAAGCTTTCCTGCATGACTACCTAATTTTCATTTTAACGGCCAATTGTCCAGCATGTGTTGTTCCTTTGTTTCAATTTGCTCGTAATACATATAGGAAAACACGAGCATTGAAATTGAAACCAGAGTTTCGATAAAGGCTACTTAGTCAGACAAAACTCATTGGAGGGAACGTTTCGTAATACTTTTTCACTAAATATGGTTATTTCGGTGAATGGTCAAAAATATAATGACGTTCTACGAAACAATATCCTGAAACAAAATAAAAACCTCGTACTCGGTATAAAATTTGTACGATACAAGCGCACTAATTAAAATCTCATAAAATTCATCAAAATACTGGAAATATAGAATTTCAAGTTCATTAAGTTTAGGTTAAATCTGATATCACGTAAGCGTACCCGAACATCATACGAGGAGAGCTTGTAAATATTAATGAAGTACGTTGTCGAAACCGTGAAACAAGCGTTATTTTTAGCGAACAATGAGCCTCGTTTCCATTCGTGCATCATGCCGAATAATGTAATCCACGATTCCAAAAACGCACATACATAATTGTATGCATCCTTCGTGGAGGTGTACATGACCGTATAGAGGGACGTAGCAGCGTATACATAAACAGAGCATACTGAGGAGCCAATTAGAGGAATTAACTTCGAATTGTCGACGTAGAAAGGGAAGGTAACCCAGCTGCGTAGACATATTCACGTATCGCTCAACGCAATGGAGACGTACTGCCGGTTGGCGAGAAACCGTGGAGCAACAAAAGGGGTAAAACAAAGAGGAACGGAGGGCAAAAGGGATGGAATAGACGAGGAGGACGATAAAGAGCGATAGAGCGAGAGACGAGGAAAAGGGAGAGGACAAGGGAAGGATGTTACCACCGGTATACATATATCGTGCCACGCTGCAGTATGTTGCGTGTCTCGGGAAACACGTCGTGAATGTGACACACGGGGCTTTCAAGCCACCTAAGGCAACAAGCTCGCTTGCATACTAATAAGCTTGTGGATGGCTGAATACCCAGCTTTAGTTTGGCCATAATGGCAAGTCCATTTCGGAGGATGCCCCAACCGTGAACCACCCTCGCGATTCCCTTTCTCCTAAACCTTCCTCTGGCCCTACCTCGGCCCGGCATCGCTTCTCTCTGATGCTTTTAGCCACAAAACGTTTTAACGATAGTTAAACGCCATCACCCATGGCCTACCATCTTCGCAGTTTCCTCCTGTATTTTCGACTTTTTCTCCATTCGAGCAAGCTCAAAGGAGAATTTTTCTTTTAAAGTTCCACGTTATGTATATCTAAAATGATATAAATTCTGTAAAATCATATCAGTGTTTATGCATGCATGTGATAGCGCAGGTATGTAGTGTTTAAGCAACAGGTGCTCGATTAACTATGACGTAACTATGGTAATGTTTGCTGATTCCTTACTTAACCCGATTCGATCGTCTTGTAGGTTTATCGACTGAAACGAGCTCCTCGTATTTTGCGGGTAGTTTAAACCCTTCGAATAGATTTTGTTTTTAATAACAAAAGCAGTGGCACGTATAATACGAAAAGTATAGACAACGTAATACGTTGAAACTGAAAAACGAAGGTTCTTTTATACCTATCGGTAAAGCACATATCCAAAGATAGCAGCCATTAGCTCTATTCGTGACAAGATTGCCTCGATCCGAAATTTTTCACAAGGAATATCTCCATACGTTTTCTTTCATTCTTGGCTATCACGACGCGATCCTACTACGCTTTAACTCCAAAAATCGCGGTAATAAATCCTACGGTGGCTTACGATCTTTTATTTATCGGTACTTACGGGGTCTCCGTTAACAATACCTTCTCGTCCAACTGCGTCGATTCCGTAGCCTCCGGCTATCGATAGAAGTACCTCTTATAAATTCAACCGAGGATCTTCGATAGTCCGATATTTGATTCGGAATCCTCGAAATAGGACGATAAGTTCTTTCGTGTCCAACTACGGGGAAATGCTCGAGTCCGAATAACGACGAGTACCTCCTCCCGGACTCGACAAATTGTTCAAACGATAGCGTTAAGGATATATTCAGGGTGTTACGTTTACTTAAAAAATTTACTCTCCGTCTAAACAATCATTACGTTTGAAAAATACATAAACGCGTACTATCACTCGAGATAACGAATACGTGAGACTATAATCATTATACTGTACATATATTTACTCGAATAAAGTGCTCGATATCGAAACCTCACTTCAGTGAGAATATTTATTTCGTCGTAATGTCCGAATGATTTTCAACAAGCGTTATAACGGGACTCGCGTTCCAAAAGGAATTTTCCAATTAGTACGTTTATATTAAATTATCCAACGAACACGGGGATAATGGGTTTGTTCCGTAACGAGATTGTCCCGTCGAATTCTCGCCGGTTATATCTCGCGGCGAATAAGACCGCAATCCCTATCCGCAATCCCTAATGACGGGACGGTTTGACGGTTGTACAAGATCCCGCGTGGAAATGACAATTCTACTTCCAAATATCCGAAGAATCGCGTCTTCGTATCTCATATCCGAAGAACGGGAGGAGATTAGTAACAAAGGAGATAAAGAGAAGAGGACGATCAACATTAAATCGACAATGTAAAATGTATATTATATGTGTAGGATTTTATTTATATTTATTTAAAATGAATTAAACAGGAAACGATGATTATTTAACGTGAACTAAATACAGTAATGTGCTATAACTAAGACAATTAAATAAATAATTTACTCTCGTTACCACGGTTCCAACGCTCTCTTTCACGCGGACCACATTCTCTCACAACGCTGACCACATTCTCTGACTTCTCAACCCATGACTGACTGTTAATTCGTCTTTCTCCCTTCAGCATCTCTTTGTCTTACCTCATAGTCCCACCACGTACGTGTTCAGCAACCATCCGTGACCATAGTCACGTAGGCCTTTTTTTCGCGTAACTATTCGACTGAAGGACCGACCACACATTTCTAACATCAACCACATCTTAGTCCTCATCGGGGACTAGGCCGCGCTTCGGAACCGATGGGCTGATGACGGAAATAAAGATTTTTTTTTTTATTTGCGTTTATTTCACAATCAATTCTCGTTAGAGAATTTTAAGTAAATTTATCTGGCGTGGTACTATGACATGGTTAATAAATGTTTATAGTATGTTTTATTCTATTTGAATCTAGTGCTTAGGTCTAAGGTGTAATGTCTTTTTAGCCTGCGGATCTGTTCCGACGTGTCGAGTAGTTGAGTAATTAGAGGGTTTTGGTGGTTGTTAACTCTTGCGCTGTGTCTATTGCTGAATTTGGATAATTCTTTGACTGTGGGTATCTTGAGGTCGTGATGTATCGTTTCGTTGGTGACGTACCAAGGGGCATCTATTAGGGATCTTAAGGTTTTCGATTGGAATCGTTGAAGAATTTCTATGTTGGAATTACTCGCTGTTCCCCATAGTTGGATTCCATAGGTCCAAACAGGGTTTAATATGGCCTTGTACAATGTAATTTTACTTTGCGTATTTAAGTTGGAACGTCGGCCGATGAGCCAGTAGAATTTTTTAAATTTTGCTTTGAGTTGTTTGGTTTTATCTAAGATATGTTGCTTCCATGTCAATCTTCTGTCCAGAATCATGCCCAGATATCTGACTGACTCTTTGTCTGCAATAGGTATATGGAAATAAAGATGTGGCGGCACTCGGCAACGATGTATGTCGGCGAAGCAAAGTGCCGAATGAACCCTCAATATCCCAATGGTCCTTTCGCCGAATGTTTGAGAACGCGTAACAAACGCGTGGATAGTGGGGATATTGAGGGATGACAAAGAGAAAGAATCGGATTCCGCCGAAAGTCAAGTAGTTGCAAGAGCTTCAGTCTTGAAAAGTCGCGTCTGGAGTTCAGAAGTGAATTGTAAGTGCTAAGTGTAAACCAAGTGCTAAGAAATAAATTCTCTCTTTTTATTTCTTTGTTTTTATCTTTTATTTTTCGTCTTCGAGTTCTCTTTTTTATTTTACGTGATACATTGACGGGCCTGCCAGGACTTGGGCTTTCTTGCTATATTATTTATGGATCTCCCGATATTCCTTAGACAATGTGTCCACGATACTACATATATTTAAATTACAAATTACGAATTCTTCCGCCGACTAAATTCGCAACCATAAATGCGACTGACAACAAAATGGTATCCCTATTTCACGCTACGTCAAACGATGAAATCGTAGTATTTCGTATGTACGAAGATCCCATAGGGAACGTTTCAAATAAAATTCATTTCTCTTCTACGAATCCACGGTCTCGTTTGAATCTTACCAAAGCAAGCTACGTGTCTACCTGTAAATCCGTTGAAAATACGCAGACTCGAGCAATAAGCCAACACGGAAGAATACGATTGGCAAAGTAATATAATAAATCACCAACCGTCTGGCAAAGATTTAAGAAACGTTATAACCCAAAGACTTCCCTTCGGGAAGGAACGATCGAATTGGCAGATTTTGATTTATCAACTTTTAACGGGGTGATCCTCTGTGCCGCAAATTGCTAAATAAATACCGCGACACACCAAAGCCTTAATGTTTTCGCATCGGATCGAACAATTTCATCCTTCGTACGATATTATATTATATTATATGGTATTATAGTGTTATATTCAATTGTGATAGAAACGAACCAAAGCAAACGTGTTTCTTGTACACATAACGTTTTATTTCCATTATTTTCCATTATTTTCATTGGACAATTCCTGACACGTTCCGTGTTCCGATATTTGTTCGTATATGAAAATTAACTTAACCATCAAATTCCAAATTTTTGATACCAACGATGCAATAAATTACCGGATATTGTGAATAAATATTAATGCTTTATATTCACGCTAAAACTCCAATGGCCCACGGTTTCATAGACGATAAACGGCACTCCGCAGGAAATATGATTATTGACTTCGACCCACGTCGATGTTTACCATTGGTTGAGTACTAGTAAAGAAGCATCAAATGTTTTCCACCGGTATCCATGAAAAGCCTGTATAGCATGATAAAGCTTCGTACCAATGTGTTACTTTCAAAGAAAAAGAATTTATGGAAAAAATCAGCCTCGACATGCAAATACGTTCTTGTTAGATAGAATAGCTGCTGGTTTTACTCGAGATGTGATAGTTAACGATTAATATGATTAATATATTAAGATCACGTCGTTATAAGAGTTATTCACTTTTAACTCTGAAGCCGTGCTCACGAGACATATGAGAATTTAACGTATTAAACATGTGGCAACAATGTATATCGCTGAAGCGAAGTGCCTAATGAACCATCAATATCCCAACGGTTCTTCCGTCGAATGTTCGAGAAGAAGGCGTGCGTGGCAACACTGCCAGACGACTACAAACGCGTGGATAGTGGGGATATTGAGAGGCGACAAAAAGAAAAGAATCGAATCCGATCGACAGTTAAGTTTTCTCTTTTTTTTTTTTATTTAATAGAATATTTACAATCAATTCTCATACAGAATTTTAAGTAAATTATTTTGGCGTGGTACTGTAACTTGGATTATAAAAGTTTATAGTATGTTTGATTCTAGTTGAATCTAATGCTTCAATCTAATTCTTTCGACTGCCGAAGCGTGCACACGTGTATCTAGTGCCCAGTGAAGTTCACAATAAGTTTTTTTTTTTATTTGCGTTTATTTTACAATCAATTCTCGCTAGAGAATTTTAAGTAAATTTATCTGACGTGGTACTATGACATGATTAATAAGTGTTTATAGTATGTTTGATTCTATTTGAATCTAGTGCTTAGGTCTAACGTGTAATGTTTTCTTAGCGTTTTTAGCGTTTTAGCTGTTCCGACGTGTCGAGTAGTTGAGTAATTAGAGGGTTTTGGTGGTTGTTAACTCTTGCGCTGTGTCTATTGCTGAATTTGGATATTTCTTCTTTGACTGTGGGTATCTTGAGGTCGTGACGTATCGTTTCGTTGGTGACGTACCAAGGGGCATCTATTAGGGATCTTAAGGTTTTCGATTGGAATCGTTGAAGAATTTCTATGTTGGAATTACTCGCTGTTCCCCATAGTTGGATTCCATAGGTCCAAACAAGTTTTAATATGACCTTGTACAATGTAATTTTACTTTGCGGTTCACAATAACTGACGACCCTCCGTCGAAAGTGAGTTGAAACAGAAATAAACCAAATGTTTTCAAAACTTACTCGTGGAAAATCCAACACATTTAATCTCTAATTCCAATCATAGCCTCTCGACTAGTTATTTCAATTTGAATTAACTAGCTCGAAGATGGCCCAAGTAACCAGATCCGGCCCTCACGAACAAAACTACAACCGCACCGTTCTACGTCCTCCGTGGCAAAAGCATAATATATCCCTCCTTTCAAGCCACACCAACAGCATCAAAAAACGTAAACTTGATTCGATCAAAAAAAAATGTAAACACTAGTCAGAACGAACCGACAACAAGACACGTTACCACTCACAATAGAGTCGCAATATTAGAATCTACAGACAATTAGGTTTGAACCAGGGTGCGATAAAAATCGAGTTGTAACCGTGCAGTCAGATTGACTAGCGGAACCGAGAACGATACGCGACGCGATCTGTTGAAGTGATCGCCACTTCTGAGAAAACTCTACATCTGGTTTTCGGTTTTCTCAAGCGCTGAGGCCATCGATAGCGCATAGACAAAAGAATGCGTCGAGGACAGACCATAAGCGGTACATGTGCGACGTTGGCTTCAGGGTTCTTTTAGTCTCAGGGTAACGTTGCTAGCGAGAAGATCTGGATCGGCTTACATTGTATTTCACATTTTGTACTTTATTATTCACGATATATATACTTTCAATACCTTACAATTTACCCACGCATTTCTTTAATTCCACATACACCGAATAACCTTAACACGATCAAAAGAAGATACTTGTTAATAAATACATTGTTGACCGAGTGATTATTTAACGCATTAAACCCAACACCACCTCAAACATTTTGTTCTATGTGGTACTTCAAAATTTATTAACGGACACTTTTTACAATTTAACCGCAATTATCTAATTTTGGATTGTTCTGCTGTGAATACACCGAGTGTACGAATAACGAAAAAAATAAAACTATTGAGATACAAGGAAGCATCTCACAGAGTTCATACTTAGACAGACCAGCTTAAAAAAATAGAGATCGATTTAATCCTCGTATTGCAATGCCTGAAATGAGATCTCTTTAGACTAGTCGGCAAACGACTTCGGGAGCGCGCAGGGACATAAAATCGTCAGGCGAAAGCGCGAGGTTCGCTTTCGCGATGATCGTCTTATTGTTACGTCTCCCTATTGTTTGTCAAATTTAAAGTCCTCCGGCGACAATCAAACCCCTCTTTGTGTTCTCGCCTAATTATACTTCTGACGACAACTCATAGATAGCGAGCGACGTCTGATCGTAGTAGTAAGCGTACACGTTACACTGTTGCCAATTTTACATGTTCTTGCGAGCGCGTGTTCCGAGTTAAATGGATAACTCTGTATACTGGATATTGCTTTGACGCAGTGATTTTCAGATAAAGCGATTACATGCTGATTACACATTGCCGATTACAAGCGATAACATAAATGCCGTGTGACCCTCGAATCTATACAGTTTCCACCAAGGATCCGTTAATTCGACGTTTCTCCCCCGTATTTAAAAAAAGGTGTCAATATTTTCCAATTCGTAGAAAGAAGATAAAAAAAAAAAAAAAAAAAGAAAACAACACCCACTGACCTCACTAAATAAATAAGATAGTCAAACTCGAAGATGGTATCCCGCTGGGGGTAGCCATCCACATGTTATTTAGCAATTAAGTTAGAAAAATTTACCAAATGTCCAGTTGCATAAAAGATATAACTTAGAAAAAACGAAGCTGGCACCCCGCTGGGGGTAGCCACCCACATGCTATATTTATTTTTATTTTATTTTTTTTTTTTTTTCTTCACCAATAAGATATAACACTTTACCAAATGTCCATAAGGACAAATTGTAAAATAATCAAAATAAAATAAAAAATAAAAAAAAAATGTCCAGCTGGACAAATTGTAAAGTACAAATTAAATAATAACGAAAAAATATTTTCCAATTCCATCGACATTTAACATCGATGAGCATTAAAAAGGAACGTACTCGTAAAACGGCGAGGCAGACATATCTATAATCGTTTTCGTGATCGACGATATCATTATAAACAGTGACGCTAGCAGTGAGAAACGAAGGAAAAACGACATCGGTGGTCACGATTTATTTCCGCTTTTGTCGCTAACCAGCTCTCGAGGGATCTCATGGACCGATATCGAAGAGTATTGTTTACGCCGTTAGACCCAAGGTGGTCGACTTCTCTCCTCGAGAAACTTATATACCGCAGCCGCACCCTTGTACATTGTGCACGCTCGTCTGTGCACGTACATATACCGAGGCAACGACGGTGCTAGTTGTTGCAGAGTGATAGTAGTGAAGGCAGAGGGATATATTTATGTTAGCAGCCCCGATACAGAGTCTGTAAAGAGGTCGATGTACGTTAGCTCACAGCACCTCTATCCAGCAAAGAAACTCACGCAATGGGATTATTCGAAGCTAGAAAATGTCTGGGTGTAGACGGAACGTGAATGGTCAATTGGTACGAACCACGACTTATAGAGAGATCCACGATGTTATTTGGTTCTCCAGACACTGTTAAATCCATCATATTCGCTATGGTTTCGTTGAAACGTTCGATTTGCGTTCGTTTGCTGTCTAAGTTTTCGTATCGTTATTAGTAAATCTATGTATATGTTTTTACAATATGTCAAAATACGCGAATAAGAGCATACCATGAAAATTTTGACGCACAGCGAAGTACGAGTAACGCTGTGTCAGCAGTTACGTATATCGCGATGATGTTCGAGTGTATCCTTCGAGATGAGATGTCTCGAGTACCGCGGCGAACTTCCACAAATATTTGAACAGCTTTTGTGCACATGTGCGTCGTCTTATTATTATACGTAGTCTTGCGGTGATAAATCGAGCAAGTGTTAAGCCTTTTCCTCAATGTGACATCTATATAATACAATTATCTTTTGCCAGTTAAGCGATGAAGATTTAAAAACAAAGGCTTAATGATCGTAGCGTCAAGTATCCGAAGCGTACAGTCGGTCAACTGAACCATACAGACCTAGCATTACATCTTGTCAGAATCTCGAATTTAATTCAATGCAAACGAGAGTCGGAGCTTTTCGTTAAAACGGAACAACGATCCATCGTTAAACGTTTTGCATTCGCTAATTAGAACTATTTAAAAGCCTCATTAATCGATGAACAATCCATTGGTGCGATCAAGTGCGACATTCTTATGAGTTTAACTTCCCTCGTTATAACGAGTCGTCGAAAGACAAACCTGCTCCATCTTAACGATATTTCAACGATATTTTAATCTATTTTCATCCCCGTTCATCTGGCTTTCTGGCTGAAGTAGATCATCAAACAGTCGACGAGTAATTGTGCAAGCAACGAGGACGTCCTGTCGTTTAGTAACAGACAGCGAACCGTCGCGTCGTTCGGCAAAGTACCTTTCGGTTTGCTTCGTATTCACTTTCTCGAGAGATCAGGTAATAGTCATTTGCATTTTATTCGGCTCCCTTCTTTCCGCCTCTCCATTGTTTCTACCAATTTTTTACCCATTCCTCTCTTTCCGTTTCCCTTTGCACGATAACACGAGGAACGTGGAGTTTTTATGAAGGCACAATCGTGCGGAATGACAAGCGATAAAAGTCCTTCCGCGAGTACGGATAATAAAGGAGTCGCGGCAGCGAAATTAATTTTCACGCGCATCGAATTTATCGCTCGTCCGTGAAACGTCTGGGGAATTGTACGGGGCTGTATTCACGGAACTACAGCTACGAGATTAAGCGATTCAAGGAAATCCTACAAAGGAATGGCAATGTTTTCGTAAATGCAGATTCATAGATGTATGTCATTATTTAGCTGCAAAAAATGGTCTATAATATTACAGTGCCATTAATGAATTAATTAATTGCCTCTACTTTTACCTATTTCCAGTAACTATTTTATCATTTATGTAGGATTTTTCGATTTATTTAGAATTGATTAAACAAGAAACGATGGTTACTTAACGTGAACTAAATACAGTAACGTGCTATAACTAAGGCAACCAAATAGTTAATTTACAGTTCTCGTCACCACGGTTCCAACGCTCTCTTTCACACGGACCGTCCCCCTCGACAACGCTGACAACATTCGCTGATTTCTCAACTGACTATTGACTCTTAATTCGTCTTTCTTTCTTAAGCATCCCATTATCTTACCTCATAGTCCCACCACGTACGTGTTCAGCAATCATCCGTGACCATAGTCACGTAGGCCTTTTTTTCGCTTAACTATTCGACTGAAGGACCGACCACACATTTCTAACATCAACCACATCTCAGTCCTCATTGGGGACTAGGCCGCGCTTCGGAACCGATGGGCTGATGACGGAAATAAAGATTTTTTTTTTATTTGCGTTTATTTTACAATCAATTCTCGTTAGAGAATTTTAAGTAAATTTATCTGGCGTGGTACTATGACATGGTTAATAAATGTTTATAGTATGTTTTATTCTATTTGAATCTAGTGCTTAGGTCTAAGGTGTAATGTCTTTTCAGCCTGCGAATCTGTTCCGACGTGTCGAGTAGTTGAGTAATTAGAGGGTTTTGGTGGTTGTTAACTCTTGCGCTGTGTCTATTGCTGAATTTGGATAATTCTTTGACTGTGGGTATCTTGAGGTCGTGATGTATGGTTTCGTTGGTGACGTACCAAGGGGCATCTATTAGGGATCTTAAGGTTTTCGATTGGAATCGTTGAAGAATTTCTATGTTGGAATTACTCGCTGTTCCCCATAGTTGGATTCCATAGGTCCAAACAGGGTTTAATATGGCCTTGTATAATGTAATTTTACTTTGCGTGTTTAAGTTGGAACGTCGGCCGATGAGCCAGTAGAATTTTTAAAATTTTGCTTTGAGTTGTTTGGTTTTATCTAAGATATGTTGCTTCCATGTCAATTTTCTGTCCAGAATCGTACCCAGATATCACACATTGATAGGCCTGTCGGCTCTTAGGCTTTCTCGCAACATTATTTATGGTTCGCCCGATATTTCTTAGACAATCTGTCCACGATACTACATTTAGATAGAAAAATATAGCGTGACATTCTTATCATTTTTCAAATTAAGGCCAGAAGTAGTTAGATGCGAGTAAAGAAATGCTCGTTGCGGACAGATAGCTGGCTATTGGACACGATCGATTATTAACGATGAGATATTTGGTCTGTGATACGTCAACGGTACGATTGTTGCATCTTCTTTTACTATCATCTTGATAGACGATATTTTAAACGTATCTTCTCGTTGTTCGACAGTTTTGCCTTCTTCGTGGAAGCAATTTGATCGCTATACCTCGCAACAATGCAATATACCGGCGCGCGTTGTTAGAAGTTCGTTCTCCAGAGGGGTATTACAGCTATTTCAAACGCTTCATTAAATTCCACAATAATGTACTTATATGTATTATGTATTCCCCTGCATCTTGCCAACCCGTTCCACCGCCTTCTAGTCATATTTCATCATATTAGAGTGTTTCCCGTGTAAACATCGGTGTAAGGTTTTAAGGCCAGCGCACAGACTGAAATTCCGCGCTGTAAGCTTGCAGCACGTAGCGCAATATGCGGCAAAGTGGGTCCCTAGTTAAACGGTTGCCTGTATAAAGTGTCTGAACGAGAAAAGTGGTCAATGGTTCTGAAACCGGCGGAGGTAAACGCGTCGTTGGAATTCATCGACACGGAGATCACGTTGTTCCAAGCAAATTTCCCGTGAAAAACTGCACCGTCAGTCTCGCTTCTCTCTATCATCGACCTTTTGGAACCCAAAGAAATATAATTTACACACCGTCGATCATCTGCTTTTACGCAAGGCGAGATGCTTTGAAAAGATGGAAGGCTTCGCATTTTCGACTCCCTTGAAACCGTTGAAAATTGAAAAACTGGCAGGAACTTTGTTTTTCGTAAACTACTTTTTGCAGCTGAAACGTGAAATCGTTTTATTCTTCCTTAACTGTAAAATATTTTGAAAGATAATCGGTTGAAACGCATTTATGTAATTTTCTGCATAATTACCAGTTTTAACAATGCAGTTTTAACAATATCGACAAGATAACTTATACGCTTTTGTAGTATATAGAAAAGTTTCAGCCTCGGACAAAATCTGGTAACCCGTTCGATAATTTTACCTTATCGTTAAATAAAATTTTCTATAAATTATCGAAAAATACGAGCCATCTCACAGTGGCTAATGTCCATTTCTATCCAACTTTAATATCGTTCCCTTTTTGGTTTCTCTTTGACGATTAGATGGTAGGTCGTTGCGGTATAGGCAAAGACACATGTGGACTGGTTCGCGTGAGTTTGAGTTACTTTGTAATCGCTAATGACACAGCGACTGGCCGCATTGCATTAAAATGCACGTGTAACCGCACTGTAAGCGGCTTACAATCCGTGGCGCAGCACAGTCCATATTTAGTCAGTACCTAGTACCGTGCGACCACGGCCTAATAAAGTCGAAACTGTAAGAGGATCATCGTTCAACCACGAAAGGGGTAACCTAAGCATTTGTAATATCCCACCAGATTAAACAGTACATTACCAGTTCGTACGTGTATGCTTCACGCGCACATACGCGAATATCGTGCATACATGGAAGCCACATTCATCGTATTTGAATGGTCTAGTTTCTGTATTGACAGAAGGATCAGCAACCGACTAATGATTAGCCTTTGCGCTTTTAAATAATTAATTCACGAATGCGTGACAAATGGACGGATTGTCATAATTAACATCGATATTACAATTAAATGATCGAGCCAAGCCAGAGGTAATTATGTTAACGTATTGTTACTTGATATAAAAATGTATTAAAATTAAGGTAAAATTAACGGTACGGTTGAAAAGAGGGAAGACATTTTCTTTCAACTAATGCGTTCAACTAATATTTTTCATTGTATTCTATTTGATATTTTTTTACTGTTACTTTACGAATGCTCAAAGATTATGAAACTACTATTTAGTATCTTCGATTTAGATTTGCGAGCATTTCATTTTTGTTTGAAGTTCTCATTAATTCGCTGACTTACATATTCAACTAGAAGTCGAAGCACCGACGATGCAAAGGTCAAGCGTCTGAGAATAAATAAGTTCGAAACGAATTTTTTATAAATGAATCTTCCGTCGTTCACGTTGCCCGTCTCATGTTTTATCAAGAGACACGTCAAGAATTGATAGGGAAGGTTCGAGATAACGGGGAGGAAATCTTTTCTACGAGCAGACTCAGAAGTACTAGATACGTCATTCTTTAAATGCTTTATCGTCTACGAGAACACGTGATTTCCCGAACGGCACGCAACGGATTCAATGCACGCGAGGCCCTTTTCACGGTTGATGAACGAGGGAAATGTAAAGGAAACAAGAGCCTCGTGTCGCATTTGGTTCTGCAACAGATGCTATATACTCGTTCTGTTCATCGTTGTAGTACATAATTGCGATAGTTTGAATAAACTGGTGTGAATTACGTCAAGTCGTTACGACTGCTATTATAAATAAATATCATTCTCTTGTAAGATAAAATTTTGACCGCACAATCCAGTTCTACCACGGCATAGCATATCGATCAAATTCTAACGATAACCCTACAACTCCGTAATTAAATTTTACCATTCCCACTCCATTTTCTCGATTAAGCATTATTAGGCTATCCTTTCATGTTCATCGTCCATTAGAGAAGGAACGAAACGACGAATTTCTCTCACAGTATAATACGAACGCTTCCTGCGCATAACAGAGTGCAGGTTTAATCCCTTAGAACGACTCAATTTCATAGTGCCACGAGTCGAGGGTAAATCCGTTCGATATATAGAAAAAAGAGGGGCAAACCCTTCGATTCCATATAGGATGGGAATGAAATATCGGGAAAAACAGTATCCACGATCCATTGTCTCGATATAAAAAGATCATAGCGCATAGCGAACAATGTGAACAAACCAACCCCTACTCCCGAAAGAGACTTTATCTTCTTCGGTTTTCCACGTGGTTCTCACGAATCTCAGCTTCTTCGATAAGCTTTAATCTAGTCACAGTACATCGACGCTAAATTTCACTATGATATCCGCGAAAGATAGCACGTATGTTAAGCAACATTTTGCTCGCAAAGAGGTGTTATACTTTTGGGAACATCGCGCAGATATTTAAGACAAAGAGATTGGAATTTATTTTAACGTTCTTACGTTTCATCGTAAAAATGGATTTTTCTTCTTTTCTTTTTCTTAATCGTAGATTTGTTGAAAGATTGGCAGGTTTTATAAATCGTCGATTTTGAGACATTTGCCAGAAATGGATGAATTACTTCCTATAATGGAAATATCATAAGTTTGTCCAATAAGAATGCAGAAATCCAATAATGTCTTTTCGACAGCACTCGTAAAGAATCATACAATGAATATTTAATTTTAAGTATACTACCTTCTGCCAATAGATTGTTCGAAACGAACAGTTTGCGGATCGTGTTTGCGCACACGAAGGAATGATATGTCATAACATTTTATAGAAGGCTCACGCGAAGGATTCTGTTTCAATTTTCGTCGGATCACGGAAATCGAATTTCCTATTACAGGCTTGTCGCGTAAATCCCTACCAGATATTCAAGAATACTTATATCAATTCCATAAACGATAAGCTTATGGCTACGATAAGCTTGTGTACGGCATGAAGACCCTATGGAATTGATAGCATGATGGAAAGGTATTACAAATTACACGATATGAAATACGAAAAATAGTTATACGCAGCAAATTCAGTTTGGCGAGATGTTTAGTTTTATTAAAGCAGATATAATTTATATCGAATATTATTAAATATAAATAATCGAATGATTTTGTAGTACAGCGAAATAATCGTGTAAAACTCGATGAACTTTTAAGGAATAGGAACTACAGTGCAGGTAAAAAGTAAGGTGCTGACGGTCCAGAAGGGCTGAGAAATTTCCACGAATCCTCGGGCCCAGCGATATGACCGTGGCCCTTTCGGAAAAGGGAGTACCTGGGAAGGCGAACGTGACCATATTTTGTCATGGACAACTGTAAAAACGTGCGTGTGGTGGGAGTATGAAAACCGTAAAAAAGAGACGCTTTGGTAGAAAAAGTTGTTGTTGTCGTTGGTTGACACGAGTTGTAAGTTGTTGTTAGTCGTTACGAGTTGATTAGTTGTATTGATTTAGTTGTTCTAGTTGTAATACATTAATTTATTAAGAAATATTTTTAATTAAATAATTATAGTTTTCTGTCTTATCATTTGTAAATATATAAAGTAAAATCACTATAATTTTATAGAGGTAATAATTTTGATTTATATGTCGTGATGTCCTTGGAAAACGGGGCGTGTAATGAGTTTTGCTGCGAGTTGTCCATAGTTGTCTTATACCAGATGACGTTTGTTTATGGGAATGTATTACAAAAGTTAACAAGTGATATCGATGATCTAGTGCTCGAGATGCCTATGACGATGAATTTAGGTTCGATAACGAATACACGGTCAACGGGATGACGATTGCGATTAGTTACTCGATGTACGTGTTCATTAGGCTAGTCGAACTTATCGGATTGCACCTCAATCCAAATGGTACTGCCCTTATATACTCCTCTCCGTATTCCTCAGGTCAATCCTTGCTTTAAGGAGAGTTATTTAATTACTATATACCTCTGTTAGATACACGTCCCGTGACTGTGGCTACGTTCAGTGATCCGTTATGTCACTTCGAGTCCAAGCCCACTGTCATAAATCTCGGATAATCATAATTGACTTGACTCGTAAACAGCTATTTCTCAGTTTTATTGTTTAAGTACAGCTATAATAAAAAGTCTGGACCAAAGTATTGGGGATCTTCCTAAATATTCCGAAAGAAAGGCTGCGGCGTCCCTTCATCTCTGACGTATAATACCAGACGAGGAAAAATTCTTTAAATTGTCAGAAGAATAAGGCGATATGAAGGCATGTGAGAAAAAAGTATCAACTTTTAATAAGATCTATAGGCTATTGTTAGATTTCATTTCAAGAAAATGACTAAGGGACCTGTCCTGTAACAAATGTGCTTGATCCATCTGTGTTTCCATTGCAATTGCCCTCGTTTGGGATAACGAACAGAGTGTCTCGAATGATCCGTTGAATTCTTGAAGTAAACCTGATCTTCGAGACAAATTGCATCTTTCGCGAATACGTTGAAAGCGTGAGCCAGATTTTCCCGAAA
Organism: Bombus pascuorum; assembly: GCF_905332965.1. Lineage (NCBI taxonomy): Eukaryota > Metazoa > Arthropoda > Insecta > Hymenoptera > Apidae > Bombus > Bombus pascuorum. The sequence goes on along the minus strand of NC_083491.1, from coordinate 17,545,418 downwards.
GAAAAGTATCGCGCGATCAATCACAGAAATATTTTCTCACACTAATTCATGCGTTATGTAAAAGTCTTGCTAATTAGACAAGTTTCGCTAATAGCATGCAAATTGCCATATGCCGTCTAATAATTATTATGCAAATTTAGAAGAGCGTCCTGCATAAATTGTGGCTCAGCTAGTTAAAGCAATTACCACGTTAAAATTCAGACCTACGCATTGTTGTAAGTTTCATGTACAAAACATTAAACACGAAGAATTACCAACACGTAAGAGATTCTAAATTCACTGTATTCGCCGTGAATATAAAGAATACAGAATAATTTTTTAGGCTGCTTCGTAATTTTTTTCAAATCCCATAAATAATAAAATTAAATCCTAAGAATATATTTGAAAATCTAGAGAAAGATTCGATCTAAATAATAAATACATACGTTTATTTAACACGTGTTAATGGAAATTATTATGTTATTTATCGAATACACAATTCACGCGATGCACATCAAAAATAAAGTAATAATTAAATAACAAATTTCAACGTTTCCATTGCTTTTAATCTTACATTACAATGATCTTGCATTAATATACACAAGCGAGCCATTGAACAGGTGCTAATTACTAAGAAAAAAAAGAACCGAGAATATTCTCTTTACATGAACTTCCACGCAACGTTATACAAGTATTCTCTTTCCGCTACAACCGACATATAATATTTCCCAATTTTTCCAGGGAAAAATGTTGGAACGACGGGTACATGTTCATGTTCATCCGAATTGTACAAACTTTTAACCATCCATTATCGATTAACTCGTTACTATCCACGAAACTTGTTCTTCGTTCGATACTCCACAAAAAAAAAAAAAGAAAAATAAAATAAAAAAACAAGAAAAACAGGAAAAAAGGGAAGCCAACGAGAAAAATTACAACTGAGAAGCTCATGGCGGAAACAGCTCTTACTAAATTTTTCGATCTTGTAGATAACCATGTGTTCTAGTAGAGAGAAAATAGTCAAAAGAAGGAAACAAACAGCTTTAGAGAATGTTATATTTCATCTGTTTAGTAAGACTAGATTTAAAATTTAAAGTTGTGTCAGTTTTTCGATGACACGAACCCTGTACACCGAAGAATATGTCGAACGAATTTACCTTGTTAGATTAATGAAGCCGTATTTTCCAGTTTTCCGGTAAAACCGTGATCCGCATTCTGTAGGCGAGCATGGATTGGGATGAGAGTGGGGTAACAAGGGGGAAAAGGCTGTGTATATGTACTAAAAGTTTTACAAGCCTCGGGCATGGAGGGGAAGAAAACGAAGCAGAAAAATGGTTTCGCCCGCAACAGCCTGATAATTCGATTGTTCGTTACCTACCCTTGCCCGGTTGGTTCCTTGCGCTTCGTCGAGCCGATCCGCGTGTGTGCTTTCCGATTCCCTTTGCTCATGAACCGACATTAATTATTCCCGTACCACCTTAACGTATAGTTCATTAATATTTTACACTCGAGAGAGGAACAAATGGTTCATCTGTGCCTCGACACTTTCTTTTTCCCTTTTTACCACTCTTTCTAATTTCTCGTTAATAACGCGGTTCTCTTTACGGTGGCAAAGACTCTCGCCCGAAATTACTCGTTTTGAACCGACTTGTTGGTTAAATATCTTTTCTCCGTGCTCTACTGCGAGTAAAATCTCTTCCGAGAGCAACGGAAAAAAGGAATTCGTTATACATACCGCAACTCTGCTTCCGTTGTTTTGATCACGAACATGACATTTTCCTTGTGCGTGAACATGGTTGCCGTTCTACGTTTCATACATTCGTTAAAAAACTTTTCAGTATTTTTTCCTGTACGCTAACATGGGCCGGATGCGTCATTTTCCAATTTGAAAACGTTGCTTCTGTTAGGTTGTCCGAAAAGTTTCTTTCGTTTTATAAGCAAATAATGGATACACAACAATTTTCGTTTTATACTATTTTATCGAATTACGTGTGATTCATTTTGTTCTATCAAAATAAAAATCACAACGTTCGACAGATTAAGTTTCATGTTTGTATAAAGAAGCGTTGTTGTAAAAGACGTGTCTGTAAAAGAAAGACACTTTTCCGACAACCTAATACAATCTATATATTCTGTTTGTCGTATGTTGAACACAATGCAACTTTTGAGATATTACGAGCAAATAAGCAGAATCAATTTGTTTGACCGCCACGTCCAGTCGAGGTCCTTCAAATAGCCGATATATCTAGAATCTAGAGGTTATTATGAGTCGAAGAGGTCGCGTCGGTGCAGAATACTTTCACGGGAATGAAAAGAGGTCGTTGCAGGTGGCGAACGAACGTCCAAACCAGCCAGGGGTTAATTAACCTGTCGTTCGAGTACAAAGAGATTACAGGTCAGATTCAAAACGTTTGTACGCTTCGATAAAGATTCGTTTCTCCTGTGTACAGCGCTATATTCGATATTTCTTTTTGTTATGTCTTCTATTTGTACCTTCCTTTTTTCTATAGGCAGCAAAAGCAGCAACGTGACATGCTTGAACTTTGCTACCAACGTGTTTCATCGAGGCGAGCTGTGGAAATGTTTTAATCTAAAATCGTGTCATTATCGATTGTCGTTTTATTGAAATTTTCTACACGTTCAAGTAATTGCTGGTGAAAAAAATATATTGCCAGATGATAGGGAAGAATTGGTTTTAATTAAATGACTTTTAAATCTATCGGGGATATAACGAAACGTGGAAATATTCCTTCTAGGAACGTTACGATGTTGCCTTGGAAGTTAGAAGTGGAGTTTGATGATACCCTGAGCTGTAAATTGTATAGTCAATTGTCGTTTTGTGTATGTTAATTATATATTTGTGTATGAATTATATATTTATTTTTTCTTCGCTGAAAATGTTACTTAAGTTTCTCGTAATAATTATTTATCCCCATTTACTGATCTTTAGGCTCAAGTATACATGCTATCTGTGTCTACTAATCGTCGTAAGATAGCTGTATATTAAACTTTTCTCGTTTAAGATATGCGTACATTTATCAAACAGGAAGAGAATGATAAGTTTACCGCCCCTCCAACTTCGCCTGTAGGAAGTTTTAAATACGCCCCTTTGGTTAAATTTCACAAATACAGTCCTTTTATACCTTCTCAAGATGTTGGAAATTCTGATGTTGAAAAGTCAAATTTCATGGAATCTTGCATTTATATAAAAAATCCTATTAACGATGACGAGGTAAAAACATAAGCGAAATGCAGTAAATATCTGTAAGGGTAGTAATTGATTGATTTCGATATCTTTACCTAGGTGACTATACTCGGTACGCGAGGTACGTTACCGTTAGGATACACCAAGCATCGTAAGAAAGAAAAATTAGGATTCATAGAAGGTTCTTACGTAACAAAGTCTTATTCCGAGGAATCTATCTTCCTTGAAGACAGGATCGTCGATGTAAACGAGGTATGGCGTAAGAGAAATGAGAATTTTGAAATCAAGCGTAGTAGAACTCGTGAGAACAATCAATTTTATTCCCTTCGTATCCGTCGTATAAATCGTAAGCGATATTATATATTTTCCTTTCTTAATTCTAAGACAAGTAAAAGAATATTGCATAAATTTGTTTAATTAATTTATAAGATGTATTCGTATATTCTTCGTCCTGTCATCAATATTTTCATAATGAGATATAAGTAACTGAAAATTTGGTGATAATTAAGAATAATTTAACGTCTCTTACGTTGCTAGGATAAGAAATCAAGAATTCAATGTAATTCATCTTTGAAACGCTTATCTGAAAAAAACGAAAACAGGAAAGGGTCGGTTAACTCGAGGATTTCGTTAAACTTTCCACGAAGGAAGGAGATGAACGAGATAAATGAACAAGATGAACAAGAAAATAAATTTGAAGAATCCTCGTTAAGTAACATCGTCGATAAAGAGAGCAAAAGATACGTCGATCTACAACCCAGTTTATATACGATCTATAAACCATGTAAAAGAAATTCCAGGAATACGTTAGCGGAAGTAAATAAAATCCAATTAGTTACTCAGAAGAGTAACTCCTCGGATGAGGAAAAACTTATCGATTCCAAGCTGTGGAAATACGCGTTATTGGCAAATCGGTCGTCGAATAATTTCTATTCCAGCAATTCCATGTTTCAAAACGATATAGCAAACTATACGAGATACAATCCTGAAAAGTACACGTTTCTTAGGAAAAGAAACAGTCTGAAGAATTATAAACGTACCGTACGTTTACGTAGTACTACAAATTTGCTCGATTTTGGTAATCGTTGGATAAAGAGTTCTCAAAATGTCCACAAATCTTGTACGTAAGGTAGGATTCAGATTTACAGTTTGCACAAAGTTCTTTAATATTTTCAAAAAATCTAAAAGGAAGTTTTAAAAAATGTTTGCTTTTTATTAAAAGCAAAAATTTATTATCGACATAAAAATTCATGAAGTCAAATTAAAATTAATCAAATTAATTGATTAATTAACGTTAAATCAAGAGATACCTTTGATTTTTGCAACAAAATGCAGCTTTAATTTATCTCATATTCTATATATGTCTTGGTTATAAATACAAAAATATCTGTATGAATAACGGAATAAATATGCAAAAGTAACTAATCAACTGTATAATGATTATATATATATCACGATAATAATATATGAATATATACTATTATTCATTCAACTCCAAATATTTAATCAATTTTTTTATCCATAACAATAATATTCCCAACAAAATGAATCAGAGAATATTATATATAGAAACAATATTGCGTTATTCGCTTAGAATAATCCAATATCAAATGTAATTCGCCGGTATACTTATCAATTATTTACGTAAAATGAATCATGGAATTTTAATCAATCAAATACACATACGCGCATCGTTTCTTGAATGAAAATCCCTCGTCTAACATTGAGAGGATTCGTTAAACAAAGCGGTAGATATTTATAATATTCGTCTTAATGAGCAGACACGAGTGAAACATAAATTTCAAGATAGTCTTTGTCAGTGGTTCTTGATTGAATATCGTTCCCACAACCCTCAGACAAACTTATTTTATATGTATATATATCCAATCCATCAAATGAGCTGGTCTTATTTCTTCCTGTCAACATTTTCTATATTCTCATCAAATCTGCTGATACGGCCCTTACCAAAGGGAAATATTTACCTTTCCCATACTAATCGATCACCCCTGTCCTTTCCAATTCAGAATCCACGTTCACATCACTTTCTGCGTATGAATTTTTGGTATAAATATCGAACATACAATAAGGGGAACAGAACACTTCAACAAATCAAACGTCAAATTAATTTGAAAACTGTGCGTGACTTTCGTATCATCTCTCAATAAAAAATTGTACAGGAGAACTTACGATTTACATTTCCACAATCGGAGCTTCTCTACGACAATAGGAAACTGAGAGACTCGTAAACTTATATTAGAGTACAGACAATAATCCCTCAAACACAGCTGCTGGCGTTTATGTGTATTTTGATCATTATCCTCGCAACGATACCATGACCGTCTAATTACTATGCAGAAATGGACGTCAGTTATAACGAGACTATAAAGTTCTGCTGTAGTGCACCCGAAATACTGCATCGTGCTCATGGCCGAATTACAACAAAATATTCTGATACGAATACGTGGAGGAGCAACGTTTTACAGCTTGATTGAAAAAACAACCATTTATGTTTCGTTAGAGGAATTTTTATTAAAAGATGGATTTCATTTTGTAGGAATTCTTATTCCCAAAAATAAAGGTGAAAAAATAAACATTACAATACAGTTTCGACCAAAATAAATCTATACTTATATAGATGTATTATATTAACTCATTAGATGTCGATTACTCGTATAGTAGAATCTCTGCTCAAAAATCCTAAGATCGTAATAGTCAAAAAGTGCTATCAAATAATAGTACTTGAAATTAGATACGAGTTTTTCCTAATTACGCGAGATTACGGCATTGTTATTTCACAAGAAACATTGCTGGAAAGAAAGATATTCGAGATGATTCATTTCGTGGAAAAAGGCATTGATATTCGTGTAGTATTCTGCGTGGCGTTGCGATTGGATAGGGTGAGAAGACGAAGGGTGTGCAAAGGAATGCAAATGAGATCAGACGATGGGTGGAGCGGGGCCGTGAAAGGAGGTGACTAAGTGAAAACGTTATAGATAGATTGATCTGTAGTTCCGCTGATAAAATCTTCGAATTGATACTCGTGAACGTGACTTTCCTCTTTTTCCTTCGATCCTAACCATCGGCTATAGAATTATTCCCACCTCTCGACCTATTTCCACGACTTTCATAATACAATCATCCTAAGGGAAATAAACGAACGTTAGGAGCACAGAGATTTCATTGTAACGGTAATAGCTTCGTAAATCATCCAACAGTTTTCAAGCAATTATCATAAACGCTCGATGTCTCGTTTATATTTTCAAATATTTATTTTATTTATTTATCAATATACTATCGTTCTTTACCATACCATGGTACTGGTATCGAATAGTCTATTTATTGTAATCATCGTGTAGCGGCACATGATTCAGAGGACAGTACAAATCACGTTGTTTTTTTTACTTGGAGTGTCAAGTTTGTTAGAATACAAGTAACGTAAGAATAAATAGACTCCGGGAAAAACAATGTCGCCGCTATGGATGACCGTCGAACAAAGACGAATTTGAATTTTCCGACTCCCTCCCGACCAGTAGAAATAAACCGAAAGGAGTTCAGTATCTACGAGTTTCCTTCTGTGTCAACGAGCTATCTAAGTGTTGTTGACGAGTATCTAGCGAACATTTTATCGAGTGTTAATTGGCAATTTTACTTTGCGATTTGTACTCTGTACGAGCGACTCAGCGAATATAGTTTGTATACTTATTTATTATTTTTAAATATATTCGACGGTTACGACAACAAACTATAACATCTAGTAAACCTCACGGTCAAACGTCCTTTGCACCAGTCCTGTAGAAAAGTGGTGACCCCGACGTGATCGATCTTTGAAAAATCTTTTTACCGTGTAGGTGGTGTGCGAAGTCCTCGATGTGTGGCGGCGTGTATCTGTGTGGCATTGTGCGCGCGTTTAACGCACGATAGTCGCCGCATGGTCGCAGGTTCCCATCCTTTTTTTGGCTTTTCTATAGACGCATCGTGCCTTGCTCGATCATGATTTCAAACTCTGCCTTCACCTGTTTAAACCGGTCCGGTATGAGGCGGTGGGGTTTGTTGTAAACGGATGGGCCGGGCGTGGTTTCGACGTGATGCACCACACCGTGTCGAGCCTTCTCTTTCCCGAAAGTCAAAGGACGAGTGAGGCTCGGAAACTCCGGTAAAAGTTGATGATACCTTGACTCGCCGAAGATGGTTTTTACCGATGGTTCGTCGTCCGTGGCAGCGTATCCCTTTGACGATAATTGGGTCTTTTGTTTCGCGGGTCAACGAGCAATCCGTAGTGAAGAAATCCATGCCGATGATAGGCGTTTTGATATCGGCCACTGTAAAATGCCACTTGAAAGCACGCCGTAGGGACAAGTTGAGATGGATTGCGACGGTACCGTACGTTGCGATTCGTGTCCCGTTAGCCGCGAACAACTCGTGCTCCTTCTTATTCGCGGGTCCATGGATCTTGCTGCGCGGGTAGACGCAAATGTCGGCGCCGGTGTCTACCAGATAAGAGATGCGCGTATTTCTATCAGCTACAAATATGCGGCGGGACACCAAACCGTCGTCGTTCGCCGCGTTTACGGACGACTGCTTCCGTTTCTGATTTCGGTGCATGAGGAGCGGCACTTGTTCGCGCGGTCCTGGAACGTCGCGTGATAATAACAGAGGCCAGGCTGTTGCGATCTTTGTCTCGAACTCGATCTACGACGATTCCTGCTTCGCTGACGTGAAGGGCGGGCATTGCCGAAGCTTAGCGCATTTATTTCCGCATGCAGTTGGGTCAGTTGTTCGTTCAACGCGTTGATGGTGGCGGCCAATGGACCGCTTGCTCCGACGTTTTGTGTTTGTTCCGATGGTTCGCTTACCGCTGCGACTCGGGTGCTTCCGGCTTCCGGGTGCCTTCCGTAGATGTTGTCGGCCACCTTGATCAGGGCTTTCGCTTCCGTTATCCTCAGCGCAGTCAGTACATATTGAGTATTCATAGGGAGGTGTTTCTTCCAGATCGCCAGCACTAGGTCGTCGAAGGCTGACGAAAGGGGTGTCACGGATCGAGTTATGCTTGCCATGTGTTGCGCTAAATGCGATGGTTCTTAAATAAAAATACCATAAACCGAATCTTTTTAGCTTCATTTCTATTCATATAAGTATTTTCGGTTTACGGATGGTCCTTATGTGTTTTGCACGCTCTTACCAATTACGGAGAAAGCGGGTGTCTAGCGAAATAGCAGGTTTTTCCCATGAACAAGGATGCCCATGAGCCACATCTGCTTTTCTTTCTCTTCATAGTTTTATTTATTAACTAATGGGCATCGCGGATCATCGCCCTCACTTTTCTACCGAAAAGTGTGAACGACGAACCCGCGTTCTTAGTTCAAAAGGGCACACCCACACCGAGCTTTCCTCCTTGATGGTACGAGACGGGTCTGCGACAGTTCGTGTAATCTTTTTGTAGTAAAAACTTAACTATGTTACCAATAAAGACAGTCATTTTATTGAGTTAACTAGTTATCATTCAAAATTTACGCGACAGGGGCAAGCTTCCTCAGATCCGTATAGAATTGAGACGGCGTTCTATCGCCCATTTCTTCTTTCTCAAACTCCCAGTGCAGTCTTGAACCCTTTGAGTCTGCGAATTCTGTACGAAGTTGGAACTCGGTACTCGTCATCTTGAACTCTCTTATATTCACGGTGTTTAAAATCTTGCTAGCACTCTCACGATTACCTCTTTCCTTAGATCACGTCGGGGTCATCACTTTTGTAGAGGACTGGTGCAGAGGACGTTTGATCGTGAGGTTTACTAGATGTTATAGTTTGTTGTCGTAACTGCTGAATATATTTAAAAATAATAAATAAGTGTAGAAACTATATTCGCTGAGTCGCTCGTACAGAGTACAAATCGCAAAGTAGAATTGCCAATTAACACTCGATAAAATGTTCGCTAGATACTCGTCAATAACACTTAGATAGCTCGTTGATACAGAAGGAAACTCGTAGATATTGAACTCTTTTCGGTTTATTTCTACTGGTTGGGAGGGAGTCGGAAAATTCAAATTCGTCTTTGTTCGACGGTCGTCCGTAGCGGCGACATTGTTTTGCCCGGAGTCTATTTATTCTTACGTTACTTGTATCTTAACGAACTTGATACTCCGAGGCAAAACAACCACATGATTTGGATTGTCCTCTGACTCATGTGCCGCTACAATTGCAAACGATTCGAGCCGGTTACAATTTTTGGTATCGTTACAAACGAACAATATTCTAGTAATGGAGAATTAATTTTAAAGTAAAGCGACCAAATCGCTTAGTTTCCAAATTGTTTATGTCGATAAAGTTGGATTATTACACTATTCACGAGCACACCGCTTTGAGAATAGTTAACTGCGAATCTAAAGTTTAATTCATTTTGCAATTTCCGGGCATGTCAAGGGCGGTGTATATGTAAAATTAGTTTGCACTGTGGCATGCATATAATACAATACGCATAATGCAGCAAACATCGCATAAGAATTTATACCATTCGCGTAAACTACATTTCATTGAGAATCCGAAGACGATATAACTTACGTCGATATGGGAAAACACTTTAGAGGAAATTTTGTAACTTGCCAGTTTTAATTCTGATAAAAGTTGTTTAATCGGCGCCGAATGTTTCACTTAAAATCAATACATCCATGAATTCATAGTGGAGAATGGATTAAACGTCATTGCCAGCAGAAGTAATAGACAGGCCATATATGCCTGACGATGCACACAGTTTAAGATGCGTAGTGGGTATCAGCGGTCCTCAATTTTTCGCACGCTTCACTATGACGGATCGCAGAGGCGAAAATGCGCTACGTAGCACGTTCTTTGTACGCTTGTCAATTACCGCTCTTTTCCGATATATTTCGATATTCCGTCGAGTCTCTATCGGCAGTCGAAAAAAGAATACCTCGAAATTGGAAATTTAATTACGAATGATACGATCGAGTATTGAATATCGAATACTACGAACACGGCTATCTGTTGACAATGAACTTCTTCCAAATAGCTTTTTTAATGACTTCGCCGCGTATTGATTCGGTTAATGATCCACTACATCGTATAACCGTTCTCGACTAAATATACGAAGTAATTTTTTCCAATTTTATTCATATCGGATAAATCCTAAAAAGAGAACAGAATAAAGATACATTGGGGAACGGTGATACGACAGGGCTGTTACACAAAAAATTCAATTCTTTTGTAACAATCACCGTAACTTCCATTGCTCCAGCTACCCTACATTCCTTCGTTTAGAGAAATTTGCCAGATCTTAGGGATACGCGGATAGATTTTTAAATTTTAATTTTCTATTATCCTGTACATCGCTTTTTATCGTATTAGTAACACGTAAGATGAATGGAAGAAACTTAAGGCAAGCACGTAAGTAATATCTACCGAATTTCGATTACGTACGTTGGGAATTTTCCGAATGTGCAGCTGAACGAATTGTAAAGTACAAATTAAATAATAAAAAAAAAAAAGGAATATATCGGGGGCAGTGACACAGAAGCGTCGAGAAACATCGAGTCTGGAAAAAAGCTCGATTAAGTTCAAGCGCTTCCTAGTCGTAAACTAAACAACTGGTCTATCGAGGACGCAGAAAATTCGGTAGAAAGTTAAAAATAGCGACGCAAGGCACGAGCGTGTCATAAACTCGGTTCGATTCAATGTCTTTAATGGCGAACCTGCCGGATCACGCGCATTGAATTTAAACACTCTCACGGCGACGAATGGGATTCTCAACTCGCGAAATGAGACTAACAACTTTCGCCCCGAGCGTACTGAATTTAACGGAGCTGTTCCTTCAAGAGCAACTTTCATGGAAACTCTGTAGAAACTCTCTAGAACGTCAGAAATTCGTTGTTTCTGACTCTGAATCACAAAAGCTTCGCATAAATGCTCCTCTCGCCCCGTTCCTATTTTGTATTTTCCATTCCTTCCATCCTAAGTTCGCCTTAAAAAGTTATTACTACACCGATAGATTACTTTTATGATGTTTAGCGAAATGATAAATATTTTCCTTTTCGTTCATCGATGTCACCTTTAAAAACGAATTGTCATGACCCTTCGGACGGAACGCATTCCCTTTCTTCTTTCTCCATTCTTCCCTTTCCTTCTTTTAAACGATTCTCTGCACGTCGATCAAAAATTTGTCCAAAGTTTATAATTATCGTTGTTGATCAAATTGCTAATTAAAAATGTGCATTCAATGAAATTCTCGGCAATAATATTTAGTAACATATTTCAATTGCTTCGTACGTTGCTTGTTAGTTATAATAAGAAACGAGGTGCCACAGCAATATGAAATATGACATATTATTCTCCCGAAACCGGGAACACAACACCAAATGAACAATGATTCGACTGCTTAGTTTTGTAGGTCTTAAAACATCAATCGCCATATTTGCCAGAGGTATTCAACGATAAAGATCAATGAAATCCCATTGCCAACGTCATGATATTATACGCCATGATACGCAATGGAATAAGGCAATTCAATATATTTTCGTATACGTCCTGTTTATGCAATAAAACGTATTTTCAGTTTCGAGAGTTGAAAGGCAGGAACGAACGAGTATGAAATAATAAAGGGTATATTTTGCTGGTAATTTTCGCCGACCCTTCTATTAATACCTTTCATTGCATACATCGGGCATAAAGGGATCGTTTTTACAGGAAAATAGAGAGGTAGAAATTTCCACGAATGATAAGTGGCTTTTGATGTTGAGCTAACAATCGGTTTCAGACCGCGTAATCTTGGTGGTTAAGTTCAAAAGGGATCGGTCCGCTTGGATCTTCGTAATGTCAGGTTAAACTTCACCATAGCCAAAGCCAACCAGTCGTTAGTAATTATCGTGCTATATTCGCGGATTTAATGAATTTTTCAAAGAATTTCTTGAAACAATTTTCGGATCTGTAAGGAAACACAGACGGGAATTCGCACTGGCACGCCATGCGTTTCAAACAAGATATTCAAGCCAGATCTATAATTGTATCATTTTCTCCTCGTGCGAGGTAACACGTTATTTTATCAAAAATAAACATAGAGTCGAACGATAACGTAGAGAAATTTATTGTTAACCGATGATTCAGTCTTGAATTTTAATAACTAAATACACAAAGTGTTTTATAATAAGGCATTACAACGATTTGATTTTTCTTCGTCAGGAAAAAGCTTTCCTTTAACAGACACCTCATCGAGATCGACAGAAACAAAGAACAACCTCGCCCGCTTTGTAAACAACCGTTGCAATTTCCGGTCGCCCTTAGCAAAGCACCGTTGAAAGTTTACCAAAGAGAAATAACTGGTTTTCTTTGTATGGTCGTTGGTTATATAAGATTGAAAATGTCGTTTTTATATTTGAAAGCTCCGTTTGCTTCGAATGATGTGATTTTAGTTGCGAAATAAATTTACATATTTCCGTTGGAATTTATTAAATAGATATATCTACGTGGAAAAGTGTATTAGAAACATACAATTAACAATAGTCAATTAAATATTATCAGGTACTTACAGCTTAATTATTGTAAAAATCTGCTTGGTAAAACTATCAAGGCTTTCTGATTGTAAATTTCAGAAAAGCTTATGACGTTCTCTAAAATCCTTTAAACAGTATATATGTAATATTATAGTACTATGTTAAATTCCATAAAAAGAAAAAGAGTGAAAATCTGACTAATCGAAAACGCTGCTGGACATACTGTCGATGATTAATTATCTCTCAACTTAAGATACTTTCGCGAGTACTTCATAAAATGTTCCATCGAGAGCTGACAATTTAATGCTTCCCTAAAGTTAAAGAGCTTTACGTCCGCCTCGTCTCGTAATCTTTCATGGGGCACGACGTAAAAGAAGAAGAACCAATATCGCGATAGAAGCAAGGTGTAAGGTCGGTTTCCGTCTTCCTTGTCTGCTTATCGCTCGTTATCCCTAAAACTGCTAGCACTTTGCATAATAAAACGTTACGTATGCCGAACAGCTACGGTAATTCTAGTGACCCAAATTATGAAGAACGAACAAGATCGCTTCAATTATCCGTAAGAGAGGTCGTTTGTCCCATCTACGTTTCGTCATCGATTTTTCTCGTATTTCTTTTTACGGTATAGCGATCGAATGTAATCGGTATTTCTGAATACGTGACAAGCAAACCTTCAGACCCTCAACGATCGATGTCACTTTAATATTCATGAAAATCATCGATCCTATTTCTACCTTATTGAATGTCGTTCCATTTGAAATAATTAGACTACGGATGTGCCGTGCGCTAAACGAATCACAGTTTACGTAAAGAAACGAGCAAAAGTTCTTTGAATCGATAATGAAAATACGGACGATATTAGAGGAATTTTCAGAGGGTAACGTCCTTGATGTCATTCGCTTTCGTTTTCGTGATACAGGCAGGGTCCATTTGCTACCTTGTCACACACGTGCAAGCCCGCATTTTTCAGAGTCATCCAAGCACGATGAGCACTCTCCGTTATTAGAAGTGGAACAACGATCTCGCCTGAATGGGAAGCGGCGGACATGATGGTCCGAAAGCAAAAGGTGCAGCGAGTCACGGCTGTGTTAAAGCAATCTTCCATCGCTTCAACGAAGGATATTCCGAGCCACGCTGTTAATATCTTTGAAAATACTTGTTTAAGACATACTCCAAGTTGTGTGAAAATGTTCAATGAAAATTTACATAACGAGACTGATTTTAACGCGCAATTAACGAAAATTTGTAAATTTAGCCGATAGCTTATATTACTCTGTACAATATGAAAGATTTTGTTGATATAAAATAACAGATATTAAAGATTTCGTTCGAATGAGTTTTTTTAAAATCGAAAAAGCAGGCGAAAGGAGTTTTTTTTAATTTGATTCGACTTATCATCGCTCATACGAAACAATCTACCCCGTTACTGTTAACTCGTTTTTCTCGCTGAATGCATTTTGACGCACCCAACAGACGACTCAGACGCTTAAATTGCTTCGTTAAAATCGTCGAAGGCGCCGTCTCCTTTTGTCCTCTTCCGTTACACTCTCGATTGTTTCCGATTCTTGTGGTTGTGAGACGTCGTGGTTGCCGTCGTCGAAAGAGTGCGCGACTAAAGGAAAGCATGAATAATGTAATCTGTATAATATCGGCCAGGCAGGAAGGACGGACGTTACTGGATACAAAACACAAGGGTGCAGTCTCCATGGCTTCATAAACGAGGGTGAGACAACAGCCAGATATCGGTTATTTTTCCATTCGGTTGGATTTCTGGATGTCGATCATTTCTTCTTCTGCCTTTTTCTTTTTCTTCTTCTTTTTCTTCTTTGTTTTAAAATGGAAAGATTCAGGAAAGATACAAGGAAATAAAGAATACAGAAAAATCATCGTGTAGTCTAAACGCTATTTACTAAATTTATTTATATCGTAAATAAAATTCCTTTTCTCTTTTCATTTATTTATTATTCTATAAAAATATGCTTGTGCATAAACATTCGAGATCTAAAATATCGTCAAACGTTCATCGTTGTAAACATTTTATGTCGCATATTCTTAAATTGTTTTATCGGTTCCATAAAAGTAGAGAGTCAGGGGGTAAAAGAAATTTTTTAATCATGTTATGATCGTAAACGTTCCACCGGAGAAAAACTTTATTGCCCCGGATTTTCACTGACTCAAACAATTGAAATGTCGATGACGAGCCGTCTACGAGGATACAGGCTACAATACTCCGGCCACAAAAGGCAGCAAACCCAGTCAGCGATTCCTATGTAATCTGCGATTCTCAGCACTCGCCGGCATCGTTGTTACCTCATCGTCAAATATGTACTTATATTATAACGGGAAATAATGCCGACACACAGTCTTCGCGTGTTGTGCAAAGAACAAAGCTAATTCAGTTTCTAATTATTTCGTTTAATAGCTGCGACACGTTCGGTTACTTTGTGGTTAGATTGATAAAACAACGCTAATAAGTACTCGAGTTTGGAGTGTCGCTCTCATTAAGAAACAATTAATCATGCAGGAAAAATAAATCGGTACTATAAGGAAAGGGATTAACCCTGTAAGACGGCGAGGAAGGAATCGAGTGATAAATAGCTCTTTTCTCCTTGATTTTCTTCAGCGACCAAACCATTTATAATATTGGATTACACTATCCATCGAAGTCACCTGTTCGTCCGTAGATACGTCATCTAGCGTTGTAATCGTTTGATCTACGAAGTCGATGCAGCTTTTCCCTGCTAATCACTTATATAGAGGGTATTTAATCTAGATTTTCCGAGTCTTCATCCGCTAGTCCCCGTATATCTTGGTAAAATATTTCTAAATTATATCTTATCCTTAATCATCGCGAGAAGATAATGGCACCAGTCGTTCGAAGCAAATTTTATAATTTTGAAAATGAACGAAGATTAATTTATATTTTCGTGCGTGTCTTTGCTCGGAGATATCATGCATGTATACTTTCTTGAAAACTGCTTCTTTAAACGACTCAAACAGTATAGAGAGTTCGCGAAGGAATGCTACCGCGAATCTACTCTGAGTAAGTCGAGTTACGCGCAATTCGGAACAATTTCAGGTTTAGTGGTTTCTGCTATTTGCGCGGGAAATTGTGCCTGCTGATGTCACATCCGTTAACTCTCCTCTCCATGGAGCATCCAATTGTTCAGCTAGCTGCGACGGGTCGATTCTGGATAAAGTACTTCGCCCTGATGGTTCCCTGAATCAAGGAGATCGAGGAACTATTCTTTTCCTTTCCATTCCTATGGGACCATGTTTCAAACCGTTTCGCGTAAATATCCCTTCCTTCCCTATATATAGATCGTTTTTAAAAACATTTTCCTGCGATATGAACGCAAGCATTATATCCGATATGACTGCAAATATTTTATGAATGATTTTGAATTGTCAATAATTTGATACACATAAAATATTTTTTTTAATCAGTTAGAGGAATTTTCACAGATTATTTGTAGATACTGCGTCAAACATAGCCCCGATTTGAATAATTTAATAATGTAGAATACACGTAGCCCGAGTGGTCCAAGATTTTTACACGATACGTACGTGGTGTATCTGTGATCTTCTTCTCGTTCTCACAAAGGATATATCACCCTACGTAACATCGAACACGCAATAAAACGTCAAGAGAGACATCGGTCCTTGCTCGCTCCAGTCCTCGACCTTCCTCGGCCGTCTCTCAAATCCGAGATAGACAACGTCACCAAGTGGAATAACAAATCACTCTTTTAACGATGAAATATCGTGCCGCTCTCGACGGCACAATTTTATGCAACGAATCTACAAGATGCATATATCCCGATGCATTAATAGCAATCTCGTTGCATTCATATCCAGCTGACGTAATGGGACGTACGGAGGCGAAGCAAGGATGGAAATTCTGCAGTGGAAAGGGAGTGGGTAGCGGGTTGAAAGAGATGGGTGGGTGGGTGAGACAGGGTGAGAAAGAGAGGCCGATGGAAAACGAGAGAGCAAGGCCAGAGGATGACGAGGGTAACCGAGGGAAAGGGACCGACAGAGAATTCAATTCCATGGTCGATTATACAACCAGTCTGCCGGATTACTGCCGGTACACGCTTCCGTTTTGCGCCGATGAAGGGATTACACTGCGTATATCCTGCGTAGAAGTCTTCGTATGTGAGCGTATGCACGACCATCGTGTCTGCGGCTTGTATTTTTCCAGCAATTAAACGTCTCGAAATATTATCGCGTGTTTTGCTCGCGTAAACATCCCTCTAATCCCGAATCATCGTGCACTGTTACTTTTATTGGTGTATCATACTTTTTCCATCGATTGCCAAATGAGAATATTTGGAAATATCAGATTAGGTCTTGCGCGTGTACACGTTGGCTTCTTTCTGAATATTAAACGGCATTATTAACTTACGTTTTAACATGTATCTATAGAATTATGCGTCAAGTCCATAAACATCCAGGGATACAATTTTTAAAACTATTATCGCTATTGTCACATTTTTCCAGCAATTAAACGTCTCGAAATATTATCGCGTGTTTTGCTCGCGTAAACCTCCCTCTAATCCCGAATCATCGTGCATTGTTACTTTTATTGGTGTATCATACTTTTTCCATCGATTGCCAAATGAGAATATTTGGAAATATCAGATTAGGTCTTGCGCGTGTACACGTTGATTTCTTTCTGAATATTAAACGGCATTATTAACTTACGTTTTAACATGTATCTATAGAATCGTGCGACGTCAAGTCCATAAACATCCAGGGATACAATTTTTAAAACTATTATCGCTATTGTCACATTTTTCCAGCAATTAAACGTCTCGAAATATTATCGCGTGTTTTGCTCGCGTAAACCTCCCTCTAATCCCGAATCATCGTGCACTGTTACTTTTATTGGTGTATCATACTTTTTCCATCGATTGCCAAATGAGAATATTTGGAAATATCAGATTAGGTCTTGCACGTGTACACGTTGACTTCTTTCTGAATATTAAACGGCATTATTAACTTACGTTTTAACATGTATCTATAGAATCGTGCGTCAATTCCATAAACATCCACGGATACAATTTTTAAAACTATTATCGCTATTGTCACAGAATAGGACTTGAATAATTCGATTGGTACATTCAATTTACGGTTTCTGTGTTACACGGGTGTGCATATATGTACATAAGTGTATACCAGGTTTAATTAAATCGTTTCTTGGAGAAGTGCGTGCGATTAATTAATAGGCGCCGCACGAACTGAACGCGAGCGGGACAGATATTCACGTGACGATACGCGAATAGCGAATACGGCCATGATTACCGGGGGATGATATTAAGTACATCAAATACGCGATTCCAATTCCGAGCGATATTGTTTGGATGGAATTTGATTCGTAGTCGATCCAACTCGGATATTGTATATTTCTATATACAGAATTACGTAGTTGGAATATCCACTTATTGTTATTCATAAATTAATAAATAAATAAAGTATAATGGAAAAGATAGCTACGATATTTATAACAGCGAATGCAGCTTTTTTGCGTTCGTATAATTCCACCGCGATGCATCAAGTCTTTCTCTCATTTGTACGGTCGTTTCAGCCTCGTGATTTCTTGCAGCCAATATCTTTCCTGCGACATTCCTAGAAGAGAGAATTATTTGTACCGTTAGTACAGTGTATGTCAACTGGTCGGTCTGCTGAAACGATTTATCGCTCGTAATAAACTTTTCCCAGCGATCGTCCCTTATTACAAACCGCCCGTCCGCATCCCTCCACTTTCACACTGTATTGGGAACATTGGCCATGTTTATTTATCTACGTTTTCCCGGTTTTTACATTGTCTTCCTTTTCGTTCGTTTTTAGAAGCGAGATAGGGATGCAAATGTGGCATAGAATAAAATACTTATAGAAGATACATAAACTCCACGGGCATACTTTTTCGACCGCGAACATTCCGTGTTTGCCGTTCTACGCGTTATATAATCCACCAAACTAAACATTACATTAAAAATAAATTATACACCGGTCAACCAATTGTCCGCAGAAACGTTTCGCGTACGACTTTCAGTTGTATGGGTATATACATTTCTACAGGCTTGTGGAAATATGCAAAATAATTTTTTCGCTTAAACGAATTTCACCGTAATCAAATCACGAATCTAGTGTAACAATTCTCCTTCGCACACAGCGTGTACAGAGAAAGAGAGAGAAAAGGTAGTTCACACAGCGCGAGGTAACATAATTCGCCGTCGGCACGGTACATATCGTTAAATCCCCCGCGGGGCCAGTGCGGCGCGATTTTGCATTTGTACATTACGTTATGCCCCGGGCGTTTCCGTCGAGTGCAGAGGAACAGAGAAAAAAAATTAGATCCATTCGCGGTGGCGAATGGAATCCGACCGTCGAAATGGCGTGCTTTATCGCATTCCCGAAAATTTATTGCCGTGAAATAGCTACGTCGGATATATCTCTATTGGCCGGGGTAGGTAGAAAATACAGGATTAACAATTATTATTGGCTGGCCGTCCGTGATACGGGGGCTACGCTATTTTTGCCGCAAGATATCTTTGTTGCGTCGCTTGTTTGCGCCCTCCTGTTCCCCATGCATCCGATCTTGTTGCATGGAATTTCCCAATATTATGCGCGGATTGTCCCGTTTGTTTTTACATGTTCACATTCAGGAATTAAGAAATTAAAGAATTTGCAAGACACGAATGTTTATTATTAGCCCTGAATGAAGTATACACGTTCGGAACTCAACATCGATTGAAAACTTTCCTTAAGAATATATTTATTTCACTTTCTACCTACATAACTATTTCACCTTGGTACGTCACCAACGAAACGATACATCACGACCTCAAGATACCCACAGTCAAAGAAGAAATATCAAAATTCAGCAATAGACATAACAACCACCAAAAACCTCTGAAAACAGATCCGCAGGCTAAAAAGACCTTACACCTTAGACCTAAGCACTAGATTCAAATAGAATCAAACATATTATAAACACTTATTAATCATATTATAGTACCACGTCGGATAAATTTACTTAAAATTCTCTAACGAGAATTGATTGTAAAATAAACGCAAAAAAATAAAAAAAAAATATTATATAATATAATATAATATAATATAATATAAATATAATATAATATTATATAAAAAAATATTATAATAATCTTAAAAAATTACTTGACGCCTTGAAACCAGTACATAAAATTTATATTGCTAATGTAGAGGATAACCGTTCATTTTGGAATTTGAATATCTCAAGGATTTATTAATTTAGGGAGAGAAGTAGAGAGAGCTTGAGCCAATTAAGCAATAATATGTAATCCTGTACGATTATTTCGTTGTTTTATTTCATATTCATATTTAAATAACTTCCGTTGTATCATTATTTCAGGGGTAACCTCTTCATCTTACGATATTTATGAATAAATACACCGGCGTAAAGAAAATTACGAATGCGTTATTTTCGCCATAATTAAAAGAAAAGTTCTCCTTTATAAATATTATTTTTTGTCGTGACAATCTGCATAATCCCGAGAAGAATTCACTACGGTAAAACGGTAAAAACTTATTTGCGAGGGAACTTCTTATCTCTAACGAACTCCTTCCTGGAGATCTTAGTCCGTTCCATCTCTGTATGTGTTTAAATTTAGTTCTTTCGCAAGATGTGGTCGTAATAAAAGTGAACTTGATAAAAAGCTTAAAATAGCGAGGACAAAAATCGTTGTAGATTGATAAGTAAAACTTCTTCTATTTAATTCCTCTTCAAATCAAACTTCTGGATTGACAAATAATGGTAAACGCGTATATCATAATACTTGATGCATAGCGGATCGATGACTGTAAATCGCTGAGAGAATACGTATAAATCGGAACTTCAATCCTCGATGTTATGAAACCAAAATTATTAGTCAAGTTCGAATTAATTTGTTTGCAAAAAGTAAATGGCTGTTAACGTGAGAAAATGTACTCAGGGATTATTAATTGCAACACACTCACTAGTTT
Source organism: Bombus pascuorum (assembly GCF_905332965.1). Taxonomy (NCBI): domain Eukaryota; kingdom Metazoa; phylum Arthropoda; class Insecta; order Hymenoptera; family Apidae; genus Bombus; species Bombus pascuorum. The sequence continues at coordinate 17,524,733 of NC_083491.1, read as the reverse complement.
CTCTAAACATCAATTTTAAAACATAGTTGCCTCTCGTTAAAAGTTTAATCACGAATCACTTTGTTACCCCAAAGAGTTATGCAACGTGTTATGTTCTAACATCATTTAAAATGAATGTTCGACCGTTCGTAGAGAGACGCGACCGCGGAGAAGCGCGCCAACGAGAGTCGTAAATTCGAATCGAAGCCACAAAATTATCGATCCTCTATTTCGGTTAGGATCACAGAGATGATTGAGCTGATTATAACACTGAAGTAACAAGTTACAATATACACTTTATTCCAACATTTTTATAGATATAGACAGTTACGCGCAGTGCGTGTAGATGTATTCTTAGCGACGTGTAAACAGTAAATTAAACTGATGACTAATTTTCTATTTGGAAGAATTTTACAATCAATTCTCATTGAGAATCATAAGTAAATTATTCTGGTGTGAAACTATGTCGTGTTTAATAAGTGTTTATCGCGAGTAATGACTGATTAATGAACGGAAAACCAGTCAAGAGATAGTGACTGATCCGAGAATGAAAAACAGTTCAGGAGATATTGACTGGCCTAAAGATGGAAAAAGAGTGAAGCTCGGCGACGATGTTGTGGCGGAGGAAAACTATTGATGGGTGTGTCTAGCGCAGGGGACCATCGGATTCGTTGATGGCAATTTTGGCTAGGAAAGTGAGGGCAATAGTCATTGCTTCTAATTGGATAGGAAAAAGGTTGGTGGGAGAGGAAGAGCTCTAGCCGCCTCCGAGAGAAAATTGCTAGTGAGAGACATTATACGTGAAAAAAAAACAAATTTCCCAGATCTTCCCGGAGTGGAAAATAGATTTAGGAAACATTTCTAGGGACTAGAAAGATATTTGTTCGATTTGAAAGACCTTAACTATGAAAAGGCCAAGATCCATGATGGGCCCTTAGGGTTATCGAGGGTACGCAGTAGGAGTGTGTAGACAGCTGGCAGGTATATTGTCCACGGTATAGGGCCTGGTTTGTGTAAAAAGTCACCCGGACGTAACAATGAATATTATCGAGAAATGGAATTAAATATCTTTGGAATTTAATGTTACTAACAAATAATTTCTCATTAGAAAAACGGAATTTGTTACTGTAAAATCTAATTCATCGAAGGCAAGCAATTAATTTTTTGGAATTGAATGCGATAAATAAGCGGATAAAAACGGAATTTAGTGAAAACGAGTCTTCTGTAAGATAAGGGATTGTCGGCCTGGTCTGGGATAAAGGTGGATAAAAATGTCTCGTTAACAGCTCGAAACGCTGTAACACCGGAGAATAATACCAATTAGGAGTAGGTAGCTGGCAGTACGAACGCGATAAGGTTATATATATTTCGCAAGTTAATTTATTCTGGATAAAAGGAGCTTAGTCCCCAGACAGTTTGCTGAATGCAGTAGCACTTTCGACTAAAACCTGCAATGCGATCTTCCGATCCAAATACTGTTCAACCGTTTCGTACTTTCTATATACTTTAGATTTTTTCACAACAGATTTTTTCTTAACAATAGACGCGATGCTATAATAGCAACATATTTCTCAACAGAAGACTATTGTTATACGACAACGCGGATAAGGAAATACAGAAATTTCTGTGAGCGTATGAAGTCACGATTATATCAAGAAGCTTTTTACGTCGTACAAAGCAAAATCTCATGAATACTCCCTTTCTTTGTCCCTTCTTGGTCCCTCGAATCTTTCCTTTCTTGGCTATTGTTCGTTTGTAATTCCTGATATTCTTTCAACTCCATCGTAGCAACGTGTCGTATCTTTCATCGCTTTCCACCTTTCGAACGTAGCAAACGCGTGGTTAATATAACATCTTCAAATTCGAGTCAAAGTTTATCGCGCATAAATTACATCGCGAGTCATATTTTTTTTCCTCTTCTCGAGATTGAAAATTCTTACGATCGATTGCCTACTATCGAAGTACAACTATGCATTATAGTCTTATTAGCCTCGCACTCAGACCCGACAATTGCCTCCTCTACTCTCCAGCGAGGTCTCGACTCTATGGAAGAATGATTTCACAAATGGCGCTTCAAGGTCAACGAAAACAAATCTAGCCACATAACTTTCAGCTACGAAAACGAACTTGCCCACAGGTGACGATAAACGATATACCTATTCCAGATAAAGAGTCAGTCAAATATCTGGGCATAATATTGGACAAAATTTTTCCTTGTAAACAACATATCTTAGATAAAATCAAACAACTCAAAGCAAAATTTTAAAAATTCTACTGGCTCATTGACCGACGTTCCAACTTAAACACGCAAAGTAAAATTACATTATACAAGGCCATATTAAAACCTGTTTGGACCTATGGAATCCAACTAGGGCGAACAGCGAGTAATTCCAACATAGAAATTCTTCAACGATTCCAATCGAAAACCTTAAGATCCCTAATAGATGCACCTTGGTACGTCACCAACGAAACAATACATCACGACCTCAAGATACCCACAGTCAAAGAATTATCCAAATTCAGCAATAGACATAGCACAAGAGTCAACAACCACTAAAAAATAAAATAAAATTACTCAACTACTCGACACGTCGGAACAGATCCGCAGGCTAAAAAGACATTACACCTTAGATCTAAGCACTAGATTCAAATAGAATAAAACATACTATAAACATTTATTAACCATGTCATAGTACCACGCCAGATAAATTTACTTAAAATTCTCTAACGAGAATTGATTGTAAAACAAACGCAAACAAAATAAAAAAGAAAAATTATGCAATATAGAATTCTAGCAATTATAATTTTTTATCTTCCTATTTTCGCATAGCAGTAAAGTTATTTGAAAATAGAAATTTTATATGCAAATATTAAGAGAAATATTCACTTATCGAAAGTTTTGCTTTATTAAAAATAAATTCAGTTGCTTGCACGCGTCCCTTAAAAACATTTTGAAACTCAATTTTCTCAAAAACAAAGCCTCGCATTAAAAGACTGTATAACCATGCAGAATCAGTCAATTCGTTATAGCTCTCATTGCGGGACACCCTGTATAATCGAAAGTTTTTAACGAAGTTAACTCGAACGGTGCGCGCGCATATACACGTTAATTCGATATTCCGTGTGTGGTCGACTAGTGTCAGTGGCGGCATCACCTGTTGCTAGCAATTAACGAATGCGTCACGGCTTGATGCTGGCTTTATGAAAAGTAAACGTGATCTTTTGCCTCGCGATTACTTGCAACTGAGATTTATTGTCCAACGCGATGATTCGGTAATATACGTATGTATTACTAGGTTAAAATTATTTCCGACCTTAACGTGCAGTCTATGAAGTAACATCGCGAACAAATCAATAGATCACGCAAAATAGTTAAAACAGATTAGTTACGGCTTAATATCGTTATTTAAACGTTATATCGAATTCACGTTCAAAGTTATACCGTTGGACAGAAAATTTCGACTCGATTGAGAGAAAACTGAACGTGCGAGCAATACGATCGCGGTAAGCATAAAATCGTAATGGATAGTTATGGAAATAATACGTGTACCTGTGGTAGGTAAGTACGTCGATCCAAGAACCACGTTGCTATCTGACTTTATCTTTAGTTTATCGAAAATTGCATTCTTCTGCGCCGTATGGCACACGAATATGTAAATCGAATGTTTTCAACGCGTCATAAAATATATACACTTGAGCTACTATGCAACAACAATTTACCATTTTTTTAAGCTATTTTTAAGATATAATGGAAAATGGATTTTGTTTGGTTTATTATGTAGCGGTCCATGGCCGTGGAGAAAATTTTAGGATTGAAGCACCCCTAGCAGGTAAAGCGGGTTGAAGCACGCGTGTTTGCCACATGGCCGCCGAAACGACGTCCGAGGGTGAGGGTCCGTAGCAAAAGAATAAATCCTACAGACACAATTTATTGTTCTATTGCCTACGGGTTTTTCGATCCCCACCTCGGAAGAAAACTCCCCCTCCCGAGGACCGCAGCACTTCGGCATACTCGACAGACGATAGTCGTTCACAGTAGTCGCTGGTGATCGCACTGTTAGTCCATCAGTTGTAGTTAGTCTGTTCGTTACGACCTAAAACGACGCCATTTCCTTAGATCGCGAGTGTTCACGATGAAAAATTCTGCCGGGAATGGCCGCGCGGCGAAACGCCGAAGCGTCATACCAATCCGCGTGCCTCCACCAGAGCCAGGAAAAATATTGTTGTGGTTTATCGCGTTAGAAATGCACTTTGAATCACGATCCATTACAGACGATAAATTAAAATTTAACACCCTCATCGCGAACGTCGGATATGAATGCTTAAAGCTAGTCGTTGACATAGTGTTTGAACCACCGGCGACGGAACGGTATGAGAAGATGAAGAGTGAACTAATAAAAAAACTAGCCGATTCGAACGACATGAAAGTGTGGAAATTGTTCGAAGGTCAAAAAATAGAAGACAGGATGCCCTCCCAGTTTTACAGGGATATGAAGAGGCTGGCCAGCACATTGATCTCCAACGACCTCATTCTGGCGCTCTGGAAATCTCGTCTTCCGTTAAGTATACGACTAGCCTTGGACGACCAGCTGAAAAACCAGGAAGACCAGGATGAAAACGTCTTGACTGAAAAAGCAGACCTGATATACCAAGCAAAACAATCCGTGGTAAAAACGGCGGCCAACAAACAATCGAACCGCACCTCAGACACGCTGCACGACCGGGTAAGTCGTTTGGAAGCGCAAACTATCGCGCTGTCCCTCGACAGTCGACGAAGGTCATGCGCGGAATGTCACAGATCGTCGTCCAGAGAAAGATTCCAGCAGCCTGGCCTATTCAACAGCCATGGAATTCTCATTAACTGGTCGAATAAGTGTTATTTTCCCTGCGACGGGAACAAGAACCAGGAAGACGCGACAGAGTCGTCCGTGATCACGACGTACGACGACGACCATGGATGGGGCCTCATTTATGCGAAAGACGCTGGTACGGATTATTCTTACCTCGTGGACACGGGCGCCGCGCGATGCACATTCCCGCGAAGTAAATTACCCCAGTATGCTATGCGAGCCAGAGATGAAGATTATTATCTGATTGCGGCCAACGGGACGAGAATCGATACGTATGGCCCAATCCAGGTATACATCAATATGGGTCGTAAATGGCGGTTCGAATGGCAATTCACAGTGGCAGACGTTATCTCGCCTGTCATCGGTATGGACTTCCTGCAGTACCACGGGTTCCTGGTAGACACACGAAACAAATGTCTCTTTAAACCGACCGATCCTGCTTACGAAATTATCTGCCACGGATGTCATTGGGGACTCGACGTACCACATAAGCCGAATCCATTTACCGACACCACCAAATATGCGGACCTAACGCATCAGCCTGCTTTCGAGCAAAAAAGATCTCCACATGTCGCGGAACACTACACCGATGCCAAGTTCGGACCTATCCCCCATAGCAAACAATGCGACTATATCGACCCTAAGAAACGGAAATTCAGAATTCAATATGATGATGAAGCAAGGAAAACTTTACCTTTAAAATTAGATAACTACTCTAGGATTAAATATACACAAGATGACGAACGTTAGGTTAGTTCACGATTGTTTAATTTTAATTATAAACAAATAAATATATATAAATAAATATAAATAAATATATATGTCGGGTTGACGTTAGGGGCGTATAATGAATCTTCACCAGTGTTGTTCATGGTTGTCGCACAGATATTTATTACACAAGTATGGCTGATACAAGATTGACAAACGGACGCGGTAGCTGGACGCTAATGACAATGGCCCTAAGTTCGATATAGCGAATCCACGGTCAACGGGATGACGAATATACTTTGCTTCAAAGTCTAAGTCGTACTCAACTTACTACTCGTGATACTAGGAACGCTTGATTGACTCTTAGCTAATCAGATTGCCAGAAAAGAATGAATTTCCGTCGCGACGACGCTGCAGAGGAAAACTATGACGGGGTGTGCCTAAGGGCACGAGATCATCGGATTCGTCAAAGAAAGCCTCCACTCGGAGGGTGAGGGAAATAGGCGCTGCTGTTAATTGGTCAATTTCTATGTTGGCGGTTGGAAAAGGATGCTAGCCGCCCTAGAGAGAGAGTTCCTAGCAGGCAACGCCGTACGTGACCAAATCAGGCTTTCCCGTAACTTCTCGCAATAGGTGACAGATTTACAGGCTGATGGAACAAAGACTGTTTGTCAATCTGAAGGACTTTAGTTAACTAGGTCCTAAGATTTATAACGGTTCCTCAGGCTATCTGAACATAAACTGTAAACGATGCATCGGCATCTGGCGATCATCTGGCCCAAAGAATGGGGTCTGTGCGTGGCGAGCTGCGGGGCCGCTGGAATGTCTTATTGTCAAGTGTCTGTACTGCCAATTCTTTAAAGGAAAGCTATGTTATTTTATGTCTCTGTTATGTGAAACGTTCATCCCGTGACCGTGGCTACGCTCGGCGACCGGATGTCGCCTCGAGCCTAAACTCATTGTCTCAAGTTTCGAATGACTGTGTCTGGGTTATTTCGTAAATGCTACAGTATTCGGGCTTTTCCAAATAATTCCAATGGGGGGGGGCCCGGTGTACTTTCATCTCCGACACGGCCATCCTGACTATCACACGTCCTCGGGTGTATCCAGATGGCTTAAGTTACCAGTTGAAGACTCAACCACGCAGGAGTTGACTCGACGTTCGTTAACGGGGTTGCGATTTGTTTTCTGCAGCAGCGGGCAGTTGGATGCGATGTGGCCCTCTCCGCGACACTTGAAGCATGACACCTTGGACGATCCAGCCGGTCGGCTTTTCTCCTGTCTCTCGGTTCTCATTCTCGTACGACACTCCGCTATCTTATGCCCGGGAATACCACAGTGACGACACCTGATCCGGGGGTCAGGTATCTTCTGCCGTTTAACTTCGGGGCCCGTTGATGGATTTCCTGACGAAGGCGCCAGCCTCTTCTTCGCGTAGTGGAAAGCATTCATTTCCGTCAAAAATTGGTCCAGAGTCTTGATGTCGCTTGCAAGCGCTAGTTTCTCGACACGTTCGTCGCGCAGACTCAGGTGATGAAGAACGGTGGTGATACTTCCTTAGGTTCCGCACCCGCCTCTTGCTCTTTCAATTGACTCACGATGGCCAGAAGCTGCTCCTTAATTGTAGACGGTGGTGATCCCACTTCTGATGTCGGGTTGACGTTAGGGGCGTATAATGAATCTTCACCAGTGTTGTTCATGGTTGTCGCACAGATATTTATTACACAAGTATGGCTGATACAAGATTGACAAACGGACGCGGTAGCTGGACGCTAATGACAATGGCCCTAAGTTCGATATAGCGAATCCACGGTCAACGGGATGACGAATATACTTTGCTTCAAAGTCTAAGTCGTACTCAACTTACTACTCGTGATACTAGGAACGCTTGATTGACTCTTAGCTAATCAGATTGCCAGAAAAGAATGAATTTCCGTCGCGACGACGCTGCAGAGGAAAACTATGACGGGGTGTGCCTAAGGGCACGAGATCATCGGATTCGTCAAAGAAAGCCTCCACTCGGAGGGTGAGGGAAATAGGCGCTGCTGTTAATTGGTCAATTTCTATGTTGGCGGTTGGAAAAGGATGCTAGCCGCCCTAGAGAGAGAGTTCCTAGCAGGCAACGCCGTACGTGACCAAATCAGGCTTTCCCGTAACTTCTCGCAATAGGTGACAGATTTACAGGCTGATGGAACAAAGACTGTTTGTCAATCTGAAGGACTTTAGTTAACTAGGTCCTAAGATTTATAACGGTTCCTCAGGCTATCTGAACATAAACTGTAAACGATGCATCGGCATCTGGCGATCATCTGGCCCAAAGAATGGGGTCTGTGCGTGGCGAGCTGCGGGGCCGCTGGAATGTCTTATTGTCAAGTGTCTGTACTGCCAATTCTTTAAAGGAAAGCTATGTTATTTTATGTCTCTGTTATGTGAAACGTTCATCCCGTGACCGTGGCTACGCTCGGCGACCGGATGTCGCCTCGAGCCTAAACTCATTGTCTCAAGTTTCGAATGACTGTGTCTGGGTTATTTCGTAAATGCTACAGTATTCGGGCTTTTCCAAATAATTCCAATGGGGGGGGGCCCGGTGTACTTTCATCTCCGACATATATTATTTATATCTCTATATAAATAAATATATATTTATTTATATAGAGATATATCTTATTCAACTTCGCTGTATTTTTTACAAATTATCTTATTATCAAATGTACATTTGTCACATACATATTTCCCGCATATTAAAAAAATTTTTGTAATCTTGTAACCTCTATCATTTTTTATTTTTTTTTTACTTGATAGACTATTTACAATCAATTCTCATACAGAATTTTAAGTAAATTATTTTGACGTGGAACTGTAACTTGGATTATAAGAGTTTTTAGTATGTTTGATTTTAGCTGAATCTAATGTTTAAATCTAGAGTGTAATGTCTTTTTAGCCTGCGGATCTGATCCGTCGTGTCAAGTAATTGAGTAACTAGTGGATTTTGGTGGTTGTTAATTCTTATGTTATATCTATTACTGAATTTGGATATTTTTTTTTAACTGTAGGTATCTTAAGGTCGCGATGTATTGTTTCGTTGGTAACAATACATCAATGGTAACAATTGTATCCGTGTATTGTGAACTGGGAACACTAATTTGTGATTGAGCACTATAGATTTTCGATCTGCTTTGTTTTCCTTGAACTACCTGTGCATAAGAGATTGAAGGAGTAGTGAATTTTTGTGGATTAAGTTCTTGGTAAGTTAGTTCCTTAACTCTGGGTTTGGGGTACTTATTTTTATATAAGGTCTTGTAGGCTGTGCAACCTTTATATTCCGCAGGATGCTCTCCTTGACAAAAGAAGCACTTTGCTGGAGTTTCTGAAGATTTAGTGCACTGATCTGTATGGTAAGTACCTGCACATTTAACGCAACGGTGATTGGGGTTGCAATATTTTTGCGTGTAGCCGTACCTTTGGCATCTTTTACATTGAACTATCTCTTTTTTTATAAAAGGTGATTCAATTTTTACTACCGAATTCACTAAACGATTGATATTATATGTTTCTTTGTTATTTTATTTTTGCTTTAAATCAATAAAGAATAAGGATAGCGGTTTTTTTGTGATTCTATGCCTTATATTACTAATGTTGGTTACTTCATGGGCATGATTTAAGAGTTCAAATTTCAGTTCGTCTAAGTTAGCTGAGCTAGTAGCACACGAAAAAGTCTTTCTTGTTTCAGTTGATAGGTGTGGAAATTTGCATTCAGAGTTTTTAGCAACTTTGTTAGTTCACTATAGGAGTCTGGATTAGTCGGCAGAATTTTAACTTGATTATTTTTAATTTTTAGTTTGTAATTCTCTTTGTTAATATCTTCCTCGATGGACTTCATCATTGTTTGAATGTCGATGACATCATCGATGAAGATTAGTGGGGGAGGAGGATATTTTTGTGCGTGTTGATTTGTTGATGTTTCAACTACGTCCATAGAATTGTCTGTAGATTCTAATATTGCGAATCTGTTGCAAGTGGTAACATTGCTTATTGACAACTCGTTCCGGGTAATGTTTTCATTTTTTTTTTAACTAAATCTAGCTTGCGTTTTTTGTTCTTTTTTGTGTGATTCGAAAGGTGGGATATATTATCCTTTTGCCACGGAGGAGGTAGAACGGTGGGTTTGTAGTTTTGTTCACGAGGGCCTGATCTGGTTACTTGGGCCATCTTCGAGCTAGTTAATTCAAATTGAAATAACTAGTCGAAAGGTTATGATGTGGATTAGAGATTAGAAGTTTTTTTTTTTTACGGAGAAATTTTTTTTTTTTATTTTGTTTTGGTTATTTTACAATTTGTCCTTGCGGACATTTGGTAAAGTGTTATATCTTGTTGGTGAAGAAAAAAAAAATATAAATAAAAAATAATATAGCATGTGGGCGGCTACCCCCAGCGGGGTGCCAGCTTCGTTTTTTCTAAGTTATATCTTTTATGAGGTCTATTGGGTGTTTCCTTTTTAGTCTTCTTGCGATGTTTGTTGTGTTGCACGTTTCAGCTGCCAGCTGGTTCGGGTGTGTTTCTAAGAGATTAGAAGTGTTGGATTTTCCACGAATAAGTTGAGAAAACACTTGGTTTATTTCTGTTTCAACTCACTTTCGACGGAGTCTTATTCTATAAGTCTTACTCACTTATTGTAAACTTTACTGGGCATTAGACACACGTGGGCATTAGACGCTTCGGTAGTCGAAAGGAAACTCAATTTGTTACTTTTTTTTTTATTTTATTTTGGTTTTTTACAATTTGTCCTTATGGACATTTGGTAAAGTGTTATATCTTATTGGTGAAAAAAAAAATAAAATAAAAATAAATATAGCATGTGGGTGGCTACCCCCAGCGGGGTGCCAGCTTCGTTTTTTCTAAGTTATATCTTTTATGTAATTTGTTACTTGATAAGTTTTTTGTAGTAATGAATCTGAACTTATTGATTGTCTTATTGCATGGTTTTTTCCCGCGATTCTTTATACGAAAGTAATGTATGCACCATGTTTATAATAATTTTGTGAATCCTCTATAAATTGGCCCCATACTGTAGATACCATTGCAAATTTATTGGTTCGTAAACGTTGGCTTCTTTCGCTCTTCTTATCAAATCGTATAAACCTCATAATTCCAACAAAGTTATTCCTCCTCATTGCTTTTGAAAAAAATGCAGGTCTTCAAATTTTATTCCACAAATATGAGACATATAAATTCTTTCCTTAATATGCACCGCGGGTATATAACAGAACAATAAATGTATCTAGTTTTGTTACATCTAGCTCTTTGTTACGTCTTACTCCCCAATACTCTAAACGCTTCTTCTTTCGTACATTTTATTATATGACCTTTATACGGTGATCAATGATAAGATAAAATCTTTACTTGTCCTTTCATTATATACCGTTTATCATATCCCTAAAAATATTATGAACTGATGTCCTGCCAGGTTTGGGACTTGCATCTATTTCTTTCCAAACTGCCCCATCGGGCTCAGTTTCGATACGTTGGTTCTCTACATCAGTCTCACTCTTTACTATCAACGATAATTTCTTTCCTTCTTGCCCTTACGTAAACGCTTATTTATAATATTCAACTCTGATTCGGTTGTAGCTTTTCATGTGTTTCCATGCCGTTTTCAGTTGCTGAAAACTTGTTCAGTTGCTTCTTCTATGTCCGTAATTTTTTTTTTGGAGTTATGACATTTTTAGAGTAAATATGTATCATAGAATAACACCATGTACGAAATACAAAATTATTGTCAAATTTGATATGCTTTACGTTTCCTTTTATAACAATTTTACACAAAACGTTCTGAGATGCTTTCTATCTGAGTTTTAGAAATAATAAGTTTAGATGTCTACTGATTGTCTAACAAACTAAGATGTATTCTGGTCGAAAGGACGATGCAAGTAAGAATACGATCTGTGACTGCAATATTTATACGAAAATATTGAAAGTATTGGCCTGTAGCGACACACGAGTCATAGGAGGAGGCGAAGCGAGAACAACTCATGTTGTGCCTCGGAACACGGGCATCGCCTCGATGCACGAAATATAACGATAGATAATCTCTGGGTAAAACAATGTCGCCGTTCAGGGCAACCGTCGATCTAAGACAAATTCAAATTTTCCGACTCTCAGTAACGATTAACGGAATATACGAGTTGTCGAGTTATCCGCGAGCGTTCATACTCTATTTTTGCCAATACGTTGTACGAGCGTCTCTCTACGGTACTTATATACTTATATTTATTTAATTTATTCCAAATATATTTGACTCTTGTTTTTTTATAATATTGATCCTCTCGCATCCATCACAGGCCGTTCTCCATTAACGGTTACTCGAGGGTGGGGTTGGCAAGAACCCGCTTTTCCTGTGTTTTATCGCAATAAGCAATAACCCTAAAAATAGCTCGACTTTTAAAATGTTTGTAACAATGGACCATAAAAAATGCTAAATTTTATGGCGGTTCCTTAGAATTATTATGAGCCTGAATTGATATGCCTTGACAGCTGGTGGCTTGATCGAAGGATGTATTATAGTTTATGACAAGGTTACAGGCATAACAGTTATTATTTGTTATTACTGATTTTGTTTGTCATCTGACTCTGAGATAACCTTTTCCTTGTACTGATCGCATTTATTTTAAGAGTAACCAAAATATATTATCTGCCAGTCAAATTGACTGCCCGCGGTGGGCAAGGCAGAATACAATTTTTTCTTAGAAAAATAAAACAGCAAACTAAAAATATATTGTATGCATGTTTTAGGAAAATTCAGAAATTATCAAGCGATGTGATAATGTTTAATCACTTGCGCTAGAAAGACGTGCCAAGCACGTCGAAATGCTTTTGTTTAAAAATCGCCAGTGACGTATATACCACGACGATGATAGACATTTGTCACAGAAATAAAAATGACGTGTGCTGCACGTCGACTAACAGTCAGATCGTTCGTTTGTCGAGCTACAGTTCCAGAGTGCACGTCGTCACATAGAGACATCGATATCTTGAGAATAGAGTATTAATAAATAAAGTACTATTGTTGCCGTGAGTATTTATTCATATCCGTGTAAAATTCTTCATGTAAGACCCTACCAACGCGGTGAGGCGCTGTTTAAAAGATTGCTATAACACGTTCGTCGCCACGTCGCACATATCTATGCGGCCTCGTCACCAAAGAATGGTAACGCTCTTTTTTTTCGAGTTAATTAAATATACGATATTATATATAGGATATACAACATAAAAATATTAAAAACACATTATACCATACTTTTTATTAATTTATATTCTGCATAATATATTACATTATTCTATATCGCACGGTATTCGTTAAAACATTCCAAACACATTTGGGGTGATTTTGGACACTTCGAACAATAGTTACAGACTCCGTCATCGCTACTCTCCTCACTTTCAAATATATTTTCACACTGTTTACTGAATATTTTGAGAATGAAAATATCACTGATGTACGTCTCACAAGTATGTTTCTCGACTAAATGAAAGATCTGAGATATTTGCCATGAAATCCCTCGGAATACTCTAAAACTCATCGTTTTCTCTATTTCAGAAATAAATAATCTTTTCTTTACAATGAATCGAAGGCGATAAACGATGAATTCCTGCTTGTCGCTCTATTTACGTTCTGCGTACCGGCGGTCGGATTTGGGCCCCGCAGGAAACATGGCCGAATCACGCTGAGGGACGAACGTGATAAAGATTGTTATATTGTAGCTCACGGCACCGTAAGTATATTAGTAGCGCAAGTGGTTAAATATGGTTAAATTTGTGTAGAAGTTTGAAAACGGTCAATTTGACCGGCACTGGTAAGTTTAGTGTTAATCAGCATCTCGACGGGTGTTCGCCGCGTCAATTCCGACATCTCGACTACATCGGACAGTTTACGACTGACATACGATACATCAAAGGACAAGATAATAATGTAGCAGACGCTTTATATCGGATCGAAGCGATAGGGAAATCCGTAGACCACCACACTCTCTCTGTCGCGCAAGAGAACGACACCGAGTTACGCGACATTGTCAACTTCGGCACATACGCGTTACAATTAAAAAAGATACGTTTTCCTGATCACGACGTGGAAATGTATTGCGACGTATCAGGCAACACCGTACGACCGTATGCAACGAAACCCTTGCGGCGCAGCGTATTTAATTCGCTACACGGACTTTCTCATCCTGGGATACGCGCTACGCAAAACTTGGTGACGACGCGTTTCGTCTGGTCATCGATAAACAAGGACTGTCGAAACTGTTCGCGACAATACATTCCGTGTCAGCGATATAAAGACACCAGGTAAGTATCCTCACCAATCGAAACATTCGGAGCGTTAGCGGGTCGTTTTGAACACATACACATAAACATTGTCGTGATGCAATATTCGCAAGGCTACCGATATTGTCTAACGTGTATCGATCGTTTCTCGCGTTGGCTCGAACCAATACCCATAACTGATATGGAAGCGTCAACCGTTGCTTCAATATTTCTTTCTACGTGGATAGCTCGTTTCGGCGTACCCCTGAGAATAACATCCGACCAAGGACGCCAATTCGAATCAAAACTATTGGAGGAATTATGCCGGTTGCTCGGCATCAAGCATTTACCCACGGCAGCCTATCACCCCGCGTCCAACGGGATGGTGAGCGCGCATCGACAACTAAAAGCAGCAATCAAATGTACGGACAACTGGGTAGAGATTTTACTAATTGTTTTGTTGGGTACCCGAACGCAACGGTTGCCAAAAAGACGTTTACCGGCAGAGTTCTTTCTACCCGCGACTCAGTAAGCGAACTCGGATCAAATCAAATGAAAAAAATTAAACCTCAACTGATCGCGCGACATGGCACAAAGAAAATTTTTATCTTCCGCGAACTCGCGTCATCGCAATACGTATTTTTGCGTAACGTCTCCGTGAGGAGCCCATAACAACCACCCTGCGACGTATATAAGGTAATACGACGCGGAGATAAAACTTTTACGATAGAAATCAACAACAACAAAAACACAATAGTTTCCATAGACCGACTGAAACCCGCTTTTGTAATAAGCGACGACATCGAGCACCTACAACCTCACGAAAACAGCGCCGAACCCCGCGACGTGTTAACCCAGCCTGAAACCCAAAGCGATCGAAACGATGGGCAGGCAGTTCGGAGCGAGAAAAATCCAGAAAATAGGTACGTCATGCACGCGGGCAGGAAAATTCGCTTTCCTGAAAGATTACAGACAGGTTAAAGATAAGCAATGCAATAAGCTTAGCATGTAAAACCTACCGGCGACAAACATTGTACAACAAAAAAAAAAAAAAGAGAAAAATAACGTTACCACTGGTAAGAGTGTGATGTAGCGGCCCATGTTGGCCTGTTCGAGGACAGAACGTCGTAAAAAAATAAATCTTTGGACTACAAAAAGGGAAATGAGGAAAAGTGATAGTCGATAGTCGTTCCATAGTTGATCATAGTACAAAAGAGTCGTTCATAGCAGTTCACGGTAGTCGCTGGTAGTCGCACGGTTAGACAGTCAGACAGATAGTCATAGTTAGTTCGTACCAAGTCTGTATGAAGTTTATATCACTTCTGTATCGTCATCGTTTGAGCTCGACGTGCGTCCGTTACGATCTAAAACAACGCGCATCGACATCAAAATGAACATTGTTAAAGTTATACACCGGTGTAATTTAATATCACCCAACACGTCTTTACCACCTCAATTAGTTATTTAAAAATAAATTATACTTAACTATACACACAGGTATGTGTAAAATAATGGAATAATATAACAACGCAAAATTCTTTTAATTTTTTATAATAATAGGATACTAATTATTTTAAGAAGAATAATAACGTTAACGATATATTTATTGTTCGCTGTCCTGATTATTTTTAACTCCAAGATCGAGTTACATCCACCTGCTTGAAAGTCTGTAACTGGTCATCGTTGGACTGCTAGCTGAAATCGATTTCCGTGACTTTCCTTTAAAGCCATGGCTCGAACTATCGATCGTTCGGTCGCAATGACAAGCAAGAGAAAGAGAAACGGAGATGGTGGAAAACAGTTGGATAGGCGGAAAGGGGGTGTAACATTGATTTCTGGCACGACCAAACTGGTACGCCATGCTTTTAGGGAAGCAATAGCACCTGCCAAGGGATTTGTCGTCAACGATGGTCCTGCAAACAAAAGTATAGCAAATACTACGAAACTATAGCATAGTTCAAAACTTTATCGGATCGTGTCTGTCGCCATAGCAGCGCATATATCGAAGACACAAGATAAAGCATGAACGAGAGCAAACATGCGAATTCGTGTTATTCGTAAAAATTCCCCTTTGTTGCTAGCATATTATGGTAACTTCCGTCTTGTACGTTTAAAATTCTTGCAGAGATCACAAAAGAACGTGTTGATATATCATATCATTTTAAATTCATGAATAGGAAGACTTATTTAAACGGCATTGTCATGTTTAAAAAGGACATTGTTTCGTTGGTTACATCGCGTTGATACGATGTTCGTTGGCTAGCATAACTGGTCTTCATATCTTATACTTACGTTCATAACGAAATTGAATAATACAGCTATTTTTCCATGAGACCGCAAACAGTAGAAACAAATGAATCCACGAGAAGATTCCCTCCATTTACGATGCTTTCCAAAGCTGGTAGTAAACCCGTGGCCGTCACAAATGGCACCTATTTTATTCGTCCCGGAGTAAGTTTCTTTGTAGCTGAATAAAAATACAGTAGCTTTGAAGGTTTTAAAAGAAAACAGCACAGTTATGACTTGTTGCATGGTGTTTATACTGAAATAATGCAACAAAAGGAAATAATTAAACCTAAAGGTAAATTTTACGACTGAAATTCATAATTATACTTTTTATTATCGACGATTGTTTCTTGTTTCTTCGTACCGGTTGCAACTCTAGATTATAACCGAGGTATTTTTCATGCCTTAAAACTGGAAAATGAAGGAACTTAATAATAAAATACGAGAAGCTACTGTTTAAGAATAACTAACTAAAAAATGAATGATTCAGAATAGCGAGAAATAAAATAATTTTATTCAAAAGTGAAACGTTCAAAATATTATATACATGTAAAAGATGTACATATATATTACACAGAGAAAGGTTTATTGTTAGTAAAGCCCGTTAAACCACAAGTTCATGAATCTGTAATGTCATGGTCGGAGTTTATAGTGAATTCCAGTATACCTATCTAGTTTCAGCGTTTCCAAGTACTGTCGCAATTCACTGGCACATAGTTTCATACTGCCCACACGATCTACTACGTTTCTACTAGATTAAATTAATTCGCCTATTAAGAGATTTGTTCCGCTTAGCAATCTCTTTATTATCCGTTTATATTACTATTTTAGGAATGTTCTACCAGGGACGTGTAATTGCTTGGTGTCCCGTATGAAATGCAAGAGAGAGGCAGAGAAACTTAGATCCAATATTATTATTAAATTATATGTACTTATATACGTGTAAATTAATTTAGGAAATGAATTGAAATTATTCGATTTGATGATTAACGCATTCAAACCAGGTGTATTTTCTTCTGGTAAAGGAGACGCGAATTAAAATGTTTTTAATTTACAATTGAAAAATGTGAACAAGCGATAAATCTAAGGTTCTTGCATTCGTTGCTATTATTCAGCTCTTTGTGCTGTCGTGAATGCAAAGATTGCGGCGATTCTAATAGCACCTTACGTTCGTTTGCAAAATTGATAGCGAGTACTAAAAGCGCGTCTTACATTGTTAAACGCTAGCAAACAGGAACATTAATTTAGTGTCTCCTCTGGCCTTAGTAAATAAATAAAGGGCGGAAACGAACTACCGAATCTATATGTTATATATATATACAATAATACGATATACAATATAATTGTACGATGCGATATAACGCGAATACAATAAGATACAAACGCCAAAATAGATTAAATCAGTAACAGAGAAAAGAAGTATGGACGAGAAAACAATATAACTTAATCATTTAAAAAATGTTTATTTCACCAGAAAATATATAGACTCTTTACAGCCTTACATTGCAAACAAGATAATAATCGTCAACATCTTAAGAAAGTCCTAATTATTTTTCAAGTTTATTTCATTTTCTGTAGATATCCAAATGCTTATGAACGAGAACGTATATACAACGTATGCACGACAATGCGGTAGCTGGGAATATAATACGTGGTGCTATAATGTACCATCATAAATAACTTATTATGACTTTAGCGTAATATCGTATTGCTTGTATTGTTTGCTTTGTCGCACTAGTCACCGCATTCTTCACGCTAAGTTGGATTCGCATGGAACATTACGAAGCGCGCGCACCCTCTACTCGTTTGTCCGCTTCTGTTGGCAAGCTGCCGGATTCCTGTTCGCGTAGATGTTATTTTTACCAAAATTCCGTGATTCTCTTTACTGAGAATCTGAGAAAGTGATTCCATTACTTCCAATAGCTGTGTGTACGCTTTCAATAACTACGTACAAGTATAGTATCCTTTTTATTAAATGAAATATAATCATCTTTTTCTAACCTCATCGAGATCACCGATACATGCCTGACGAGGTTAAACCAATATCCTACCCTACACTATTTTCTATATCCTTTTAGCCAGCTTAACGTATACAATTCGTTCAACGTAAGCACGACCAAAGCTGGCAGGACACAAATTTTACTCTATCCGATACTGCCATCGTTTCGTTCCGCATTACGAAAACTAATATCTCCGTAAATTGACAATATCGAACAGGGATCAAGGATCCTCTCGACACGCGCTATCCTTATAGCAGCTACCTTTCTAGTTTCCATGCAATCTTTCGACCAGGAAAAGACGTCAGTCTGCCTTATTTCCGCGCGCTTGATTCCTAGGATCGATGAACGTGGAAATGGCGCAGCGATTGGTGCCAAGGTTTCAATACGGGAAGAAAGAAAATAGGCGCGTAATTAATTCAGTAGATACGAATCGATTCTAGGCTGGTTCTCTATACCCGGTGAACCATGAAAACGCGTGAGAAGGATTCGGACTAACATGACTAACCGATGCCAAGGAATTCTACGTCTACAAACTCGTTCCGTTTTTCTAATTGCCAGAGACGATCTAATCGACCGAACTCTCATAACTTATGAATGTGTTCGTGCCGCTTCATGCCATACAACCACCGTTTCAACCTTCGTCTTGTCTTTTCATTTTGTTTCGTGCAAGTTAAAGAAGAATTGTGGAAAGTTTATGTAACGCTCACGTTGAATGCCGTTGCGCAAGGTTAGTTTGCAGTTTTAAAGATGCAATCGAGTTCGGCACAAATACCACTCGACTTTTCATTTAAAGATACGTCCAATGGAGTATATCGAGAATGCGCATGTAGAAATTAATAGGTCGGTATAATATCGAAGTAATGACAAGCATTTGGAATTAAGAATTTAAATATGTGGAAACGTTAAATGCCAAACGTGCTCTCAGTTGTGACATATCAAATAAAATAATAACAAAACAATAATAAAAAATAACACCAAATATTCTGCTAGACTTTCGTTCAAACGTCTAATTTCCTGCGTTTTCAATTCTGTTATATAAAGAATAATTAGTTAATAATAATTGAACTTTGATACATTCACGATTCGGAAATCGTGTCGTATGTGTTGAGTTCACCGATAAAGTTTAACCATCGGATAAATACATTATAGAAAAGAAGCAGATTAACGGCCTCGTTACTTTGTACGACGCCATAGTGTCCAATGCTTACGGGAAGCTAGAGATGTTGTTCAGTATACCGCCTCTACGATATCATGATTCACGGTAACGATAACTGCACGGATGCTTGCGGCATGACCACCATATTGAATTGCAATATTCGGAAATAGCGCCTTAATGCAACGGCGTTAAGTCTCCGTAGAAAATTTTTTATGAGAGCTTTTTTAAAAATCTAAAAATATCATAGGCGATCATATCGTATACGTCGTTTTCATTATATCGAGCTACCGATAATTGCAAATGTTTGTGCATCTGTAGCAAATATAAACGAATAAAATATCCAAAATTAAATACATCTTTTTGTGTACTTATACTTTCCTGTTGATTTTTCTTTCATTACTTCTGTTATATTTTTCACGAGTTAATATATGAAGTTTGATCAGTATATTAATTTACTTTCGTCTTGCGTTTAAATATTATACACATACACATTTTCATTTACATCTAAATAATTCGTTCGATTACGGAAATCATTCAAAAGTTATTGGCCGTAGTCTTAAATTTGCAATTTTTTACCTTTATTTTTACTTTTATTCTTTTCCTTTCTCCTTTTATACCAAAACTGTAATAAATTTTATCTTACGATGCTTACGATGTTATATAGGTAGAAAAGGATAATTGAATTTGCTTGTTACTGATACTGTTAGTTAAACATTTAGCATCTAAAAGGCGGTTTCCTTTTTATGCATCGTGTTTTAATAAATTTAACAATAACTTGAAGTAGTATACGGTAAAGATCAAAAGAAACTTTTCACTTCTGTTTCATGAGCTCTTTCCGCTGAAGTTTAATTAATGTCTATCAATTATGAACGTAAGATAAGTGGATCAATATGACACGATAAACAAACATTTATAGCTTCGAGGGTAACTATCAAATTTTTATATGCATTTACAAGGGGATTTGTTTAGTTTCGTTATTTTATCCGGTCTACACTGCACAACGTAACAAAACGTAACAAAAATATCAGTATCCATTTCTAATTCACAAATATAATCGTTAAAATGTAGAAAAAAATAAATTATGGAAATGTCTCGTTTGTATCGGAAATCCAATTTTTCATCGCTGTTTTCAATGGTTTACTCTGAAAAAAGTAGATTGAAAAATTCGTTTGTCAGTCTAGCACATCAATCAATCGCTTTGAAGATTGACAAAGAGCTATTGAAATTTCGCGGTCAAAGTTCATTGTTCTCGCAAGTGATCCCGTGTACACTGATCAAAATCAGCTAAAAAAGACTTAGATAGCAATATCCGGGGGAACACGATACGTTCGTTTTAATCTGGATGGAATTGGAGCAAAAGCCACATCGATCTGACTTAATCGATATGCGTACGTTATGCATTGACACTGACGTATACTGTCAATCTATCCAATGAAACTCTGATATCGGGAAATGTATTTTATTATTAAATTTCCTGCTGCAGTACAGCTGAAATTTTTTGTGCATCGTTCCATAAAACTACTCTTGCCAACGTGTGCCGGAAACATTTTGCATCCTGCATGCTTTATTTCTTCTCTTCCTTACACGGGAAGTGTTCGTGTTAAATGATGTCGTAGTACACGATGGATACATTCTGAATTGAGACTAATAAAGCTCTCAAATAACCGATCTTCGACGATTCCAAAATAATCGTCAAGTAGCACATCAAAAAATGGCTACAAGATAAAGAAATAAAAGCAAACCCCAGTAAATGCAACCATATTACATTTACACTACGAAAACAGAAACCACCAAATATCCAATTGAATGGCACGCACATAACACAGACAAGATAAGTTAAATATCCAGGACCTCACTTAGACACACAACTTACACGAAAGCAACATACTAAATCGATTACAGACAAAATACGGATAAAAAGAAGACAGATATACTGGCTAACTAGTAAAATCTATAAAATGATAATAAAACCAATTTGGACGTACGGAATACCACTATAGGGAACAGCAACAATGAACCACATAAATAAACTAGAATCGCTACAATCGAAGATACTAACAACGATAGTCAACGCCCCATGGAACATCGGAAACAAGTTGGTAAAAATACCAACAGCCAAAGAAGAAATCGGCAGGTAGGCAGAAAAATACAAGGGAAGAGCGGCAACTCATCCAACTAGAGTCGCTGCAGTCGAAGATACTGAGAAAGATAGTCAACGCCCCATGGTACGTCAGAAACGAGGATATACGCAAAGACTTAAAAATACCAACGATCAAAGAAGAAATCGGCAGGTAGGCAAAAAAATACAAGGGTAGAGCGGCAATACATCCAACTAGAGTCGCTGCAGTCGAAGATACTGAGAAAGATAGTCAACGCCCCATGGTACGTCAGAAACGAGGATATACGCAGACTTAAAAATACCAACAGGTAAATACCGGCATGTAGGCAGAAGAATACAAGAAAAGAACGGCAACGCGTCCAAACCAGCTGGCTGCTGAAGCGAGCAAAATTCTCACAAAAAGAAGACTAAAGAGAAAATATCCCACTGACCTCACTAAAGAAGTTTCTTTTTTTTTTATTTGTTAGACTTTTTACAATTAATTCTCATTGAAAATTATAAATAAATTAAACTAAAGAAGTAAAATAGACAAGTGAGTAGCACACGATAATCGTCTTTCTTTGAGAGTATTTCCGTTCTGGAAATTTCTGTTCTGACACTAAAAGGTATAAAAATAATCCAATAAGCTATGCAAATGCCGTCTTATGAACGGAAACGACCCGTTTTCTAATTGGGTTAGAGAAAGGTGTTACTTGCTGATCGCGTGACGAGCTACTTGCACGTTTTAATTGAAAGGGTGGCTCTAGCATTTAGGTAACTTTTGATAAGCGGGCGGAACTGAACGAAAAGCGCGATAATTGGTACTAAAAGTGATGCCGGCGTGAAACATTTGCATCAGACAAGGACTTGCAATAATACACTCGGATCAAAATGACATTAACTAAGAATGAAATAACGATAAATTTATAAAAATATAAGAAACTTTCTACAAAGGTATGAAACGTAATGAGGATCCGCGAGATTTATAACAGACACGAACTATATGTATACAATATAAGAGTTATTCAAGATATAATATAAAATGATGTCACACATAAACGAAAAACAAGCAAACTTAGCTTCGACACATCTTGCGTTGCAACATTGTCCAATCTTACACGTTTGACACAAAGACACAGGAGCATTTTTTATACTTGCGTGAACGCGGAATGTAGCGCGACGAAAAATAAATTTACCCGGTGTATATAAATTTTCATAAATTGCTAGGTTTAGCATTTAGTGGTCCGGAGTAGCGGTGGTCGGTCTAGAAATTCATCCGAATTTCCGGAGGACTTGGAGGCGGCTACGCTCAACGGGAAGAGTAACAGTTACGCCATTGTCGTCACTCGTAAAAACAGCGAGAACGGAAAGAGAGAAAAATTTATTTTTGTATCTTTTGAATAACACTTCCAGAGGCAGCGCTCAGGGCTGCGTTCCGTCACCTGATTGGCGCTTTTAATTTTCCATTCATCCGGATGTAGTCGAGCCCGCAGGCCAGCCATCGTTTGACGTGCAAATCCCACGTCTCGTTTTCGCATGAGCGTTGAACGTTGCGGCATCTACGGTCCTCGCATTTCAAATCTAGATTTGCCATTGTACAAAGCATTCCAAATGCTGTTATTCATTCATTCAAAAAATCCTGACCATTATCGCGATAAATGCGACAGATGCATTACGCTAAAAAATCAATTAAAGTTTCATATGATAATAAACTAGTTGCTCGCCTTATTGTTACCGAGCAATTTCAAAACCATTCCATCGACTACGTAATATCGATTATAATCTTCGGATAGCGTAATTTTACACGATCTACGACGAACGTGTCGACGACCTTCTACGGAAGTACTTTGAACGCTAAACGATGTTCGTTTTTCAAAATGAGCCAACGTCCATCTTTGCTGAGCAAAGAGAGGGACGACGAAAGATCTTACACTCGACAACGACGACGGCGTGGCGTCATCGTAGACGGCGAAGGGCAGATGCTATGGGTTTTCACGTAGATGAAAATTCAAGTAGTCGAGCAGGGACGCGTCGTGCTGACGGCAACGACAACGTCGACGTCTACGAGGCGTCGAGGAATACGTCGTTGGCTAATGCCACGACGACTTTCACGAAGCGTAGGTAATACGTATTGTGGCCGGAGTCGTGTCGTGATTTTCACCATACAGCCGCGTCGGTGTTCCCCGGGGCAGTCACGTCTTGCGCGAGATTCAATTTGCCGCCAAGCCCCCATCCATCCCCCTCCCCCGCCCCTTTTCCCTTTCCCTCTACTATACCCGTGCTGTTGAGCCACCCCCTCGAACCGTGCTGCTATCTCTCCTTGTTCCGTTGCCCATTTATCCTTTCCTACTCCTTTTTGATCCATTCCAGGCTAACGGGATTCTGCCTTTTCTTCTTTTCGTCTCCCTCTTCCGATTCTCGAGCGGCCGAGCAGTTGAGCATCGACGGACGAATATAAACGATCGACCAGACCAAGAGGAAACGGGTTTCCGTTAGGTTGTCGTGACAAGGATCCGGGATTTCTATGGGGTTAGTCAAAAATTCATTGTTATCCACATTCCGCTGCATAGCGTCGCATACAAATCCGAGAAACACAAACACGATTCAAATTTTGAACCCCGTTTGAAATTCATAAAATTTGTATCTTAAATTCTTAAATATATAAAAACACATTGCCTAGAATTTTCAGAAGTTACTTTGAAAAAGCAGTGTCACGAAAAAAGAATGAAACATTTATAAACATTTTTATTCCTAATTTATTATTTCATTTTTCCTCGATGTTCGAGTTATACATATTATTTTTTCTATAATATTTTAAATATAAATTTTATTCAGTCAGGTTAAAACAGCAATATTTCGCTTTTTCGTATTGCGAACGATAAAAAATATAGGTGTAATTAAAGCAAAATAATACGTCCTGTATTCACACAAGATAGAACACTGTGTGCGTGTCTATAAAATTAACGTGGAATTTCATACATGCCTTTATAAAAATTGTGCAATATTTTATGTTTTATGTTTGTATGACGCTATCGAAATATTTGAAACAACAAAATTGCGAAGCTACCTTTAATACAAATTATTTAAAAAATATATTACATTCGCAACTGCTCGCATACACATTATCATTTTATCGTGCACGTATTAAATCAACGTTGATATAGTTAGTTTGCAGAATTCACATTTATTCAAAGTAGAAACTGGAATTATTTAAATATTTCGATAATGTGAAATGTGATCCTATTTCGGAATAAAATCAATAGCAACGCGTTTAAAGCCTCGAGTAGCTAGTTGTACTCGTTCAACACGTCTATGGTAGGTTGTGATATTTTTCAACAAAGAGTCAGTTACACCATTGGGATGCACGGTTGACTTCATAGGGCGAAACGAGAAAGGGGATAGGAGGAGGCGCAAGAAAAGGGATCGAACAAAGAAACAGTGAAAACATCTAGATGGTCAGAGAAGGTTGTGTAAGTGGTAAAGGTCTGCGTCCGTTCCGACACGCGCTATAACCTCTCACTTTCGAAAGTTCTCGACAGTTTAGACCAGGACGAAGTGATTACGTTAAAAGCACTTTACACCTATTCCTTCGCCAATGTTACAGTTATAGCGTAGTCGTTGATAAAATACAAAGTAACCCCTTAACGCAAAGTGACTTCTTTGCTGTCTTTTCTCTTTCGTTTTTGTCTTAATTATACTCGTCATAGTATTTCACAGCTCTTTGAATTTCTTAACGATGTTAACGTGCTTATTCTTTATAATATTTTCAATTCTACCTCTTTTACGAGATTTTTATACAATGTGATTCCAAAGTCGCGGTACAACCGAAAAAGAAAATGCTTGTGCGAAATATCTCAAATTACAGAAATTAAATATTTGAAATACATCGGTTAAAATTAATTTGCAATTCGACACGTATTTTTATTTCGTTATTTACGAAATACGTTTCAAATTCTCATTTTCCAATATGCTCCATTCTCCGTCCTTTAAAAATACGAATTTTCATGGTATCACGAAATTTGTTGTTCACGGTCTGCTTCTTTTCGTTAAAACACTTTCACGCGAGTTTCTTTAACGACTTCTCTCTGTAGTTTTCCTTCTCTTTCGAACAACCAGACTCTTTCGTTTTTTTATTCTTTAGCTTTTTGTTTCTCTAGCACACTCCGAAATCGTTTTTCTTACTTCTTTGTCTTACCTCTCACCAACAGGCAAGTTCGTAACATAAAGCTTCTCCAACCTTACCAATCCACCGGTAACCTTATCGTTTTAGCTTTTACACCTGTTTTATTGCATTCATACTATCGTTACTTCTATAATTACGGTCATTTATATAGGTTTCGCCTTTATTCCCTTTTCGTTTCACTCTTGACGTTCTCTTCGACTCCTTCCATTACCTCATTTTCTTTTCATCCTTTCTCCTTCGTTTAACCGTGATCCTCTCCACTCAATTATTATTGTATTCCATGTTATTTTGCTTTTGATTCTACGTTTCATTACAATCTGCTTAATTCTTGATACTGCTTTTACTCTTCTTCGCTTTAAAATTTCATCCCTCTTTCCTCTCATTAAACACCCGTCTTTGGGCTTTATTCCACTACAGGTTACTTTAAATGTGAAATCATAATGAAGCAATACGGCTCCTTTTTTATTAATTTGCTTATGCATTAACTCACTTTTTTTTACTACGTTTGCAACTGTTGCATCGTTTTGTTATCTTAGTATACCTTTCCACGTCCCTTTCTTCTCTATCCTGGAATTTTAGATTGATGCTTCTTCTTTAAAGCGACTGATAATCGGCCATAGGAGAAAATTAAATGGATAGTATTGACTGATTAAATCCAAGTTTTGAAACATTAATCGGTTGAATTTCCATTTATAATGGAGGAACTGGATTGTCCGTAAACAGCATTAAGCCGGTAATCGCGGTCGGTTGGCTGGTTCCGTTCAAATGCGATTAAATGTTGCAGAGACAAGCAAGCCAGGCCAAGATCGTTTTGAACGGGCACTGATCTGGTCAATACTTTATAGGATGTCGTTAGCGAAAATCGAACGGCGTACCAGCTCCGTTGGCGTAATGAATTTGCGGCGGTGCTCGCACGTCTGTTTCTGGAACACGTGTCGGCCGATCGCGATGGAAGGCCCGCGGAATATCGGCCGTCGTTTTGCCCCGATAAATCCGGAATTCGAATTCGACGATCGCTGTGACGAGATCCCCTGTTCGTTAGGAAGGGTAGCGACGGGGGCTGCCCGGCACGAAGGTACTTCTGTTAACGAAGGGACTTAAGCGCTGTGATAGACATGGGTAGAATCGATTTTAACGGGACGTTTCTCAATGGACGTGGCTGCCACCATTCGAAATCGTCGCTATTACCAACCTACGGCACGCAATGCTATGTCTGTGGAAAAATAATTCGATCAAGAGACATGCCTCATCCATCTATGATCCTGTGGTATTCGGTAGTTTAGGTAACAAATTTCGAGTATTATGCGAAGAAGATATCGAAGCGAATCACGCTTTGATTCGAAAGAAACGAAAGACTCCTAACTTGCGTATGCCATTACTTACGAATCATCGTGTCTTCTCCGCAGATCCTTTGCACGGTCACACACTTGGCGAGCTGCGCGTTATCTCTTTGTAAATTTATAAGCGGGTCACGAACGCCGAAGCGTAATAAGGGGCACGCCGGTTGCGCTGTAATTGACACGTTGGATATATCTAGGCGAGAATTTAAACAGGACCGCGTTTAGAGAACGTGCTTGAAACGCGCAGACATTGATTTTCTTGTTAAGGTACAAGACGCTACAAGACGTTCTTCGAATAGAAGGGAAACTGCGCTCTGAGCTTGAGACGAGGGCTTTTCGAGATTGATAGTTGAATAAATTCCTAGATGATTCTTTGGAGGAAAAGAAATTTATATCGATGCGATCCGATGAGATCCAAATAATTTTGTCGATAACGGCTGATCTTTGGTAGATATTATACGATCTTTATATTTAACGCGAGTCGCGTGAACTCGCCTGAGATTTAAAGATTAAAGATTAAAGATTTAAAGATTAAAAAAATAAATGATAAGATTTTGGCGTGGTACTGTAACTTGGATTATAAGAGTTTATAGTATGTTTGATTCTAGTTGAATCTAATGCTTCAATCTAAAGGGTATTGTCTTTTTAGCTTGCGGATCTGTTCCAACGTGTCGAGTAGTTGGGTAACTAATGGGTTTTGGTGGTTGATAACTCTTATATTCTATCTGTTTCTGAATTTGGATATTTCTTTAACTGTAGGTATCTTGAGGTCGTGATGTATCGTTTCGTTGGTAACATACCAAGGTGCATTCATTAAGGATCTTAGAGCTTTTGATTGGAATCGTTGAAGAATTTCTATGTTGGAATTACTCGCTGTTCCCCATAGTTGGACCAATCAAAAGATGTTTTTTGTTTTTTATATTCGCGTTTATTTTACAATCAATTCTCGTTAGAGGATTTTAAGTAAATTTATCTGGCGTGGTACTATGACATGATTGATAAGTGTTTATAATATGTTTGATTCTATTTGAATCTAGTGCTTAGGTCTAAGGTGTAATGTCTTTTTAGCCTGCGGATCTGTTCCGACGTGTCGAGTAGTTGAGTAATTAGAGGATTGTAGTGGTTGTTAACTCTTATGCCGTCTATTGCTGAATTTGGATAATTAAGATAGAAAATAAGAGAGAAAAGTAAGAGAGTTGAAAGGGAGAAAACAGTGAGCGAGTCAGTCACGTTTGCACGCGACTTGATCGACGCGACACGTCGCGCGCGGCGATTCAAACCACGCCATTTCCAGCTAACTCGATATTCCGTTGGCCACGTAACAATCTGATCTCGTATCGAAAAACTATTACGGTAAAGGTTGGTACGTCGCGTCCAGACACCGTTTAATGGAAGAACAGTGTCGCATAACTGCTGATTCAATTAATCCAGAAATTTCGATAACTTCGATAATTTTGTTATAATAAACGATTTTCGTTATTATGTCATATATCTCTTTGTCCTCACTTGCTCGTAACAAAACCGTGATATCTCAGTTTTCTCTTAATGTTCTCTTAATGTTTTCTCAATGAACATCTCTTTAATGTTCGTCCCGTACAAGTTTAACCAACACGAAACTTCAACATATTCTTCGGTACCTAATCACGTTCGATTATATTTATACTTTTCGCTGTTCAGACTGTGTATCCGTTATAGGCAGAATCAATGACAATTCTTCGTTAAATTTGCATTTATTTGACACGAAAACCGTAAGTTGAAAGTAATTTTTGTCATCAAAACCACGGGTTTACAAAAGTATAAAGTCAGGGGTGTCGGTGAAGGTTTCTTTGAGAAGTTTTTGAATCGCCAGTCATTTTCATTAAAAATCTCGAATGAGAGAGTCGTCGCGCAGCTTCGACAAGATGAAACGTAAATATTGGCCGAGCTATTCCGTCAGACGGACTTAAAACTTGCTCCGGCGTAATCTCGTATTAATAAAGATGAGTGCATTCCATAACGTTTGGATGCGCCAACTTGCAAGATGGTTTAAAGTATCACTAAAATATCCCAAATCTTCTGCCCCTCTTTCCGCTTCTGCTCGACTCTTTACTTGTCTCATAAGCATACGTTCTTGACGTATTCCACTGATATAGAGTCGTATAAAAATAATCCTGGTCATTTGAAAAACGATTAAAATTACTTAGAAGTTTCTATTTATGCAAAATAGAGATCAAAGAGACGTGAAAAAAATTTGTGAAAGCTATTTACAAAAGCTATAAAAAAATAGTTTATCGGTATTAATTATTAGTAGCTGATATAGCGATATGATCATCTCGTTAGAATATAATATGATATAATAACAATATACATAGAATGTCTAGATAACGTAACCGTTGTCGGATCCTCTTATTCAACCATGTCCAGTTTCTTGGAAAGTTCTCACCTTAGGGGGAAATTAATTAACGTGCATATAAACCGTCGTAGATGACTTGGCGCCGTGGAAGCTTAACTTACGTACTGATTTCTTGAGTACACAGTAAATAGGGGTAGGGGAGTAGTTCCGGTTAACCGCTGACTAATTGCTCCTTAACCAAGTTAAATCGTACTCGAGTTATTGCGGCAAACTTGGGATGCTGCGTGGCGCAGCTTTTGATCAAAGGGACTTAACCGGAGTCGCTTCAAGTTTCTACAGACCGTACCGATTTCGAAATTATAGAAATCCGCGAGAGGGAACCGATAACTGCGCTCACATCTAGTCAACCGAGAACCAACCAATCTTTCTCCAACTTTATCCAGTATAATTGACGATCGAAACTTTTCGCGATCTACCACGATCGTTCGTAAAGATGACCGTAAGAAGTATCGTTAAGAAAAAATCCCACGTTCCCCAGTACTTTAAAGTTGTTCAGAACAATAGTATACGTATACGTTATTTTCACGAATCTAGTGATTAGATATCTGCTATTACCGTGAAGGTTTAAGAAACGTGTTTTTATATTTCGTTCCGCATAATCTGCAAAAATTGCAGTGTATCAACTTGCTTGCAACTCCTATACGGTATAACGTAGACACGATTTAAGGATAAAACTTGAGAAAATTTGTTCCGAAAAATGATTCTAATATCTATACAGTACAACGTATGACATCGCGTTTTCCTCGAACAGTGAAAAAGAGTTATGATCTAAGCAGAAGAACGATCGGCAAAGTTTCTGCATGAACGATAAAAGTTGGAGAAATTTGCTCGCTTCGTCGATTCTGCTCCGCTTCGGTTTACTCGTTCGACGTTAAAGAGAGCCTCATGGCGGTATGATTCCACGCTCAAGGGTGAATGCGGCTATCACGTGTAAGAACGGCACGGATCGTTTGCGAAACTGAAAGCTCAGTTATCGAAGTCATTAACCGACCAGTGGGCTAAGTTTTATTGCGACCGATAATTCTTTGTACCGCGTCTTGTGCTAGGAATTAAAGGTGGGTTGTGGTTTATGGTGTTGGGAAAGCGGGTTCTCCTTTTCTTCTTCATCCTTCTCTTCACCGATCGTCGTCCCTCTCCTTTTCGAACTTTGAACTCCTTCATCGTACCGCGATAAATCGTGGCTATTCTTAGCCAGTGACATCGTGCGAGCAACGATAGAAAATTTACGACATCACTTCATTAAGTATGTTAATTCTACGGCTTTCCAACGTCTGACCTAGTTACGTTCTTCTGGCTATTCGGTAACGCGTATCTATTTTACACTTTCATGTTTGCGGAATTCGTTTAAAATTTCCTGCGTTTAAAATCTATAAACAATAACAACAAAATATTAATTTTTATTTTTATTCAAAACTTAACAGTAGTAACATTGCCTGTACATTGACATGAAATTACTGTCCGACTGTTCGCGAGAGACGCGACCGCGAAGAAGCGTGCCAACGGGAGTCCATAAAAGATATAACTTAGAAAACACGAAGTGGGGTAGCCACCCACATGCTATATTTATTTTTATTTTATTTTTTTTTTTATTACCAATGAGATATAACACTTTACCAAATGTCCTTCAGGACAAATTGTAAAAACCAAAATAAACTATAAAAAAAAAGAAAAAAAACCGGGAGTCGTAAATTACCATTACGATTTGATAATCGACGCTACGAATTAGTCGATTCCCTATTTCAGTTAGTTGATTCATATTCAGTTCAGTCTGTTGTGGCGGAGGAAAGCTATTGGTGGATGTGTCTAGCGCACAGGACCATCGGATTCGTTGATGGCAATTTTGGCTTGGAAAGTGAGGACGATAGTCAGGAAAAAGCTTGGTGGGTGAAGAGGAGGTTCTAGCCGCCCCCCGGGAAAAGCTGCTAGCGGTAGACACCGTACCCGTATCTTCCCGGAATGGACAATAGCCTAAATAGCCTAAAAAACAGATGCCTAACAGACAGATGCCTATCAGACAGCTGCCTAACACATACATGTCTGAAAGACCTTAACTACGAAAATGCCAAGATTCATGTGCTAGGATTAATGAGGGAACGCAGTAAGGGTGTGTAGACATCTGGCAGGCATCTGGCCCACGGTATAGGGCTTGGTTTGTGTAGAAAGTCACCGGGCTTAACGATTACATTACAAAGAAAGCTCGTATATGTACGATTTCTTTTACTATTATTTAATTTGTACTTTACTTTAATTTGTCCAGCTGGACATTTGGTAAATTTTTCTAATTTAATTGCTAAATAATATATGGATGGCTACACCCAGCGGGATATCATCTTCGAGTATATATACGATGACTAGCAAAAGTATTCTACGCTTATGAGAAAGCTTTTATGTGTATATTGTACGTGTTGTGTAAAATATTTCGAAATTTTTAGCACAATATCTAATGAGACGCAACTGTAATGATTATATTGGTAAATTCTGAAACCAATCTGAAAATGTATACAGAAATTGCGAACTTCTGCTTAATCTACGATATGAATACACGCATAAAAAATTGGTATAGAGTATAAAATAGTCACCTCAAGCATGTAAAAACTGTTAAAAACAGCTGCGCTGAATACCAAGTACTATCAATATTAAGGATGAATACTTGTTAAAATACTTTTGTGATTTCTGAAAAATATGTATGTACTTCTACTAGATACGTTGTAACTTTTGCATACAGTGTATACACATAGAATCGTCAACGAAATTTTACTAACAATAGAAAAGAAACAATACTGTATAGCCCCCTTCATGGACATCGAGAAAGCATTTGACAAAGTGAACTATGAAAGACTCTTACAAACAATCAAAAAACAAATCCAACACTTACTCAAATTATACCTAAGCAACAGAACCTTTGTAGTAAAAAGAAAGGATGTATATTCTGAAGTAAAATAGATTTAAACATTAGATTCAGCTAGAATCAAACATACGATAATCACCTATTATACACGATATAGCACCACGTCAGAATAATTTACTTATAATTCTCAATGAGAATTGATTGTAAAATTCTTCCAAATAAAAAAAATATATATATTCTGAAGTAAAAGACATAAAGGAAGGGATACCTTAAGGAAGCGTCTTAGGGCCAATATTATACACACTATACATGACTGACATACCAACAACTACCAACAGCAAAATACTAACATTCGCAGACGACACAGCTGTACTAGTCAAGCACATTAATCCAGAAACAGCAGTCACATTACTACAAGAGCACATCACAAAAATAGAAAAATGGCTACAAGATAAACAAATAAAAGCAAATCTCAGTGAATGTAACCATATTACATTTACACTACGAAAACAGAAACCACCAAATATCCAATTGAATGTCACGCACATAACACAGACAAGGTAAGTTAAATACCTAGGACCCCACTTAGTCACACAACTTACACGAAAGCAACATACTAAATCGATTACAGACAAAATACAGATAAAAAGAAGACAGATATACTGGCTAACTAGTAAAATCTATAAAATGATAATAAAACCAATTTGGACGTACGGAATACCACTATAGGGAACAGCAACAATGAACCACATAAATAAACTAGAATCGTTACAATCGAAGATACTAACAACGATAGTCAACGCCCTATGAAACATCGGAAACAAGTTGGTAAAAATATCAACAGCCAAAGAAGAAATCGGCAGGTAGGCAGAAAAATACAAGGGTAGAGCGGCAATACATACAACTAGAGTCGCTGCAGTCGAAGATACTGAGAAAGATAGTCAACGCCCCATGGTACGTCAGAAACGAGGATATACGCAAAGACTTAAAAATACCAACACTCAAAGAAGAAATCGGCAGGTAGGCAGAAAAATACAAGGGAAGAGCGGCAACGCATCCAAACCAGCTGACTGCTGAAGCGAGCAAAACTCTCACAAAATGAAGGCTAAAGAGTAACCACCCCACTGATCTCACTAAAGAAGTAAAATAGACAAATTCGAAGATAGGAGTAGTCATCCACATGTTATTTAGCGATTAAGCTAGAAAAATTTACCGAATACCCAGCTGCACAAATTGTAAAGTACAAATTAAATAATAAAAAAAAGGTGTATATACAGAATCGTTTAATATTATCATCATAGTTAGGTATCATTACAGTATTAGTAAAATTTCAAAATGTTTCGAATAGCACGCGCAATACGTTCATAAGAGACTGTAAACTATGATGAAAGATTTATTTATACATGTAGTCTTCAGTGAAAGAAGAGAACAAGTGATATAAATAAAGAATTCGTTGACGACGACGAATATAGCAAGAATATATATAGCAAAAAGGAGCAAACTGAGCCTTTAGGAATTCGCAGAAAAGTCAATAGCTGGTGATATCTTTCTTCCAGTGTCTCTTTGTCCAGCGAGTTCCTCTCTCTCTCTCTCTCTCTTTCTCTCTTCTAGAAAGAGGACCGAGACCTGTGGGCCAAAGGGTTCTCGTGCCAGCTCTTCGCGTTGTGCCACCACGCAGTTCGCGAGTGCCGGGGTGTAAATGGGTCACTATTTATGTCACCTGCAGAAACAAGAGGCAGACAACCAAAGAAACTCACGGTGTCGACATCAGCATCTACGAGGATTTTCTTTTTGCTCCAGATGCCTCTGTGAACCGTGGCACATTGTTACACTCGGATTTTTTATACGCGACTACCACCGATGCACCCTGTTCACAATTTAATGCAATGAATTTCCGGTCCCTACCAGCTTGCCGACGAATAAAGCCAACGAAATAACTCGTTAACACGAAAGTGCAACATCTCGAAAAAAATTTCAATAAAATTTGAATAAAAATTACTTCGTTTCTAAGGTAGCGTTCTAAACGCGACATTTTCCATTTATTAAATTAAAAAAAATATTTAGGACGCGACAGTAGTATCTATTATTCTTACCGTTGACTTATAAGTAATAGATTCAATCTTTGTCGCCCTTTTAAAAGATTTCTGATTTTGAGGTATACATAAAGAAATTACAAACAGTTAAGAATTAGACAGATAAAAAGAAGATAGATATACTAGCTAACTAGTCGAAACTCTAAACTCAGCATGGAAAATAAACTAAAAATCTACAAAATGATAATAACTATGGGGGACAGCAGCAATGAGCCACATAAATAAATTAGAGTCGCTACAATCGAAGATACTGAGAACAGTAGTCAATGCCTCATGGTATGTCAGAAACGAGGATATACGCAAAGACTTAAAAATACCAACATCAAAGAAGAAATCGGCAGGTAGGCAGCAAAATACAAGAGAAGAGCGGCAACGCATCCAAACCAGCTGGCTGCTGAAGCGACCAGAACTCTCATAGGAAGAAGACTAAAAATAAAATACCCCACCGATCTCACTAAAGAGATAAAATAGTCAAACTAGAAGATGGTATCCCGCTGGGGTAGCCATCCACATGTTTTTTTTTTTTTTTTTTTTTTTTTTTTGGTAGACTATTTACAATCAATTCTCATAGAGAATTATAAGTAAATTACTTTGGCGTGGTACTGTAACTTGGATTATAAGAGTTTGTAGTATATTTGCTTCTAGTTCAATCTAATGCTTCAATCTAAAGGGTACTGTCTTTTTAGTCTGCGGATCTGATCCGTCGTGTCAAGTAATTGGATAACTAATGGGTTTTGGTGGTTGTTAACTCTTATATTATATCTGTTTCTGAATTTGGATATTTCTTCTTTAACTGTAGATACCTTAAGGTCGCGATGTATCATTTCGTTGGTGACGTACCAAGGTGCATATATTAAGGATCTTAGAGTTTCTGATTGGAATCGTTGAAGAATTTCAATGTTGGAATTACTCGCTGTTTCCCATAGTTGGATCCCATAGGTCCAAACAGGTTTTGATATGTCTTTATATAGCATTATTTTACTCTGCACGCTTAAGTTGGAACGTCTGCCAATGAACCAGTAGATTTTACAAATATGATAAAAAAGACTTTGTAATAGCGTTCGTGTGTTGATTTTGTGTTGTGTTGATACATGGAGGGAAACTAATCTTAAGGTAGCTACAGTACAGAAATACGAGCTTGGGAATAGTTGAAATCTCAGTTAATACGTTAACGTTAGTATTAATGGGTAAAGCAGCGCTGCTATTTGGAGCGGTGTTCCAATAATTCGATATAGAAGTCAAACAATCTTGTTTCAATAAGGTTCCCCCCATGGACCATGCTACACTAGATATCTAATTAGCATTAGATCGTGGCAAATCGATATTTTGATGTCTTACTACGTTAAAGCTGAGATATCGAATCTTCTAACTATCTTGAGCAACAATTTTTCTTCGTCCTCTTTTATGCAAAAATTACAAACGGCGAATGTTCGCATCGATCTTGTTACGTCGCATATTAATTTTCAAAAATTAATTTTGTTACGTCATAATAAATAAAATCCTTATTAATTTTTATTAATTAATAAATAAAATTCTTTTCTTTTACTACTATACTCGTTTCTTAACCATCCTTTTAATTTTCATCCCTCTTTACCAAAGAATCCTTCGAACAAAGCATCGTGTCGCAAATACAGTTGTAACACGCCCCAAGCGAGAGGAAAACAATTTCGAAAGCGTATCGATTCTCAAAATCGCTATAATTATTTTGCGGCTTGCTTGGTAAATCTAAAATAAAAAAAGAAAGATAAGAGAGAGTGAGAGAAAGAGAGAGGAAGATTCAAAGTCGGTAAAAAAAGAATTTATATTTACGGATGTCGGTTGCTCAGAGGCAAATTACGCGCAAAGAGAATCGCGGTGGGAGTGAAACCCAATCGACCAGCAGTGAAATCCCAGAATTAGATCCCTAGAACTCGCCGGAGTCAATTTACCTAGCTAGTTTCACGCGAAACTGAGTGTCTTTCTATAACGCAATCTACGTTGACTTCCATGCTTCTATCTGCACTGTGGGTGTATATTATGTATAAGAAGCTTTTCGTTGTTAATTATGTTTGTCCTACCGTTATATTCTGATGCATTGTTATTGAGAAAAGAAAAATAATATAAATATGTATATTTCATTCGTTAAATATCAGATTCTAATGTAAGTAAAATATACAATATTCGTGCAGAAATGGTT
This sequence comes from Bombus pascuorum, assembly GCF_905332965.1. Taxonomy (NCBI): domain Eukaryota; kingdom Metazoa; phylum Arthropoda; class Insecta; order Hymenoptera; family Apidae; genus Bombus; species Bombus pascuorum. The sequence goes on along the minus strand of NC_083491.1, from coordinate 17,488,326 downwards.
ATTCTATAATGGTTTTTCCGTGCAAATGCTACAACAATAAAAACGACGGCGATATCGCTTGAATTTTCCAAAAATTCATGGGAAATAAATTAACTTTTGAGCCACGTATATAATTGGAACCACGTCAATTGCTAATTTCGATACTTTTATTAAATGCTATTTCTCTATTCCTTCTATTGTTGTTTTACTTCCAATAAAATTTATTTTAATAACTTTCTGTTATTTTATTTTTCTTTTCATTTACGATTAAATGACGGAAATACGTTCAGATTTTTTGAATATACATACCTGTTAATTGTGATGCGTGTTCTATTTAAATATCATACGATCGTATTTCCAACGGAGCTGCAGCGAAAAGCAGGAAAAGCAATTGTTACAACACTGTTATTGTTTTTCCATTTACGCGTTACAGTTATAAACAATTACGATAACTCGCAACAGTTATAGCAGCAGTGAGCTTTAATTTGCATTGATAGAATAAATTTACATATTTTACGCTCCAAGTAACGAGATCGCTTTAAAGATCGAAACAGAGAAAAGAAACCTTTCAAAGTGGAGAATCTGTAACGAAATAATAGAATCGTTTATTAATATTCCAATAAATGCAATAAATGTATTAATTTAACAAAGCGAATCGTTTGTAACACATGTACATTGCAGATACATTTGCATATAACGTTAACAAATTACGATTGTTATTAGCGTATATAGAACAAATGATTGAAAATTGAAATAAACTAGATTTTTTCTATGACTTGTATCGATGCGAATAACAATAGAAACTTGAAAGGATATCTTAAATCTGACAAGTAATTGGTATACGTTGGTAAAGTGATCTCAAGTTACTCGAATTCGATTCAATTGGATCCACGTAACTTGACGAATCTAAACGAAGTGTGATGACACGTAAGTCATAGGACGAAGCGAAGCGAGAGCGACTCACGTCGTTGTTTTGCCTCGGGACATTGACACCATCTTGACGTATGAAACGCAATGATAAACAAACTCCGGGCAAAACAATGTCGCCGCTACGTTCAACCGTCGATAAAACATGAATTCGAATTTTCTGACTCTCCCCAACCAGTATAAATAAACAAACATGAGCGCGAACGCTAGTTAGTTAGTTACGAATAATACGAGTAATCATTTGGTAGACGATTATCACGGCACGAAAGCATTTACGAAAGCAAATCTCCATATCACATCCGCCACAGAAGCTTAAGCATTGCTATCGTACCACGAAAATGCAATATAATACAACAATGAGTAGCCACGTGTCTGTCAACGTTACTGACAACCGTGGAATGTTATACTGCTGTGTCGTCTTAACGAGGACGTGTCCTTTGAAAACTTCTCCCTTCCTCTCCCTCTTGGCAACCCGTTCTACTGCCCGTCAACTTTGGATAGGGGTTGCAAATTTAACGAAGCATCCTTTAAATTGCGATACGCTGCATCGAACGGAATATATTATTCGAGATTTTGTCCCAATGATATCCACGTTCTTTGATCTCTTCCTTACCGTTGTTCGATAATTTATTGTTTATGAAGTGTGTTACGCCACGAGGCTTAGTATAGGTCGTATTTCTAACCGTCGCTCGCGGTCCTACAGCGTCGCTGACAGATCGTTTTATCTGCCCGACGTAAAATATAGTTGTCACCAAGCAGCGAGTTCCAGAAACGTCGATTTCGGTCTGTTATTTCATGCACACAAAGAAGGTGGCATACGTGATCATAGGCGCGAACGGTGGCGTGACCCGAGCGTAGTGGGGGTCGTCTCCCAGAGAAGACAAAGAATTGATCTAAGGGCAATCAGTCTCATTTGAAGATTCAAATGACATACATCGAGAGGTCTGACGATTGAAATTAAAGTCGCTTAGTCTAACAAATTCATTGAGAGATATCGTAAAGCCGGGTCAAATTTCTGTAACGCGTTAACTGTATTCATCGCTAAATAATTTGTGACGCTTTTATTATTATATAATTTATTATTAAAAATACAAGTTATATTAACCTGTTAATACAGTGTTAAATTCATTGAACTACCTCTGTTATCTTAACCGAAACAGGGGAACGACTAATTCGCGACGTCGATTATACGAATCGTAGCGAGAATTTACGCCTCTCGCTGACGCGTTTTCCTCGCGACCGCGTCTCTCCGCGAACAGTCGTAACAAAGTGAGTAGTAAGTATCCTCGATGATCCTCAACTGTTATTTGACACTCTTCTTAACATTTCAAATATCCTTTTTACAAACGCTGGTTCGTATTCTGTTTCACGTTATTCAAATATTTCTGTACGGAGAATCACTTATCATTCATTTATTCCCATTCATTCGGCAAATACGTACACAAGATATATTTTATGGTATATGCAAAGTCTTGTATTCATCAATCCGACGATTACTGTGCGATATTCATCGATGATCGCAAGAGGGAGGGAGAGAGAGAGAAATCTTAAACCATGGTGTCAAAAAGTATAGATTCATTAGACTGGCATTTCCGTAAGTGCCTAGATTCCAACCGAGAATACCAAGGATTTGGAGGACTGTAGAGAGGAATGTTATTCACGAGAACTACCACCTCCAATACACGTATATTAAATTTGCATTTTCCGCGTAACTAAGATTGTAAACGATATATCTTTATGCAGTTGCGATTAAATTGTACGTTTAATCTATAGTTTCAGAGTGCCATTTATACCATGGCGCAATCAGCGAAATTATTCAATCCTTGTCATCTAATCTAAATTTATATCTAGGAGGTAAAAAATAACGAGACTTACTACTACTAAAATTTTAATAAATGTAAAACTCAAAGACAAACCAGGGAAAGAAACAAACTACAATAAAATACCAAAAATCCAAGCAATTTTTCACTGTTTTAGAATTTGACAGTTTTTTAACGTTAACCGACGAGCCAAATTGTTTCTAATAAATTCAATTTCCTTGCCAGTGCGAATGGTCGAGAAAACAGCGTGTCAGCACCCTCGCAAATGACGTTGCGTTGTCAACAGAAAGGTAGGGAACCATCATCGGGTAGAAAACCCGTTGGAATTGCATTAACGATAAGTGTATTAAGGCGAGAGTCTTTCGAAAGAGGGTTAGAAACGAGGAAGGTGAGGGAAGGGAAGGAACAGCGGTATCCAATTATTCAACTAAATAGGAACGATACGCTATTTTCTGGCTCGTCCATTTTGCTAGTACATATCCTCCGTTTCGTGTATACTGGAAGACTGGTCTTTGAAGTACAATGGTCCACGATGTAAAGTTAATTTTATAAAACGTCGAGGCTTTCAAGAAAGAGAGTAAACGGTGAATGTAGCTAGTTGACCGTAATTCGAACAATAAAGGCTATTTTCCGTGAGGCTTGGAAATTGGCAAAACGCCAATTGATTAAGCGTAGATTTGGCACTTCACAGTTGATGTTCTACTTTCGTACCATATTCATAATTTCGCTAAAACTAAAAGAATGGGGACCACTTAACGATATTGAATAACACGCTCGGGCATAATTATACTTTTATAGTGTGCGTCGTTGACATCGGTGCAGAACAATGCTATTCTGACCTCATCGAGCCCATGCTCATTATGTCGACCCTTACTTCCCGCGGAATTAAGAAACGTTCCAAGAGATATCTACATGACGATACGCGGTACAGGTGAACTCGGAGGAAAGCGTAAAGAGTAAGTGTAGGAGGAAAAGGTGAAAGGAGGAGATAGGAATGAACGTAAAAATGGTAGTACCAGGTACGAGGGGTCACCGTGATGGAACCGAGTAATTTCAGAAGAAAGCTGAACGTAGGTTTTCTCTTCTCTTCATTTCTCGTATTCTTCCTCGTGACTCTTGACTAAGGAAAAGAAGAGAAAATGGAGAAGGAGAGGAAGAGATACGTGGTCGAGTATGCGATACGATACCTAGGCTTCTTTCTGCTCTCCAAGTTACACAGTTCACTTAAAGCTGAACACTCGTCGGTGTCACCATCACGCAGCTATGGTCTAGCAAGGCTTTTAAACTTCTGCCGACTGATACGAAAAAAATACTTGAGTTTGTTTGTTACTTTCCTTCCGTCGAGAAAATTCTAGTTGTACGAAATGGGAATGTTAAAGTATCGTAGTGAACTGTACAGCAAACCACGAATGTTTAGACTTTTATAGAAAATTTGTAAGCGCAAAAATATACATATAGAATGTTCAAAGCTAGTACAAATTTATCCAATTGTAATTATTACAGTATCGCGCAAGTTAAAACTGTTTGTTTGCCTTGCTATATTCAATTGAGCATCGAACAATTCACCACAGTCGTACGAAGGACATCAAACATTGAGGATCTTTGCTCTCCACACTACTGATCTGGAAAAATTCGTTTTCTTTTATTTTGACACGACGTTACGCCGTGGGGGCCGGAGACGGGAGGAGAAAGAGATGGCTGGCTCGTCTGTCGATCCATCGGATGGACGTTCGACAACGAGTTACACTTTCCGCAGCGCTGGCTTTGATCCACGTGGGAGACGTGGAATGTTACAGAAATCGACATAACAAGAAACGGAATAGCGTGGCTATTCTATTTCTGCTCCGTTCCTTCAGCCTCCGTCGATCAGCGATGAATCTTTTACACGATCGTCAACCGATTTAGAAAGTTATTCGTGATAGCCCGATCGTGACAAACTGAGAAATAATTGATTCCAATTTCGCTCGATTTTCTTCTATGCTTATTTACTTGTTCCTTCCGAATGTTTGTTTAATTTTGGAAGATTAACTAAGTAAATAATTTGTTTTCTGAGAGACGACGTTGAATATTTTTTCCAGCATTATTTTCCTTCCTGGTCTCTTTTTTTGCTTTCAAATGTACCATATATGGCAATGTTACCATAAAATTCCTAAATATGGTAAAGGATCTTCTTTCAAACTGGCATTGCCTTCAACGAAATACCTTTGAAAATGAAATAAAAAGTGTCCGGGTTATAAGATCGCACGATCGCGATAACAAACATTCTCCGATATAACATGCAAATAAAAAATAGCCAATTAATCGAAGGCACAAATCGGTCAAATAGAATAGCATTTTCTAAAAATGTTTTCAGCGTTCAATTATTTTTCGCGCTACTCCCTCTCGCGACATAAAATCGTGCGCCCCTACCATTTACGCGATCTACTAAAATTGAAAGTGCATAAAAATGTCCCATTCTATCTCTCTCTCTCTCTCTGTCTCTCCATAATTCTTTCTCTTTTTTTAAACAATCATACCTTTTCCTTACTTTTCTTTTAGTTCTTCTTTTTCAATTTTCTTTCATTTTTCCCTATCTCTTGTGCTTCATTTCGTTCTCCGCTATTTCTTTTCTTATTAGGTAATTCCTGTGGAATTTGAATTTCATGAGCTGATATCTCTGGTCAAATTTGATCTTGTCGCCAATCGTTATCGACCGTGTTAAAGAATAAGAAACTTGCCCTAGTAAACGTATATCGAAGACTAACAAAATTTATAATTTATTAGCAAGTTTGAAATATATAGCGATGAGGAAAATGAATGACGTGGCCATTGGAAAATCGTCAGCGGCATACCGCTTAATGACTGATAATGCAGGCATTATACCAAACGTACCATGTTCACCATTGATCCAGATGCGAACATCGTGACGCGTGATTGGATTAATCGGCTTAACGACCGCGCGTATACCGGCCATACAAATTGCCCGTGATCGACGCTCCGTCGTAATCCGGCTGTGACCAAAAGCACTCATCCTTTTCTCTTTTCCACCTGCTGACTTATTGCATGTGATTTCTCGCGGGAACGTTCTAAATATATTCGCGTCACATTTGAATTGGAATCGATTAAGACTGCATCTCGATACGTTTATCATTTTTAAAGACTTGAATGTCATAATTAAGGACACTGGTCGATTTGGACAAAAGCATATCTACACATTAATAGGAATTTCTCAGTTGCTAGTATTACTTAATATACTAGAACATAATAAATGGCATTAGCACGTAATAAATTTAAATTATTTATCAAAAAACTCTGGCAGTAACACATTTTATTATTTACTATATTACTACTATATACATTTACTATTTAACTATCACTGTGTGCATTAACGTCACGTTAACAGAAACTTCATAAAAGTAAAACAACAATACCAAGCTTTTATATAACAGTACATGACAACAATCAAACAAAATTTATATTATTATAATTTATTAATTTGTAATGATAAGATCGAATCGAAGAAAGGATAAAAGAAAGAACGACGCTCTCATTTTTGTTTAAAAATCAATGTATACTGCAGTCAACAATAATTATCTTTACAAAACAAAAACTCCTAAGCAACAATTAACTTGCGATATGTAACGATATATAACTTATAGAGAATGTTTCAGGTGCTGCCGCGGTCACGGTTCGCAGTTTACAATTGGCATAGTTTACTAATATGCTGAAAAGTACATATGTACTTATTACGCAGGTGTGACTGTGAACGTACCAAGTGCGAGTTTGTCAAGTGTTTATATGTGCTGGGAATTTGGTCATTATTCCCAAACACAATTATTTTATAATTTACATGGCCCACCTCCAATTTAGGTCAATGAATTATACAACTATTTATCAATAAATTTCTGTAAGGTGAACAATAGCTAAAAATTAACAAGTTAGTCGATAAACAATGAATTAAATTACTCAGAAAGCAAATTATGGACGAACAATGACGAAATGTACTACGCAGTGACATGACATGAACACGAAGTATTATTAGTTGTGAAAACTCATTACAAGTAAATACCAATTCATTTCAATGGAATTTCTTGTTACATAATTTACTAGACCGGCCTTGGAAGTACCTCGCTCAGTTTGACTTTCGTGTTCCCTTACAGGAACAGCCGCTACGGCTGTAAACGTTGATCGTTAATTAACCAAAACTGAAACCTTCCGCTTATTACGACAATATCGATTACATTGTTCGGATTCTCCTTGAGCTTCGGAATAATTATGAAAGGGGCAGATCCTTTCATATATCAAAGGAATTTCGATGGTTTATACGTATAAACTTACGTAATTAATTATGCTTAGATTAAAAGACATAAACCTTCTCCAACTCTAACAGACATCTGTTTTGCATATGATATGTATATTATAATAATGTAAATACATATTGTACATATTCATGATTACAACAAATAGATAAAACAGATACTTTAAATAAATAAAGTAAAATTTTAGAAATGTAAAATCTCAACCATTGTTTATAATAATTGATTAACTATAAGTATATACCATATACTTAACATATATTTATCTAGAACCTGGGATAAAAGAGAATTAAAAATATCCTAGGAAGATTAGATATTCAAATAGAAATATTCCTTAATAATCGACGAATATGCACTGAATATAAAAAGAATAGTATAGTCAATTTATAGTAGTCAATTTTAACAAACACATTGTAAAATGTTTCTGTTTATTTAAAACATGTTGATAAACGAAATATATGTTCAAATCCTCAGGAATCTTTGAAATTAATTTAACAGAAAAATATTATTTACCCATATCCTTTACGAAAATTTTAATAAATATGGATATACTCGGAAATCAGAGGAAAATATACGCGTAATAAATATTCGTACACTCCCCATTACATGAAATTATACATAGTGTAATTACAACACAATATGTAGGACGTTAATACAATTGACATCAGTATATCTCGAGACATTCTCAACATAGGTGGAATTTTAGATTGAAGAATAAGTAACAATCATAACCCCAATGTGGAACAAGAAGGCAGGACAACAACTTAAAAAAACATAAACATACATAATAAGTACTAAACATTACATGAAATTTCTGAAATTGTAAATAATCAAAGATCAACGCTCTAAGGAATCGTAGACAGATATAATACAAAAAAAGGTTTTAAAATAAAATAGAAAGTAAGTGTACACAAAAGATAAATTAATGTATTGATCGATGGATGATTCGTAAGATAAAATAGAATCCAAAGATAAATGCAATAAAAATAGTAACTGAACTAAAAAAATTGTTTTAATGTCGATATATGCAACAATAACAATACGTAACCTTTTACTGGATGAAAAATACCACGACAGAACAGCTAAAAAATATTACTAAATAGTTTAGTAATATTTTAGCAGTTTAACATATTTGCGTCTCATTGACAATGTGTAATATAGCGGCCAAAAGTACAGAGCATAAGAAAATAAATTTGTAATCGACTGAAAAACATGGCAAAGAATTAATCAGTTTGGATCTATAAAGCTATAGGGCTATACATATCAAGGGTAATAGAAGCGGATTGTATCTGTTTATTTTATCCATAGTATCATGTACTACAAAACGCATATTAAACGCAATACTCTAAACAAACATATTCAAACTAGAGCAATTAAAATAAGACTAGAAAACAATTACATGTATCTTTTTACAAGATAATAGTAAATTTAAACATGTACGAATAAAATTAGATATTATTCATATATATCTCACTGATTCTAAATATTTTCATAAAATATATGGATAAATAATAGAGTTTCTACGAAATTTATTCTAAAGACTTTTAGGATATGTATATATCTTTTATTCATTGAGATATTTTATTAGTTTTACAAAGTTCTTGCTGCTATACAATTTTTTATACATCCATGGTAGCTTCATAAATAAATTTTATAAAATTCTAAGAACAATAAAATTTCGAAATAATACAAATGTGTTTATAAGTATATTTTATTTTTATGGTGACGACAACCCACAAGAATACAATCCTGAGGAAATAACAATTTAATTGAACATTTGCATACGAAACCGTTTATAATACATGATAACGATAATTATTTATAATATATAATGAATTATTCTGGACAAAAAAGATAAAAATATGTCATGATACATAAAAAAAAGTTCTTTAAGAATTTTTAAATTTAAAAAGTTAAGAATATCTTCCCAGATTTTTATCTGAATTAATATTAATTATAAAATTAAACAGATACGTACAGCACATTGAAGTTAATTGCTTAGAATTTTTTTACTTTTTATTGTGTTTAGTTAACACTTAGATTTTGTAGTCTAGAGCTTACAGCGTTGCTTATTTGTTCTTTATCTGCATCGCTTATCTTTGCGCTTGGTGTTATATTTTGACCTAATCTGGTACATGCCTTTTTATGCATAAACCAATGGAGTCTTTGGCATTCTCTGTCACAATATTGCACCGCTTTACATTTGCTGCATTTCTTGTTAGCTTTATCTTCTCCACAAGTAATGCAGACTTGAGCATTGTCTAAGAAAGCTCTTTGACCATCAATAGCAGCTGATACTACTGACGCGGCAGAAGGTGGATCGCTGGCTGCAAGAGTTGCGACCATTTGGCGAAAAATCGTACTTTCTCTATATGGAAATTCTCTTACACTTTCCCTCAGAAAAGCTTCTTGATATTCTGGTATACCATCGCTTTTACTACACTTTAGAAACTTTCTTATTAAACCCTCGATAGTATCTGATTTTTTTTCTTCTCCTTCTTCATTTGTTTTGTCAGTCTTCTCCGCCTTCATTGCTTCTTGCCTCTTCTGAAACTTGATTACTTCAGCTACAATGCAACTTAGATAATGATATTTAAATGCCATCACTTCATTTGTTTCTGCACCTCTTGTCATTTCTTTATGGTGCATAGATTCCAAAACCTTTTGTACCTGAAAATTATAAGCAAAACGCATTATAGAGGAACACTATCCAAAGCTTTACCATTATGTATATTAGTTTATACCTTAGCAGCATTTTCTAAAAGACCAGGATATCTCTGTAAATTCATAGCTACACGTACAGGATGCACGTTGATTTGCATTATAAATTTATGGAAAGAATCTGCTAGATGTGGAGGAAGCATCGATTCCGTTTGCAAACCTTGTGGTTTAACATAATAATCTATGTCAGCTTTTGGAATAAAATTATTAATAGTTGCTACACAATTATGATTTCCCACAAATGCTGCCATCTGTGCTGGAGTTCGTCCCACGCTGTTTGTTGCTGTCAAACGTGCTCCATAAGACATTAAGAGATGACATAGCTCTGCATTTCCACTAAGAGCTGCAAAATGTAATGCTGTATATGCATGCTCATGTTGACATGCATTCACATCTGCCCCCTGTAATAAAATATTTTAATTATTAAAATCATATAATTTTCATATGATACCTTTTCTACAATGCTTTATATTGATAATATTTATTGTTCATTGAAAAACGTTTCATCTTAAATAGTAAACTTTATGCTTCTTAAATATGTTACAAATTATTATAAGAATATTACAAATACATTATATGATAAATATTATTACAGCAATTAAAATTAAATTCAATTAAAATCTTTACGCATTATAATTGTTATGATTTTCCTTTTCTCCAAGATTCTTCAAAAATACTTTTTGATAAAAATTGTTTTATCTTCAAATTCGATCTGCACACAAAAGTTAATTACATTTAAGGATAGAAACTTGTTTGTTTGCCAGAATGCATTTCAAATTAATGAATTTTTGTTTGTTGATTCAATGTTCAGATGCAAAAACAAAACGGCAAAAATATATACATATATATGTACTAAACATATATTCGTTCATTTTTTGTTACATATAAATCGAATATGATGTTGAATATTAAAATTATAAACAGTTTTTTAATTACATTCAATTGTTGTACGCATATTTAAAAAACTAACCTACCTGATCTAAAAGCATCTGTACTATTTCCTTGTTTCCTTTGTAACAGGCATGTTGAAGTGGACTCATACCATTTTCATCCACAAAATCCATTTTGATTTTATTTGCCGCCAACAATGTCTTGAGCTCAGATACTTCATTGTTGCTAATTCTTGTAAAAATTTGCTTTTGTACGGCAATTAGACCCTCTAGAGAAGGCGCCATTTTTTCTACGATCGATCAGTATAACGAGAGTTCAAACACAGATAAGCTACAAGATAGATTTATCACTTCATAAGATTTTATGCTACATCAACTGAAATACCGATTATGCACAAAATCAAGATTTATAATGCCACTCGTCGATGATATTAAATACGAAATTTAATGCAAAGTAGTCTATCCTATAGGCTCAATTGTGATATGTCCATTAACGAAATATGTAAATAGACTGACTATCTATTTAAATACATTAAGTATTGATTTGACATTGACTTGATATTATATGGTATCTTGTGTTTCATGTCCTAAAATATTGACTACGAAAAAAATCAGAGTGTTTATTATGCTCTCTGTGATTTGTTATGGATAATATAGGATAATATAGAACAAACACAAGAATTCTCACGGACTTCCGTGATTGATCCGTTCGCAATATGTTAATAACTGCAAATATAGAACAAAAATAGTTAAATTTTTTACATTTATAACGAATTCTCAGCAGTTGTTTCCACCTTTCAATATGACCACCGCGCAAAATGGTGTAATCTCAAATTTAATTCCTATTTTCGCCACCAGGGCGCAGATGAGACAGGTATTTTGTTATTACAATCTTTGTATCACATGTGACGTTATCGATTCGGTATAGCAATGATTTGAATTAAAACTAAAGTCTTGTATGAAATTATAAATAAAATATAGAACCGGATATGCTATAATCGCAAGGAAGTATTGCACACGATCAAAATAATGAAATACTTTACACACGTTACGTACGTAGTTTTCCTGGTCTTTCTATTAAGAGTTGTCTAGTACTAAGTCAATTTGAAGGGCCTCAGACTCATAGCCTTTTTTTTTTGGAACGCCTGGTACAGAAGGTGCGGCAGAGTATACACATGTCAGTTTCGGAGTTATATAAATACCCATAGGCCCATGGCTTCGGGGCTTTGTGTAATGAAACGCTGCCATGAAATTTGCGGAGTCTGGATTAGTCGGCAGAATTTCAACTTGATTATTTTTAATTTTTAGTTTGTAATCCTCTTTGTTAATATCTTTCTCGATAGACTTTATCATTGTTTGAATGTCGATGACATCATCGATGAAGATTGGTGGGGGAGGAGGAACTTTATGCGTATGTTGGTTTATCAATGTTTCAACTACGTCCATAGAATCGTCTGTAGATTCTAATATTGCGGGTTTTGGGTGATGGCGGTCAGGCGGTACAGGGCCACTCCACTGCTGCCCCAACTGGTCGCAACTAGCAGGGGGTATGGCGCTAGGGTCGATGGTCTCCTCTAGCGGAGAACGCGGAGACTACACCGGTAGTAATTCACAAGAGATCCCGGGGTATTTCTGTCACACACGTAGACAGGCCATTGTGGAGTTTTAGTCGGTAAGAGTCCGACACTGCTCTGCTGCTGCCGCAGTGGCGAAGTGTCCATGTGGATTTCTCCACGTACAGAAAAAAAAGATTCTAATATTGCGATTCTGTTATAAGTGATAACATGGCTTGTTGACGATTCGTTCCGACTGGTGTTTACATTTTTTTTAACTGTATCTAGCTTACGTTTTTTGCTGTTTGTTTTTTCGTCCAGTTGCGGGGAGACGCGATCGCGTTGAAGCGTGTCAACGAGAGTCGTAAATTCCCGTTACGATTATAATAATCGACACCACGAGCAGGTCGATCCCCTTATTTCTTGTGGGATAATAGGGGTGTTTGTTTTGTAATAAAACTGTAGTCTACAGTTCTATAATATATATATTTACAATAACTTACAACATTTGTTGTCTCGTAGACTGTAGTGATGACGATATTCTGTTATTGGATCAGGAGTTGATGGACTTCGTCGTGATGGAAAGTACAGTAGGTAAGGTGACGCATGAGTCATAGGATGAAGCGAAGCGAAAGCGACTCATGTCGTTGTTTTGCTTCTGAACATTGACACCGCCTTGACGTATGAAACGCAATAATAAACAAACTCCGGGCAAAACAATGCCGCCACTACGTGCAACCGTCGATCAAACATGAATTCGAATTTTCTGACTCTCCCCCGACCAGTATAAATAAGCGGACATGAGCGTGAGCGCTAGTTAGTCAATGAGTTACGAATAATACGAGTAATCATTTGTGTTACGTCGCGCGAGATGGTCCGTGTGACGTCCCTTTCGGTCTGGCTGCCAAGGCCCACCCCTCGTTACACTGACCTGCAAGAAACCCAAGGAACCACCATAAACCGAATCTTTCCAGCTTACCTTCTATTCACACAAGTATTTTCGGTTTATGGATGGTCCTTTGAACGGTCCTTGGGTTTGTTGCACACTCTTGCTAATTACGGAGGAAGCCGATGTGCCCCGCGAAACAGCTGGTTTTTCCCAAGAACAAGGACACCCATGAGCCACATCTGCGGGAGACTTTCTTCTCGTATGTTGTTTATTAACATTGGCTATAACCAATGGGCATCGCGGATCGTTACCCTCACTTTTCTACCGAAAAGTGTGAACAACGAATCCGCGTTCTTAATTCAAAAAGGGTACACCCACATCGAGCTTTCCTCCTAAATAGTACGAGATGGGTCAAGTCACTGCTCTAACACTCTGCGGACAGTCAAGTCTAGTGTTCTTACACTCCTCGGACAGTCAAGTATGTTGCTCTTACACACCTCGGATAGTCAACTCTACTGCTCTAACACTCATCGGGCAGTCAAGTCTACTATTCAGTCACGATCTTGGTATTCAACGCGCTAACGCTATCAACCCTCGGGTCAATCAGTGTACTTTCCGATGACGTCAAAACATTTTCCGTCTATGTTCTAAGTGTTGTAAGTTTGGTGTAAATATATCTATATTATATAACTGTAGACTACAGTTATTCAACAACGAACACCCCTATTATCCTAAAGGAAATAAGGGGATCGCCCTGCTCGCGGTGTCGATTCGTATAATCGTAACGGGAATTTACGACTCCCGTTAACGCGCCTCAACGCGATCGCGTCTCCACGCGACTGGACGAAAATACAATTTGGTAGGCGATTATTACAACACGAAAGCATTTACGAGTCTTTGTCGAGTACAAGCAATTTACTTCAGCGGAATAAATCTCCTGTAAGGACGTCTATCGACGTTATCATTTATTTTAAGAAATTGATTTGAAATACATTGGACAGTTGCAACAGCAAGCATCCTGATTATTTCTGTAATCAAACTACCCAATCTCCATATATCATCCGCCATATAGGCAATTGGTGCACGAGGTTGTTTCCTTGACGGCTGGAAGGCGCTCGCTGATGGATTTTGCCTTGAAAATGTGGCAATTCCAAATTCTGTGCGGTCCCCGGCAGCTTAGATATGTCGAAGGAGAGTGTGTCGCGGTTAATACGTGCCCCCGTGGCGCGCCTTCTCAGAGGGTTGTTTTGGTCCGGCGCTCGTCTTGCCAGAGTTACCGTGGAGGTCGCTATGGCGCAATTCGCTCTTTTTATCCAGAAGATCTAATAGCTGCGTATACGGAGGCATGTTTTTGAATGAGTTCCCATTGTTGAATGATATCTGGGCATAGCTTGGAAAGAATGATGCAGATAAGAACGGTGTCTGACGTGTTTGGTGCATCTAAGTTCTTCAACACGCATAGATGCTGCTTGATCGTGTCGACCAAATTCTCCAAGGCTTCCGGTGATTCCTGAATCAGTTTCGGATAATTTTGAATCGCGTTCCACTGGCGTAGATGAACGTGTCGTGAACAATCGAACTTTTTCTTGAGAATGGCGATTGCGCTGGTGTAATTAGCGTCCGTGGTACTCAGTAATTGAATACAGTACGTGGCTCTTCCCGTTGAGGTGGACCGGAGATACTGTAGCTTTTGTACGGATGCCAATTGGCCTTTGCGATCTATTATTGCAGAGAAGATGTAGAAAGAATTACAATTTTCGATGGTTCCGTCGAATGTGAGTAGAGGTAGTTCTGATAGTTTTATTACCATCGGCCCAGAGATTGCGGATGATCCACTATTTATGGAAGTTACAGGGGGTGATGGTCACTCGCTTTCAATGAGGTTTGTTATTCGTACGATCAGGAGGTGATCTGCTCTTCGATCTGAATAGTCAGGGTATATCGGACCATATCCTACACTTCGGCGTCTGTGCTTGTGTCACGTCGGAGACACAGAAATCGCGAAATTAACGGATCGCCGGTAATCTCCTCGCATCGCGGTTCGAACGAAATAATTCTTTCACGAATAGGGTGAAGAAAATTGAACTTCGTATGCGACAATGAAGTTATAGAAATCCAACAGAGTGACGGTTCAAGCGTTACAACAGAATGTTTCTGAATGTTAGAGCAGACTGGTTTGAAATGTTACAACAGACTGATTCGAGCGCTAGTTTAGGAGGGTTTTTCTATTGAGGGTCTAGTCCCTTTGGAGGGGCCACCGTCGGGTGTGTGTGTCAGAAGCGCCTTTTTAGTTATTGTTTCGATAGATGTGGCATGCAGGGTATTTAGTCTATCCGGTTACTGAGCGAGCGGTTCTTCTTGAGCGGGTGGCCGTCTTGAATGTGTGACACTGGCGGCGTCTCCTCTGTTCGAGCTGCAGGTCCTAGCGCTCCAATGGGTGTACCATCACTTGCGGGGCCTGTGCTCGGGCGGGGTTACGCCCTCCGCCAGCTGGTCGGTCCGCGACGTCTGGGAGGAGGCAAGACTCGAGACCTGGGAACGGTAGCGCATTCAGCTTGCCGCCGAGTATACGGTACGACCTTATCGAGCCGTTAGAGCCTATTAGAGCTTAGGTTCTACCGAACTGGGAGGCCTGGAGAGATCGCGGCGGGCTCCTGTTGACGTACAGGATGACGCAGGTGCTCACCGAGCACATCGGCGAGAGTTTGGCCCCCAAGGCGATCGTAGAAGCCATGATAAGGGGGCAACAGGAGTACATCGCCGTCCGCTCCTACTGCGAGCAAGTCATGCTCGTGCCGACAGAGAAAGGGAGAGAGGACAACATCCATCGAAAGTGGCGTTACGCCGAGGAGGTTCTGCCCCCCCCCTCCTCTCGGACTTGCATGACGGCCGAGACAGCGTGGCGTTAGGAGGAGTCAACAATCAACCAAGGATGACTTCCGATAACACCATCAGGGAGAAGACGAATGAGTGCCTCGGCAGTAATTCGCAAGGGGTCCCGAGGCACTCCTACCAACCGTCAGGACGACCACCGTGGGGTTTTAGTCGGTTTGAGTCCGACACTACCCCGTCGCCTCCCTGAGGGCGGCGGAGCGTCCGAGAGGATTTCCCCACGTTGAAAAAAAAAAGACTAGGTACGCGTGTTTATCTTCGTTGAGCTCTTCTAACTCGTCCTGGATAACGTTTGTGGTGGACGGTGAAACATGTTGGTTGATTAAAATAATGACGATAGAAGTTGATTTCGTCGACGTGTATTTAATAATATTTTAAATGTAGAATACAGAATTACTCGTAAGCGTTGTTCGTTCGATGCTATTCGTTACAAGGATACTCGATACTAATAGTAATTACTATACTGATTCGTTCGACTGATGATGTCTGGAGAGTGTAACATCAACCACATCTCAGTCCGCATCTCGGAACCGATGGGTTGATAACGGAAATAAAGATGGCACACTTGGCACACTTGGCAACAATGTATGTCACCGAAGCGAGGTGCCTAATGACCCCTCAATACCTTTCGCCGAATGTTCCAGAACGCGTAACAAACGCATGGATAGTGGGGATATTGAGGGATAACAAAGAAAAAGAATCGGATTCCGCCGAAAGTCAAGTAGTTGCAAGAGCTTCAGTCTTGAAAAGTCGCGTCTGGAGTTCAGAAGTGAATTGTAAGTGCTAAGTGTAAACCAAGTGCTAAGAAATAAATTCTCTCTTTTTATTTCTTTGTTTTTATCTTTTATTTTTCGTCTTCGAGTTCTCTTTTTTATTTTACGTGCAAGAGCATGGTCGTCTATTTATATCGGAAGGTTTGAACTTGTTTTCGGTTGACGGTTGCACGTAGCGGCGATATTGCTTTGTGCAGAGTTTGTTTATTACATTTCGTGCGTCGTAATTGTGTTAATCCTCTGTGGCACAACAAGATATGAGTCACCCTCGATTCGAAACGTCCTATGACGCATGCGCCGCTACGTTGAACCGGCTCCACGTGTCGTCGATAAATTTCCGATATTACCTTAAGAGGGTATTCGTAGTACTGTTAGTATTAGTTAGTAAATCGGCCGAGCACGCTGCCTCGTTTTCTACGCAAGGAGCTGATTTTTGATGCGTTTGGCACTATTATGGCGGGAATATGGCGATGCAATTAACGAGCTTACCTGGTCGTTCCGTTGATTGTGATGGAGTAACGTGACACTGTGCTGTTGTGGGTGTCACTGCTGTGTACACTGCTTAATTTGAAGGCTTAGTGCAAATGAATTCGGCTGGAAGGAAATGTTCGACCGTATTCGCCGGGAGATGCAGTATAACGCTTCAACGAGAATCGTAAGTCAACAACCAGAAATTTATAACCGAGCACTAACTGAAGACTTGAAAGTTTTAAAAATTTTTAAGGAAAATGTTTACAGATATATGATGTCAGATTAAATACAGGATAAACTTGAAATTATATGAGATTTATAAATATTTTTTTAATCAACGCAATAAGTATGACATTTTTAAGCCAAATAAATATAACACATTTTAAATAATAAAATAAAAGTAGTTTCTTTTGTATTTAATTTGTACTTTACAATTTGTCCATCTGGACATTTGGTACATTTTTCTAACTTTATTGTTAAATAACATGTGGATGGCTACCTCCCAGTAGGATACCATCTTCGAGTTTGTTTACTTTATTTCTTTAGTGAGGTCAGTAGGATGTTTTCTTTTTAGTCTTCTTTTTATATGGGTTTTGCTTGTTTCGACAGCCAGGTGATACGTACTTTGTCCACAATTATATCTCAGAATGCATTAGCATCCACTAGTCCCAGTCTCTCATAACTACTTAAACTTATATTATACTGATATTAGTAAGGTCGTATGTGACGTAAAAATGATAAGGGATTGAGAGAACGAACGAAAATTATTTTGTTTAGAAGGCAATCGTTGAGTCTCTTTTGTGGATATTTATTTATTTATTTATTTATTGTATTAACAAGGCCCGAGCTGCTACCTATGGCTGTGGTTACAACTCGGATGCGATGTATAAAATATAACATACAATTATATACGAACAGGAAAGTTTGTCTTAAACGGAACATTCGAATAATTTTCTTGATTATCGAGAACCTAAAAAATGTCAACGACACAATTCTCACGTTTTCGAAACACGAATACGAACGAATTGTCTTAAAACAATCTTTTTCAAAATCTTTATTTTACTAAACATCTTGAAATTGTGTAGGTAATTTTTGTAGTTTATGATGATCTTTTCACGTTCATTTACAAATCGAAGAATATAAACGAAACATCTTTCAATCTATTCTTTACGCAAAAGAATTACAAAGTTTTTAGATCAATTTCACTTCGGAAAATTCTTCGAATCGTTTAAGACATTTTCTCAAATGTTCATAGTTAAAGAAGACATTTGGAAATTTTGCCTTTGGCGGTTCCCCCTGTATATATATGTGTATATATGTATATGCATATAAATATACATACATACGTACCATTGCATCTAACAACAATAACTATAAACTATATGGTACATATATGTGTATCTGCACATAGAGAATATCTTCTAACAATTTTACGACGATAATTTCTTAAATACTTAACATACTTAGTTATTTACCGTATCGTCGATTCTCGCCTTTACGAAGATAGACAAACGTAACTTTGTACAAATTAACATTTCTATATAAAGAGACAAAGTCTACAGAAAATTACTCTAAAGAATTATTTGATAGATATTTTTCTTTGGAATAGTAATGTTATGAAAGAAGGGTTAAGTAATTATATCATCCATAATTATTACATTATAACATCTTTATCTTTTTTTATAATACTGATCAAACAAAGAAAATAAAAGGAAATAGTTTCATAAGAAATGATAATATTTCAAAAAATCAAAATAACGATAAATACCAACAATGTTTAGAAATTAATGATCATAGACGATTGACCTGCGTATAAAAAAAAGCATTCAAGAATGAGACACATTATGTATAGACTGCAGATATTAATGGATTTATGAGAAATGCGAGCGGGCAAAAATGCACAAAATATATATAATATTTAAACATCCAAATATAAAAACTCAAAAATAAAAATATAAAAATATCCAAATATAAAATATCCAAAGTAAAGTACATTTCGAAGATAAAACAAATCCGTATTTAGTATCTATTCTTTTAGTTCTATTCATAAAAAATATGAATTTATATAAGTAACCGCAGTTTAATAATATACATTCTAGCGCAATCTTTAACGTAATCTGCTGCTGTCAGTTATATATAACTCACTTTTCACATAAATTATTGTTGCTTTAATCATAAATTTATGGCATTTTACGTGCTTAATGATCCAGATCTATACGAGTATTGGACTGTACTAAATATTGTATGGGTAAAAGCGTGGTTGTTTCTTAACGATGACACATTTTCTCGATAACGCTTGAAATTCACTATTCTTTAATGTAAAATTTTACACCTGATCGGTGATTATAATTCGCGTATAGTCTACACAGCATATACGTCCGGTCGAACCAGACGAAGTAAGAGCATTCGAATAATCAAATGGAGATAGTTGGATCTGCGAACAGATTACTTCTTTAACGCTTTAATAATGTAAAACGTGTGTTAACCCTTTATTAACAAATAAGGGGCTCGGAAGAAAAATGATACAAATGACAACATCTTTTAATACTATAAATTTAATAACTACAGATAATAAATTAAAATGTATTATATTAAAATGATACCATACATATTTATAAAGCCTTGGAAATTTAATAAACAAAATCCTTTATATAAATGAAGATACCACGTATCCCTTTTTAGATTTATTTTATTTTCAGAAAAAAAGTGTACTCGTATCATTTTTCCACTAAACCCCTTGGATAAGAATAAATTTGTATTCCATAGATTTTTCTCTGAAAATTTGTTAGCGATACGCTTTCCAGATTTATATTATTTACATCGTACGAGTGTACCAGCTTAAAATTTAATTTTGGTTCATCAAATTTAAACAGTATTTAAATTTATAGGAAAGTAGTATCGAAGTTTCATCGTGAAATTTTCATTTAACCTTATAGAATATCTATGCTCGCAGAATTAATATTGTCAATCAGAATACAACGAAAGTTAAGACACGTTAAGATACTAGTTAAGATACTAGAAACTTTTTCTTCCAAAGGACGATAAAATTGGCAACTCCACGAATGAAATATACTCTATAAATTCTATTTAATCATTTCTTTTTCTTTATCAATTATGTATTTATGTTTATTTTATATATTTATATATTTTATATTTTATAGATTTAACGTTTATGTAACGAAGGCTTTAACTTTTCTTCCTTTTTGTTTCTTCGAAACATTCTTAATCGATAAAAGATTAAGTTTCATTGAATGTTAAAGCTATTCAAGAAATTTCCTTGCTCGAGATAATTACAGCCTTGTACTTACTAGATCTAGAATAATATTCATGATCTATTTAATGAATTTATCTAGGAAATTTCATGAAGCCTATAATATTTACAGGTTGGGCCGTGTTTTACATTTGCAATGTGTTCTTTTGAACATTTTAAGAAATTTCTAAATTTGTTTTAAAAATTATCTAGGTAGAAGTTACATATATGTTACAGATAACATAAAAGGTAAGAAAAATTGCGTTGTAACTGCACAAAGTGCGTAAAGCATAATAGTGAATCAGCCAAAAGATAGATTATAATGAAAACAAAGAAGCTGTTCTTATTTTCTCCAATATTTCTAGTGCTTCTGCAAACCTAAGGAAGAATTTCTCGACTATTTGTGTATAACAAATATTGTCTAAAAGAATTAAACGATTCGGCTTTTAACCGATTAAAATGCGTTTTGTCTTTTCAGATTTTTGTCCGTAACATATATGTATAATAATACACTGTGAGATTGATATATTTCAAAAAAAAGATTGTCGAAGAAAATTATTCCTTCTGTGCACTCAATTGTATCATAATTATGTTCATAATCAAATTTAAATTCTTCTTCCTGTCTTCTACCTTTAAATTGTGTTTCATTTAAAGTTTGTAAGCTGCAAATAATATATATATACGAAAATACGATAATCTCTACACGTATTTGGATACCAAAATACATTTACTACAGATATACCATAGCGTTGTTATTGGTAAGAAAAGAGTCAAGTGCATTAAAAGACTAGTGTGGGTATGAAACAATCGAAAACACGATGGAGCTTAACACGATTCACAGCAGACATCGGAATGTCTGTTTCGGAAATTTCTCGTGAATACATCGCGTCCCGTTACGGAAAGCTCCTTTTCTGTTGTCCAAAGAATCTCAAAAGTTCAACGCCACAAAAGTACGCCAAATTTCGAAACCTCATCATTCAGAGAGTAAAGAATGTATACGAAAGGACTTTTATCGTAAAATCTAAGTGGGTGCGTTCGAAGTTTTAGTGATTCAGTGGAAATAATTTTGAATAAAACTATATTTCCACGATAGAATATTAGCAAAGATATACTTGGAACCGGGCACCGTGCAAAATCACAACCGCACTGTCCTAGACTGGCTCCGGAGGTGGATCTCCGTTAACACCTTCTCTGGATTGGATCATCACTTCTGTTTGTTCTTTGGTCAAGTCTTGTTGTTCCTTTGTTACGTTTAGATCCTGATCTGCGATAAAACTACGACGAACCGCGCCATTCACCACCGACGATAAATCTGCGTTTCTTTGTTGAGTATCTCTCCAGGGAGTGGTCAGAATTTTCAATCTCTGTAATTTATTACGTACATCTATCTATCGTGTGTCTATAACTCTCTACGCTCCACAAGGACCACTTTGATGATATTGATAGAGCTTATATTGTCATTTACAATATGTCGATTATAGAAATCGTATGTAAATTATTTCTGTTAGCCCGTATCGTGCATAAAAAATAGTATATTAAACGATATCGTTACGACGAAAACGCTAAAAGGGAATAAAATCAATAGTATTAAAATCATGATATTACCTGAATGAAACTGCCGGGCGTGACGACGATCTTATAAATTGCGATGCCGGGTATCATGGCAATTGAGGAAGTCGCAATTAACCAGCCTAATACATTTGCCCAGACAGGGTACACGTAATCCTCATAAGTCAGTGGTTCATAACCCATTAAACCGTAAACGATGATAAACTGTAACAATATAAAAAACTAATTTTTTTGGGAAAGGACATGTAGAAAAGGAATGGAGAATTGTGACTATTGATTGATTACATTTTCGAAAGGAATACGAGTAGTAGAAATTTGAAAAAATTGAAAGAAATTTGTACTTAACAAAATATTAGGTTGCGGTACATGTGTATTATTTTACTAATTATGCGAAAGTTAGAAGGAAAGTACCAATTACAATGCATGTTTTATACGATATAAAGCTATGTGTGTAGCAGATATACCATGAGAAATATTGGAGCAACGAATTTCCAGCAGACTCTCCAGTAGATTCCAGGTGAAAACCCAATCATATCTTTAATATCTGCGCAAAATCTATCTACCCCATAGATCCAACTAACAGCGATCGCCTCCGCCAAAACTGCAAACAACATCGAGTAGCCAGCTGCGTATCGGTCCAATAGATGGAAAAAGTAAAAGCCACCCTGTGTATAACAAATATAATTTTTTATGTAAAGATCAATTATGCTAAGAAGTTTTTTAACGATAAAAAGAACACGATTAGATCGAAAATGATCCAAACGAAGTAGCAGAGTTAATTACAATTATTTCATGAAATGCGTTATAGTCATCATCTTACCTGGGAACACGAGGCTAAACCAACGAGGAAGTATAGCGTGAAAAGCGAAGCGACGAAAATTTCGCGATTATTCCCGATAATTAGAAACTCATCGCTAAGAGCAGTTATTATCGCTTCAGAGCCCCCGAACTACAAGAAAAGATTTGATTATGCTCTAAAAAGAGAATTGATTATACATATAGTATAATTGAATTATTATATTGCACTGTAAGGTATTCGCGATAGAGTATTAAAATTAATTAAGTAATTAAAATTAACACAACTAACATTACCACAAGGAATGATAATTTATGTAATCACAGTTTTGAAGTTAATTACACACTGTTCTCTCGTTCTCTTAATTGTATAGAACAATATTTCATTAAATCTTCTGTATTTTTTCTAACAATAATGAATAGAAGTTATGTGAATAGCGACATACCGAGCTATCCAACCCCAACGTAAGCAACATCATAAAAAAGATGAGCGCCCAAAACATCGATCCAGGCATAGTAGCGATAGCAGCAGGATAAACGATAAACACTAAACCAGGTCCTTCAGTCGCTACATCCTGAATGGACTTGCCACTTGCTCGAGCCATGTACCCTAGTACAGAAAAAATCACAAAACCAGCGACGAACGATGTTGCGCTGTTTATCAAACTGGTTAATAAAGCGTCCCTGGAAAACATGTAAGCGACAAATAAATTTTACATTTATCAATACACAAATTTATTATTTTTTATGTATTCAATCAAAATCTATAGATATTTAGATAAAAGTGTACGATTTTTATTATAAATGTTGGATAATAAAATTGAGAATATTTTATGTAATTTAATGAGAATAAAAATTTGTTCGTTTGTTGAAAAGTGAAATTTCATTATTTTCTAATTCAGTTTTATTTCATGATAGCGCGTTCAAATAAAAAATTTATGAAAAGTTAAGACTTTATTTTATTAAGTCGAGATTAAGAAAAAAGAGAAAAGTATCTTTTCATATTAAGCTAATTTTCTATCCATTCGTTCTCAATGAAAAATATACTTATAGTAAATAAAGGAGCGAAGCCGTTTAAATAATTTATTATAATCATTATTTGTAAAACCTCACTATCTAAAACTAGTTAAAAATGAAATATACTTAATTACACACATATTACTTACTTGTAAACGTTGTTGTGATATTTATTATAACTCGCATAAGCCAAAAGCACCCCAAAACCAGGTCCGAGAGAGAAGAACACCTGCGTTGCGGCATCCACCCACACCTAAATAGAGATTAAGCATTCTCAGAAAAAATCGCCAGATAGTCTCCATTGTACAATTGAAATGGAAATTTTAGTCAAAATTCAAAAAAGACAGTTTATCTTCTTTAATAAAGAAAGATTTATTTTTTTCGTTCCAGAAGATTATGTTGCGTCGTAAAAGTAATCGACAAATTTATTCCTTTTAAAGATCTTCCTCCGTAAAAAAGAGAAAGGAAGATACAGAGATAACGATTCGCCGTTTAAATTTTAATATTTTAGAAATCAACAAATTTTTCTCGGTCGTTGTGCAAAATTTACTCGAGCGATCTAGAAACGGTATTCAAGTCGCCAGAGAAAAATGCATTTCACTTGCGAGTCAAGAGGGTGAGAACGTGAGATTTCATGGCCGTGACTGGACCGAACTCTAATGGTCATTATGACAGGTACACAGAGTTTCCATTTTCAGCGTCGTCGGTTAAACTCGGCACGTTTCTCCCTTTCCCATTTTTCTTACTATCCGATTTTTTCGACCCTCTTACGCCGGTGCATTAGCTTGCTGACCCTCAGATTCTTATTCTTTTCCATGACTACTGTAAATAGCTACATATTTCATAACGCCGCGATCATCCGCTGAAAAAGCGATTCGCTAAATTCAAGAGGCGGAGTCGACAAACTCACGATAAACCACAAAAGTGAAACTACGATATTGCGTAATAATTTCAATGTACAATCACGTATAAATTATTTTCAATATATTTTTTATTATTACATAAATTTGATAATATCTGTATGTACGTTTCGTTCGTTTTAGTCAAATTATTTCTGATTTATATCTATAAGATGACCATCAAAAGTTATTGTAATGGAATAATTGTGAAGTAACGTTATTCTATTTACCTCAGCTTTTGTTATAGCAGAAAAATTCGGATTAAGGTAGTAGCGTATTCCTTCCAGACTTCCTGGCAACGTGACGCCTCGTATAAGTAGGATCAGTAAAACAGCATAAGGAAATAGAGCCGTAAACCAAACCACCTGTAACAAAGGAATAAAATTGTTTGATCGTTCTATTTGATGGAGCGATAATCTTAGATTGTTGATAATAGCTAACTAAACCATAACGTTTTAACACAAAAAAGTTAGGATTAACCAACAATAGTCATAAGAAAGAGTTATAACGTGAACAAAAAGACTAAAGCAATGGTAAAAAGATGAAGTAACATTTTTGTTCATACTGCTTTCACAGTTATTTCTACTGTAGAATTATTTGTTTAAATTTAAGAATTTATTTCTAGAGGTGGCGTGAAATCTAAATTTACACTATAGAAAGTTTACCTTGCCAGAAGTAGAAATGCCCTTCCACAAAGAGAAGTAACAAATCAGATAGACTACCAGCAGACATAACGCAATATCCCATTTAATTGTCCCAAGATCATGTAAACCTTCGCTTTCGTGAAGTTCCAGAATAGCTCGACTGTCAAGAAAATTACCGAATTAGTTGCTCAAAAACATGCCTTCCTCCTTATTTCGTAATATTTGATTATTTCGATTTTTAAATATGATAAACGCATTATGAAATATGTAAGTATATGATATAGCCTTAAAAAATTGCCTGAAAACGAAGCAAATTGCTATACAGGCTCCGTTTTATTACTAATCTTTTATAAAAAAATGTATATGTATAAACATTCGCAGTCTATTCATAAACAATAAATATCAGTAATATATGTACAACAAAGCATAAGCAATATAGAAAAT
This sequence comes from Bombus pascuorum, assembly GCF_905332965.1. Classification (NCBI taxonomy): domain Eukaryota; kingdom Metazoa; phylum Arthropoda; class Insecta; order Hymenoptera; family Apidae; genus Bombus; species Bombus pascuorum. Next base: position 17,462,498 of record NC_083491.1, on the reverse strand, counting down.
CCAGGCTTTTAACGCAAAAAAAGATATCCAGGATAAAACTTACTTGAAATATTCTTGAGCAGCGCTCGTGTACCATGTACTGTTGTAGCCTTGATTTGAATTTCTACCCAAATGTTCGGCTAATAGGGAGGAATTACTAGGTTCTATCGAATCGAGCGAACCAAACATATTGTCGAATGTGTAAGAAATATTAGCGTCAAAGGCTCGACAATGTGGTGTATTCCATGGATTGTCACAAGTAGTCCAAGGTAAAAGGCTGGAGAATGAGGCGAAGAAATACCTCAATGCCCAAGCAATGATGACATTGTAATAAAAATCGACGTAGAATGCAATTAGTACCACTGCATACCCAATACCTATGCAAACATTCGATTGTTATGTTGAATTTTTGAACTTATATTGAATTTTTAATAAAATATTTAGGTATAAATTGATTTTATTTTCAGATAAAATTTGGAGGTTTGGATAAATAAATTTCATTGAACAGTTTATAATTTATATTAATTTACTACACTAATACTTAACTATATTTAAGTATATCAGTGACCAAAGGTAGAATGGATGCGATTCGTTTAATTTTCAGAACGATAAGTCTCTCCATATATAGTTAAGTAGTAAAAAGGTAATTCGCGTTTCAGAAGGATTAAAAATCTCGGAGGACGTGTCCTATGTTCTGATTCCTGAGCCGGAGAATATTCCATTATCCCGTGGGAAATGTGTCTTGAGCGGCGAATCAATTACGTCGTTCATCGATGCGGATCAGAAGGAAAAAGCGCGCAGAAGACAAGAGTCAAGAAGAATCCTGCATTCCCATCGATCATCACGACGATCCTGGGTGAAATCGTCACGATCCAGGAAATCGACGGAAATGGAGGCTCTTCTCAAGTGGTCTTCCATCCTCGGATTTTCCCGGATTTATACGCGTTACATAATGTACCGTATAGCACGATGTAGAGCAAAAGAAAAGAAAATATACCGGCCGTGCCTAATGCATAGTTCCTCGTCCTAGAAGATGACGGTAAAGTGCTTTGAAACGTTTCCAGAACTGTCCTCTAAGAGTCAATCAGAAAAGTAATCGCACACAGTGATGCTATTACCTCCATTGTTGATCTTTTCAGTGCAGAGAATCAAGTGAAAGAGGAATTTTAACGCGATTATTTCTAAGCTCGATGGTATTAGACGGGGTTTCTCGAAATATCCTGTGTTCAGTTATTTAGGTTTTCAATGCGTATTTCGTATAATTGATTATTGTTTTATTATACAATATTATACAATATAAATGGTAAGAAACAAAAATTTCTGCGAGCTTTGATATAATATATACTTTAAATTTC